>NC_138319.1:42702500-43050000 GCF_965601325.2 Salmo salar
CTCACAGTTGTGTCAAGTTGGCTGGATGTCCTTTGGGTGGTGGACCATTCTTAATACACACAGGAAACTACCGAGCATGAAAAACCCAGCAGCGTTGCAGTTCTTGACTCAAACCGGTGCACCTGGCACCTACTACCATACCCCGTTCAAAGGCACTTCAATATTTTGTCTTTCCCGTTCACCCTCTGAATGGAACACACACACACAATCCATGTCTCAAATGTCTCAAGACTTTAAAATCCTTCTTTAATCTGTCTCCTACACGGATTGAAGTGGATTTAATAAGTGACATCAATAAGGGATCATAGCTTTCACCTGGTCAGTCTATGTTATGGAAAGAGCAGGTGTTCCTAATATTTTGTACACTGTCAGTCACTTGCTGCAAGGAGACCACCATCGTCCCAGTGCCCAACAAAACCAAGCTATCGTCCCGTCGTACTCACCTCTGTCACCATGAAGTGCTTGGAGAGGCTGGTCATGGCCCACATCAAGTCCAGCATGCCAGGCCCACTGGACCCAGTCCAGTTTACCTACAGCTCCAACAGATCCATGGAAGATGACATTTCCATTGCTATTCACATGGCCGTAACACGTCTGGACAAGAGGAACACCTATGTGGGAATGTTGTTCACTGACTACAGTTTAGCATTCAACACTATTGTTCCCTCCAAGCTCAACACGAAGCTCAGAGCCCCTGGGTCTGGACACCACCTTCTGTAACTGGATCCTGGACTTCCTGACGGGCCGACCACAGGCTGTGAGGATTGGCAACAACACCTCCTCCACACTGACTCTTAACACAGGGGGCCCCCCAGGGGTGTGTCCTCATCCCGCTGCTGTACTCCCTTAGGGCCCCCCAGGGGTGTGTCCTCATCCCTTAGGGCCCCCCAGGGGTGTGTCCTCAGCCCTCTGCTGTACTCCCTTAGGGCCCCCCAGGGGTGTGTCCTCATCCCTTAGGGCCCCCCAGGGGTGTGTCCTCAGCCCTCTGCTGTACTCCCTGTTCACCCACAAACTGACTCTTAACACAGGGCCCCCCAGGGGTGTGTCCTTATCCCTTAGGGCCCCCCAGGGGTGTGTCCTCAGCCCTCTGCTGTACTCCCTTAGGGCCCCCCAGGGGTGTGTCCTCATCCCTCTGCTGTACTCCCTTAGGGCCCCCCAGGGGTGTGTCCTCATCCCTCTGCTGTACTCCCTTAGGGCCCCCCAGGGGTGTGTCCTCATCCCTCTGCTGTACTCCCTTAGGGCCCCCCAGGGGTGTGTCCTCATCCCTCTGCTGTACTCCCTTAGGGCCCCCCAGGGGTGTGTCCTCATCCCTCTGCTGTACTCCCTTAGGGCCCCCCAGGGGTGTGTCCTCATCCCTCTGCTGTACTCCCTTAGGGCCCCCCAGGGGTGTGTCCTCATCCCTCTGCTGTACTCCCTTAGGGCCCCCCAGGGTTGTGTCCTCATCCCTCTGCTGTACTCCCTGTTCACCCACGACTGCATGGTTTTGCCTGACACCAACTCCATCGTCAAGTTTTCTGACGACACCACCGGTATAGTCCTGGTAACCAACAACGATGAGACAGCCTATAGGGAGGAGGTCAGAGACCTGGTGGTAGGACCTGATCAGAGACCTGGTGGTAGGACCTGATCAGAGACCTGGTGGTAGGACCTGATCAGAGACCTGGTGGTAGGACCTGATCAGAGACCTGGTGGTAGGACCTGATCAGAGACCTGGTGGTAGGACCTGATCAGAGACCTGGTGGTAGGACCTGATCAGAGACCTGGTGGTAGGACCTGATCAGAGACCTGGTGGTAGGACCTGATCAGAGACCTGGTGGTAGGACCTGATCAGAGACCTGGTGGTAGGACCTGATCAGAGACCTGGTGGTAGGACCTGATCAGAGACCTGGTGGTAGGACCTGGTCAGAGACCTGATCACCAACAACGATGAGTCAGCCAATAGGGAGGAGGTAAGTGAACTGGCGTTGTGCTGTCAGGACATTAACCTCTCCCTCAACGTTAGCAAAACAAAGGAGATGATCGTTGACTTCAGGAAGCACAGGAGGGAACATTCCCTGATCCATATCAACGAGACTGCAGTAGAGAGAGTCAACAACACCACCAGTCTTGTCAAGAGGGCGCAATTCCACTTCCTAAAGCTGCTAAAGTCATTCTCACCTCTCCAAATACTACCACTGCACCATCCAGAGCGTCCTGACCAGTTGCAGCACGGCCTGGTAGGGGAATTGCTCCGTCCACGACAGCAAAGCTCTCCAGCGGGTGGTGAAGATCGATCCCACTACATCACTGGGGTCGTCTCCCCACCCATCCAGGACATCTACTTGAAACAGTGCCTAAAGAAGTCCCGCATCATCATCAAGGACCCCACACACCCCAGCCAAGAGCTGTTCACTCCCTCACCGTCGGGCAGACGCTATCGAAGCATGAGGTCTGATACCAACAGGTTCAGAGACAGTTTCGATCTACAAGCCATCAGACTGCGGAACACTTGATCTGGACTGCTCTGATTCTAACAGGACTGACCACCTGCTCTGATCCTAACAGGACTGACCACCTGCTATGATCCTAACAGGACTGACCACCTGCTCTGATCCTAACAGGACTGACCACCTGCTCTGATCCTAACAGGACTGACCACCTGCTCTGATCCTAACAGGACTGACCTCCTGCTCTGATCCTAACAGGACTGACCACCTGCTCTGATCCTAACAGGACTGACCTCCTGCTCTGATCCTAACAGGACTGACCACCTGCTCTGATCCTAACAGGACTGACCTCCTGCTCTGATCCTAACAGGACTGACCACCTGCTCTGATCCTAACAGGACTGACCACCTGCTCTGATCCTAACAGGACTGACCTCCTGCTCTGATCCTAACAGGACTGACCTCCTGCTCTGATCCTAACAGGACTGACCACCTGCTCTGATTCTCCACACCTGAGCACACATTCACACACTCTTGGGTCCCTATCCCCAGGTCCCGACTCCTGGGGCCCTATCCCCAGGTCCCGGCTCCCCTGGGGCCCTATCCCCAGGTCCCGACTCCTGGGGCCCTATCCCCAGGTCCCGACTCCCTGGGGCCCTATCCCCAGGTCCCGGCTCCCCTGGGGCCCTATCCCCAGGTCCCGACTCCCTGGGGCCCTATCCCCAGGTCCCGACTCCCTGGGTCCCTATCCCCAGGTCCCGGCTCTCTTGGGGCCCTGTCCCCAGGTCCCGACTCCCTGGGGCCCTATCCCCAGATTCCGGCTCCTTGGGGCCCTATCCCCAGAAAGGCAGACAGACAGGCAGGCAGTAAAGCAGACAGACAGACAGGCAGGCAGAAAGACAGGCAGAAAGGCAGATAGGCAGGCAGACAGGCAGAAAGGCAGACAGACAGGCAGGCAGCATGTCAGAAAGGCATTGATTGGTCTATATGTTCACTACTCTGATTGGTCTATATGTTCACTACTCTGATTGGTCTATATGTTCACTACTCTGATTGGTCTATATGTTCACTACTCTGATTGGTCTATATGTTCACTACTCTGATTGGTCTTTATGTTCACTACTCTGATTGGTCTATATGTTCACTACTCTGATTGGTCTATATGTTCACTAGTCTGATTGGTCTATATGTTCACTACTCTGATTGGTCTTTATGTTCACTACTCTGATTGGTCTATATGTTCACTACTCTGATTGGTCTATATGTTCACTACTCTGATTGGTCTATATGTTCCCTACTCTGATTGGTCTATATGTTCACTACTCTGATTGGTCTATATGTTCACTACTCTGATTGGTCTTTATGTTCACTACTCTGATTGGTCTATATGTTCACTACTCTGATTGGTCTATATGTTCCCTACTCTGATTGGTCTATATGTTCACTACTCTGATTGGTCTATATGTTCACTACTCTGATTGGTCTTTATCCATGTCTTCATGTCTTATGTGAAGCTGTGATAGGTGATGCAGTTATGTGTGTCTGATGGCAGTGTGGACCCTGTCCACATGGTAGAAGGGACCAGGACTGTATGTCCACATGGTAGAAGTGGACAGGACTGTATGTCCACATGGTAGAAGGGACCAGGACTGTATGTCCACATGGTAGAAGGGACCAGGACTGTATGTCCACATGGTAGAAGGGGACAGGGCTGTATGTCCACATGGTAGAAGGGGACAGGACTGTATGTCCACATGGTAGAAGGGGACAGGGCTGTATGTCCACATGGTAGAAGGGGACAGGGCTGTATGTCCACATGGTAGAAGGGGACAGGACTGTATGTCCACATGGTAGAAGGGGACAGGGCTGTATGTCCACATGGTAGAAGGGGACAGGACTGTATGTCCACATGGTAGAAGGGACCAGGACTGTATGTCCACATGGTAGAAGGGGACAGGACTGTATGTCCACATGGTAGAAGGGACCAGGACTGTATGTCCACATGGTAGAAGGGGACAGGACTGTATGTCCACATGGTAGAAGTGGACAGGACTGTATGTCCACATGGTAGAAGGGACCAGGACTGTATGTCCACATGGTAGAAGGGGACAGGACTGTATGTCCACATGGTAGAAGGGGACCAGGACTGTATGTCCACATGGTAGAAGGGGACAGGACTGTATGTCCACATGGTAGAAGGGACAGGACTGTATGTCCACATGGTAGAAGGGGACAGGACTGTATGTCCACATGGTAGAAGGGGACAGGGCTGTATGTCCACATGGTAGAAGTGGACAGGACTATATGTCCACATGGTAGAAGGGGACAGGACTGTATGTCCACATGGTAGAAGGGACCAGGACTGTATGTCCACATGGTAGAAGGGACAGGACTGTATGTCCACATGGTAGAAGGGGACAGGACTGTATGTCCACATGGTAGAAGGGGACCAGGACTGTATGTCCACATGGTAGAAGGGGACAGGACTGTATGTCCACATGGTAGAGGGGGACAGGGCTGTATGTCCACATGGTAGAGGGGGACAGGACTGTATGTCCACATGGTAGAAGGGGACAGGGCTGTATGTCCACATGGTAGAGGGGGACAGGACTGTATGTCCACATGGTAGAAGGGGACAGGACTGTATGTCCACATGGTAGAGGGGGACAGGACTGTATGTCCACATGGTAGAAGGGGACAGGGCTGTACTATGGAGGACTATTCATTGTACACATTGGCTATTGGAGGTAGTGGTACATTACTGAATGAACAGTGGGTCTCAGAGCATATCCACTTTAATGAGCTGTTCTTTACAATAGAAGTGGCTGGGGGCTACAAACCTCCCAGCATGCAACATCACTATAATCACTACAGAACTTTTTTTCTATTCATTCAATTTTTTAATTTTTTATTAACTGTATAGGATTAAAGTCCACCATGTTAGGTTTCTCTCAAGGCATAATCCAGCTCCTCAGTCTATACATTATGACTCAGTAACATGTGTTGGTAACTACAGGGCTAGGTAAACAGAGCAGTCTATACATTAACTACAGGGCTAGGTAAACAGAGCAGTCTATACATTAACTACAGGGCTAGGTAAACAGAGCAGTCTATACATTAACTACAGGGCTAGGTAAACAGAGGTAAACAGACCTCCTTCAGCTCTGTTTGCGTAGACTTTGTAGACCCGCTAACACATGCATCATCCAGCATCCAAGGTGGCGCTGTTCTGCTCTGTTCGGTTCTGCTCTGTTCGGTTCTGCTCGGGTTCTGCTCTGCTCTGTTCTGGTCCTGTTCTGGTCCTGTTCTGCTTTGTTCTGCTCTGTTCGGTCCTGTTCTGCTCTGTTCGGTTCGGTTCTGTTCTGCTCTGTTCTGGTCCTGTTTTGCTCTGTTCTGGTCCTGTTTTGCTCTGTTCTGGTCCTGTTCTGCTCTGTTCGGTTCGGTTCTGTTCTGCTCTGTTCGGTTCTGTTCTGCTCTGTTCTGGTCCTGTTTTGCTCTGTTCTGGTCCTGTTCTGCTCTGTTCGGTTCGGTTCTGTTCTGCTCTGTTCTGGTCCTGTTTTGCTCTGTTCTGGTCCTGTTTTGCTCTGTTCTGGTCCTGTTCTGTTCTGTTCGGTTCTGCTCTGTTTTGTTCTGCTCTGTTCGGTTCTGCTCCGGTTCTGCTCCGCTCTGTTCTGGTCCTGTTCTGCTCTGTTCTGTTCTGCTCTGTCGTCATCAATTAGTCCCAGGCTAGTTGGACTGATAAGGGTGAAGAGACCTGACAGGATCCATTCATAAAAACACACAGCCTCTCTCCTCTGCCACACACACCAGCCCTCTGCCTACACATTGACTCACCTAATCTAGGAGAGACAGAGAGAAGGAGAGAACCAGAAATGGAGAAAGAGAGAGAGAGAACAGTACCCCAACAGCACACCATTGTAAGAGTGACTTCATTCTAAGTGTTCACAGTTTCCATAGTGAATACATATTTAACAAAAATATAAACACAACATGTAAAGTGTTGGTCCCATGTTTCATGAGCTGAAATAAAAAAAAATCCCAGAAGTTTTGAGGGAGCGTGCTATTGGCATGCTGACTGCAGGAATGTCCACCAGAGCTGTTGCCAGAGAATTTAAGGTTTATTTCTCTCCACCATTTTATAGAATTTGATGATGATGAAACTGTGGGTTTGCACAACCAAAGACTTTCAGAACCGTCTCAGGGAAGCTCGTCGTCCTCGCCAGGGTCTTGACCTGACTGCAGTTTGGCGTCGTAACCAAATTCAGTGGGCCAAATGTTCACCTTCGATGGCCATTGGCACGCTGGAGAAGAAGTGTTCTCTTCACGGATGAATCCCAGTTTCATTTGTACCAGGAAGATGGCACACAGCGTGTATGGCATTGTGTGGGCGAGAGGTTTGCTGACGTCAGTGTTGTGACCAGAGTGCCCCATGGTGGCGGTGGGGTTATGGTATATGCATAAGCTATGGACAAAGAACACAATTGCATTTTATCAATAGCAATTTGAATGCACAGAGATACCGTGATGAGATCCTGAGGCCCATTGTGGTGCCATTCATCCACCACCATCAGCTCATGTTTCAGCATGATAATGTACGGCCCCATGTCTCAAGGAGCTGTACACAATTCCTGGAAGCTGAAAATGTCCCAGTTCTTCCATTGCCTGCATACTCACCAGACATGTCACCCATTGAGCATGTTTGGGATGCTCTGGATCGATGTGTACGACAGCGTGTTCCAGTTCCCTCCAATATCCAACAACTTCACACAGCCACTGAAGAGGAGTGGGACAACATTCCAACAGGCCACAATCAACAGCCTGATCAACTCTATGTGAAGGAGATGTGTCGCGCTGCATGAGGCAAATGGTGTTAACACCAGATACTGACTGGTTTTCTGATCCACGTCCCTACCTATTGGTTATGGTATCTGTAACAAATAGATGCATATCTGTATTCCCAGTCATGTGAAATCCATAGATTATGGCCTAATGAATGTTTTTAAATTGACTGATTTCCATATAGGAACCGAAACAGTAAAATCTTATGTTGGTAAAGTGAGAAAAGTTGATAAGTTGATAGCTGTTAAGTGCCCATAAGGGGTGTATGCCTTATGATTAACGACTCATGGTGTGATCATAACAACATACAGGAACTCAAGTCCTTTTGTTCACCTGACTTAGAATTCCTTACAATCAAATGCCGACCGCATTATATACCAAGAGAATTCTCTTTGATTATTAATCACAGCCGTGTATATTCCCCCCCCCCCCCCCCCCAAGCAGACACATCGACGGCCCTGAATGAACTTCATTTGACTCTATGTAAACTGGAAACCACATATCCTGAGGCTGCATTTATTGTAGCTGGGGATTTTAACAAGGCTAATCTGAAAACAAGGCTCCTTAAATTTTATCAGCATATCGAATGCGCGTCCCGGGCTGGAAAAAACCTGGATCATTGTTATTCTAACTTCTGCGACGCATATAAAGCCCTCCCCCGGCCCTCCTTTCAGCAAATCTGACCACGACTCCATTTTGTTGCTCCCAGCCTATAGACAGAAACTAAAACAGGAAACGCCCGCGCTCAGGTCTGTTCAACGCTGGTCTGATTCCACGCTTCAACATTGCTTTTAAGTTCCTCGGCGTACACATCACGGACAAACTGAAATGGTCCACCCACACAGACAGCGTGGTGAAAAAGGCGCAGCAGCACCTCTACAACCTCAGGAGGCTGAAGAAATTTGGCTTGTCATCAAAAACACTCACAAACTTTTACAGATGCACAATTGAGAGCATCCTGTCGGGCTGTATCACTGCCTGGTACGGCAACTGCTCCGCCCACAACCGTAAGGCTCTCCAGAGGGTAGTGAGTTCTGCACAACGCATCACCGGGGGCAAACTACCTGCCCTCCAGGACACCTACACCACCCGATGTCACAGGAAGGCCTAAAAGATCATCAAGGACAACAACCACCCGAGCCACTTCCTGTTCACCCCGCTATCATCCAGAAGGTGAGGTCAGTACAGGTGCATCAAAGCTGGGACCGAGAGACTGAAAAACAGCTTCTATCTCCAGGCCATCAGACTGTTAAACAGCCATCACTAACACAGAGAGGCTGCTGCCAACATACTGACTCAAATCTCCAGCCACTTTAATAATAAAAAATTGGATGTAATAAATATATCACTAGTCACTTTAAATAATGACACTTTATATAATGTTTACATACCCTACATTACTCATCTCATATGTATATACTGTTCTCTATACCATCTACTGCATCGCCATCGCTCATCCATATATTTATATGAACATATTCTTATTCATTCCTTTACACTTGTGTGTGTACAAGGTAGTTGTTGTGGAATTGGTAGATTACGTGTTAGATATTACTGCATGGTCTGAACTAGAAGCACAAGCATTTCACTACACTCACATTAACATCTGCTAACCATGTGTATGTGACCAATACAATTTGATTTGAAATACCTAACTGTTCTAAATATTCAAAATGAATGTATTCATGTTTTCCTACAGATATATATCCCCTATGAAAAGTAGCCACCCTGTCACACCAGCACCAGACACACTGTGTAGTCACAAGACTGATCATTTTGACCATCTGCCTTGCGACTTCCTGTGACATCAGGTCGCTAGGCAACCGCTCCCCTGCTATTAGAATTTCCACGCATCGCTGTCGACGGCAACCATACGACCAGGTTTAACATGACACGTTCACCTATAGCCAATTAAATACCCATATGCTGTTGCTATGGCAGCAACAACAACAACAATGTTTTCCTTTTTCTGAGAACACAAACTCTGAAGGAGCATCGACTCTCATCGTTCTACAGTGCTTGATAGAAAGTAGTCAAAAAAGAACATAGACTTGGCATCAATATGAAGTCTTTAGCAATCCAATATGGTATTCATTATGTTGTGTGGGCCAATCCTCAACAGTCTCTCAATGCCAAAAAACAGCAGATTATCCCTGAAAGAGAAACTAAACAACACATGTTACTTACAGGGGAAGTTTGACTCCAGGTAAGTGGGCGTAAATGGAAATTAAATCCATTTTATTTTGTATTTTGTATTATTTTACTAGTTTCTATTTAGATATTTTTTTTGTTATTTTATTTGATATTTTTTGTTGATTTATTTTGTATATTTTTTCATACATTTTTTAAATTTTTTATAAAAATATTTATTTTTTCCCTTTTTCTCCCCAATTTATTAATATAATTCAATTGTTAGTTATAGTCTTGTCCCATCGCTGCAACTCCCGTAAGGACTCGGGAGAGGCGAAGGGCGAGAGCAGTGCGTCCTCCGAAACACAACCCAACCAAGCCGCTCTGCTTCTTGACACAATGCCCATCCAACCCGGAAGCCAGCCGCACCAATGTGTCAGAGGAAATACAGTACACCGGGCAACCGTGTCAGGGTGCATTGCGCCCAGCCCGCCACAGGAGTCGCTAGTACGCAGTGGGAAAAGAACATCCCTGCCGGCCAAACCCTCACCTAACCCGGACGACGCTGAGTCAATTGCACACCACCCCATGGGTCTCCCGGTCGCGGCCGGCTGTGACAGAGCCTGGATCTCTAGTGACACAGCCAAGGCCTTATACCACTGCGCCACTCGGGAGGCACCAGTAATTCCCTTTTGATGCACTTTTCTTTCTCTCTCTCTCTCTCTCTCTCTCTCTCTCTCTCTCGCACGATAATATTTTTAGAAATGTTTGCACATTTTGAAATACCTTATTTACATAAGTATTCAGACCCTTTGCTATGAGAATTCAAATTGAGCTCAGGTGCATCCTGTTTCCATTGATCATCATTGAGATGTTTCTACAACTTGATTGGAGTCCACCTGTGGTAAATTCAATTGACTGGACATGATTTGGAAAGGCACACGCCTGTCTATATAAGGTCCCACAGTTGACAGTGCATGTCAGAGCAAAAACCAAGCCATGAGGTGGAAGGAATTGTCCGTAGAGCTCCGAGACAGGATTGTGTTGAGGTACAGATCTAGGGAAGGGTACCAAAACATTTCTGCAGCATTAAAGGTCCCCAAGAACACAGTGGCCTCCATCATTCTTAAATCAAAGAAGTTTGGAACCACCAAGACTCTTCCTAGAGCTGGCCGCCCGGCCAAACTAAGCAATCGGGGGAGAAGGGCCTTGGTCAGGGAGGTGACCAAGAACCCGATGGTCACTGACAGAGCTCCAGAGCTCCTCTGTGGAGATGGGAGAACCTTCCAGAAGGACAACCATCTCTGCAGCACTCCACCAATCAGGCCTTTATGGTAGAGTGGCCAGATGGAAGCCACTCCTCAGTAAAAGGTACATGACAGCCTGCTTGGAGTTTGCCAAAAGGCACCTAAAGGACTCAGATCATGAGAAACAAGATTCTCTGGTCTGATGAAACCAAGATTGAACTGTTTGGCCTGAAGGCCAAGCGTCACGTCTAGAGGAAACCAGGCTCCGCTCATCACCTGGCCTATACCATCCCTACGGTGAAGCATGGTGGTGGCAGCATCATGCTGTGGGGGTGTTTTTCAGCAGCAGGAACTGGAAGACTAGTCAGGATCGAGGGAAAGACGAACGGAGCAAAGTACAGTGAGATCCTTGATGAAAATATTGCTCCAGCGCGCACAGGACCTCAGTCTGGGGCGAAGGTTCACCTTCCAACAGGCCAACGACCCGAAACACACAGCCAAGACAATGCAGGAGTGGCTTCGGGACAAGTCTCTGAATGTCCTTGAGTTGCCCAGCCAGAGCCTGGACTTGACTTCGATCTAACATCCTTGGAGAGACCTGAAAATAGCTGTGCAGCGACACTCCCCATCCAACCTGACAGAGCTTGAGATGATCTGCAGAAAAGAATGGAAGAAACTCCCCAAATACAGATGTGCCTAGTTTGTAGCATCATACCCAAGAAGACTCAAGGCTGTAATCGCTGCCAAAGGTGCTTCAACAAAGTACTGAGTAAAGGGTCTGACTACTTATGTAAATGTGATATTTTCGGGTTTTATTTGTAATACATTTGCAAACATTTCTAAAAATCAGTTGTTTTTTTGTCATTATGGGGTATTGTGATGTCATTACGGGGTATTGTGATGTCGTTACGGGGTATTGTGATGTCATTACGGGGTATTGTGATGTCATTATGGGGTATTGTGATGTCATTACGGGGTATTGTGATGTCATTACGGGGTATTGTGATGTCATTACGGGGTATTGTGATGGAGGCAGGATGGCAGGCACCACCTTTACGGCCACATAGCCAAATGGGTCTAAAGGGGAAAACATTTCAAACAAATCTCAAATGATTGAGGTGATCAGAAAAACATATCAGGGCATTGGTATGTCAAATTACATAATGAACAAATAAAGCATAGTTATGATAGGCGTAGTATATTTGTCATGTCTTATCACTAGAAGTGTTTCAGGATCCATTGCAAGGTCATGCGCCCTCTTCTCCTCGTATAGAACTCAGTCACGCATAGTCTCGTCAAAGAACAAACGCAGTGGCAAGGTGGATGCCACGACTAACTGGAGAGCTTTAAGAGAGAGTTGCACAGTGAAGAGGTGGATTCCACGGCTAATTGGAGAGCTTTAAGAGAGAGATGCACAGTGAAGAGGTGGATTCCATGGCTAACTGGAGAGCTTTAAGAGAGAGATGCACAGTGAAGAGGTGGATTCCATGGCTACCTGGAGGATGCCCTGGCTAACTGGAGGATGCCTTGGCTAACTAGAGGATGCCTTGGCTACCTGGAGGATGCCCTGGCTAACTGGAGGATGCCTTGGCTAACCGGAGGATGCCTTGGCTAACTGGAGGATGCCCTGGCTAACTGGAGGATGCCCTGGCTAACCGGAGGATGCCCTGGCTAACCGGAGGATGCCTTGGTTAACTGAAGGATGCCTTGGCTAACTGGAGGATGCCTTGGCTAACTGGAGGATGCCCTGGCTAACTGGAGGATGCCTTGGCTAACTGGAGGATGGATGCCTTGGCTAACTGGAGGGTGCCTTGGCTAACTGGAGGATGCCCTGGCTAACTGGAGGATGCCTTGGCTAACTGGAGGATGCCCTGGCTAACTGGAGGATGCCTTGGCTAACTGGAGGATGCCCTGGCTAACTGGAGGATGCCCTGGCTAACTGGAGGATGCCCTGGCTAACTGGAGGATGGATGCCTTGGCTAACTGGAGGGTGCCTTGGCTAACTGGAGGATGCCCTGGCTAACTGGAGGATGCCTTGGCTAACTGGAGGATGCCCTGGCTAACTGGAGGATGCCTTGGCTAACTGGAGGATGCCCTGGCTAACTGGAGGATGCCCTGGCTAACTGGAGGATGCCCTGGCTAACTGGAGGATGCCCTGGCTAACCGGAGGATGCCTTGGCTAACTGGAGGATGCCTTGGCTAACTGGAGGATGCCTTGGCTAACTGGAGGATGCATAACTGGAGGATGCCCTGGCTAACTGGAGGATGCCCTGGCTAACCGGAGGATGCCTTGGCTAACTGGAGGATGCCTTGGCTAACTGGAGGATGCCTTGGCTAACTGGAGGATGCCCTGGCTAACTGGAGGATGCCCTGGCTAACTGGAGGATGCCTTGGCTAACTGGAGGATGCCTTGGCTAACTGGAGGATGCCTTGGCTAACTGGAGGATGCCCTGGCTAACTGGAGGATGCCCTGGCTAACTGGAGGATGCCTTGGCTAACTGGAGGATGCCTTGGCTAACTGGAGGATGCCTTGGCTAACTGGAGGATGCCCTGGCCAACTGGGGGATGCCTTGGCTAACTGGAGGATGCCTTGGCTAACTGGAGGATGCCTTGGCTAACTGGAGGATGCCCTGGCTAACCGAAGGATGCCTTGGTTAACTGGAGAGCTTTAAGAGAGAAGAGAAAAGTCAACAGAAAAAAACAATGCAAAGCAATTCAATGCTACCTACTAGGGCTGGGACTTTCTCCATGTCTACTGTTCAATCCAACTCCAAACCCAAATTATTTTCCAGAATTTTCATCCATCTCTGCATTTCCTGCACTTTTATTATCATGTCCAAACTGTGCCACGTAGCACGATATGTTTTATTCATTTTTATTTAACCTTTAACCTTTATGGGCAAACTCATCTAGGCCTTGTTAATTTAACTGTTGGAATCATGTAAATATAATGGTCATTCTAATTCTGTAGTAGGCAGCACCTTGAATACATTGTTTGACATTACAACAAATTAATAAACCAGTGAGGAATTATTGACAGGGTAAGAACCAAAGTTCTGTCAACGTGTTTCCAGGTGACCCTAATTAGATGTTACATTACATGTTTTCATACTTAATGAAGCTAGCTAGCTAGTCAACATATTCCTATGTTTTGTCGAATTCTGTTTTCCCCCCCATATACTGTTTTCCAGGTTTTGGATTTTCCCCTTTTTTAATGTTAAAAAATGCTTAAACTACATCAGAAGGCCACAGTAATGCTTAAACTACATCAGAAGGTCACAGTAATGCTTAAACTACATCAGAAGACCACAGTAATGCTTAAACTACATCAGAAGACCACAGTAATGCTTAAACTACATCACAAGACCACAGTAATGCTTAATAAACCACATCAGAAGGCCACAGTAATGCTTAAACTACATCAGAAGGCCACAGTAATGCTTAAACTACATCAGAAGGTCACAGTAATGCTTAAACTACATCAGAAGGCCACAGTAATGCTTAAACTACATCAGAAGACCACAGTAATGCTTAAACTACATCAGAAGGCCACAGTAATGCTTAAACTACATCAGAAGGTCACAGTAATGCTTAAACTACATCAGAAGGCCACAGTAATGCTTAAACTACATCAGAAGACCACAGTAATGCTTAAACTACATCAGAACGTCACAGTAATGCTTAAACAAATCAGAAGACCACAGTAATGCTTAAACTACATCAGAAGACCACAGTAATGCTTAAACTACATCACGAAGACCACAGTAATGCTTAAACTACATCAGAAGACCACAGTAATGCTTAAACTACATCAGAAGGCCACAGTAATGCTTAAACTACATCACGAAGACCACAGTAATGCTTAAACTACATCAGAAGACCACAGTAATGCTTAAACTACATCAGAAGGCCACAGTAATGCTTAATAAACCACATCAGAAGACCACAGTAATGCTTAAACTACATCAGAAGACCACAGTAATGCTTAAACTACATCCGAAGCCCACAGTAATGCTTAAACTACATCAGAAGGTCACAGTAATGCTTAAACTACATCAGAAGCCCACAGTAATGCTTAAACTACATCACAAGACAGACTACCTCAGTAGTTATTTTCATAGACTTTAGCGATTGCTGTGAAGTCATTACGAAATGTAGCTTGCAGGCTCTGCTAAATATAGATCCCCCTACTGTACTGAAGTATATCTCATAGCCACAATTGTCATGAGATTAGTAAATTAAAAATGTGTGTCTAATCTTTCATTTTTATTATTGTTACAATGTTTGTGCTGGACAACGGAGTGGAAAATCAGGTCCTGATAGTGAAGGTGAGTCTAGCTCAGAAACCAGTTACTGTAGCTAGCTAATTGAGGTATATTTGTATCGTAATCTCTTAAATGAATTGTATGAATGACCTTCCATTGGTAGTCACTGCATTGAGATATAGCTATTTGGACTGGGCAGTATACGATATTTAGCTTAGGTTTGAGTTTTTACTTTACCTTCTATAAAGGTATTTCAGTGTTAGGTTTGTCTAATGCAACTCCGGCGTATAATGTCTGTTTTTACAGTTTACTCCGTTTGCTCCTTGTCTCATCTCTCTCCGGCTGCTGCATCTCTCTCACCACACCGATCCCTCCCCCCGTCACTCAAAGAGAGAGCAGTTACTCTACAGGTTAGCTGGCTAGCTAGCGAATAGAGGCTAACACTCATTATTTAAGCAACACATTCCTAAGACAAACTAGCAAAACAGTAGATGGCAGACAGTAAGATGCAGCAAAAATAAATAAATACGAATAGTGTAATTATAGAAGGCTTGTGGAAAGCAGCAGGTCACCAACATTGTTGCATCTATCTGATCATGAGGAGTGAATCTTCAAGAAAGTGTTGGGGGTAACTGCTGTCTCCTTGAGTGACGGGGGGAGGGATCGTTGTGGTGAGAGACATGCAGCAGCAGGAGAGAGATGAGACACGGAGCAAACGGAGCTGGCTAGTTCCTATTACTGCCTGCTACCAGTGCTGGTGTTAGAACTAGATAGGTATGTTTCTGGTCATCTTAGAGAGGAACAGGGGAAGAAGTGGTCCCGTGTGGCTCCATTGGTAGAGCATGGTGTTTGCAACGCCAGGGTTGTGGGTTCGATTCTCACTCACGTACGCACATCACTCACGTACGCACATCACTCACGTACGCACATCACTCACGTACGCACATCACTCACGTACACACATCACGCACACACATCACTCACGTACTCAGATTCACTCACGTACACACATCACTCACATACACACATCACTCACATCCCTCACGTACACAGTCATGACTGCCTGACCTTCTGCCTGTGTGACAGACACCCCGCTCCGTCCAGTGGAATCACACATAGTAATTTCCCATCTGCCTTGAGGTGAAACAGACTAGAGAGGCAATGAAAAGGCAGCAGCCGATCTGTCATGCGTGTATTAAAGCCACATCCAGCTACATAATACACCAGACAGACTAGGAAGGAAAAGTATTAGTTTGTTTTACTGACAATTTTCAGAACTATTTTTTTTTGGGGGGGGGGGGGGGGGGATTTTCAAAACTCGTAATTCACCGCACAACCATTGATACAAAATACACAGTGAATGTACGTTTCCTGTGAAATATAATGACTACATGAATTACCAAAAATACTACAACATAACGATATCTTCTCAATTATTTTAACGACTCGTTAATCCAATTACTAAACATGTAAGATACTGTTTCAAAACGGCCTTTTGAATGAGGTACGCTACACTACTGTAAATCCCAGTAGCTTACACTGTTTTCACATTCAATACACCTGTTTTAATTCATATTTATTTAACTAGGTAAGTCAGTTTAAGAACAAATTGTTATTTACAATGACGGCCTACCACGGCCAAACACTTTACACTACCCGTTAAAATTGACTGAACATCAAATGTCCGTCATTTCTATACCACGTGTGACCGAAGACATCTTTCACAATGTAATCGAACGAAAGGAACAATGTTTAGCAGGCACGGAGCCTGGGATCTCATCGACATCCCAGAATATATCCTCGTTGTTCATTCACCTGGGGGAAAAACCTTTCGCTGTGACGAATCGGTCTGAACTCATGTCGTTGCATGTTTCATCCATGACCTGAAGGAAGGTAGGCTGGTGATCGCTCATGGGAGTGGCAATCGTACATCTACCACCTGTATTGTAATCATGTATTGTATTACACATGCTGTATTGTATTACTGTACTGTATTGGTTGTGGTCCTGTACATTGCTCAGATCGTAAGTTGTGGGTTCAATTCCCGCTGGGGTCACATACCAAAATGTGTGGACTGTTGTCACTTTGGATAAAAGTCTCTGCTACGTAAATGGCCAGTATTACAGTATTACAGTACTGTATTGGTCAGTATTACAATATTACATTACTGTATTGGCCAGTATTACAGTATTACATTACTGTATTGGCCAGTATTACAGTATTACAGTACTGTATTGGCCAGTATTACAGTATTACAGTACTGTATTGGCCTATATTACAGTATTACAGTACTATATTGTCCTATATTACAGTATTACAGTACTCTATTGGCCTATATTACAGTATTACAGTACTATATTGTCCTATATTACAGTATTACAGTACTGTATTGGCCTATATATCAGTACTATATTGTCCTATATTACAGTACTGTATTGTCATATTACAGTACTCTATTGGCCTATATTACAGTATTACAGTACTATATTGTCCTATATTACAGTATTACACTACTGTATTGGCCTATATATCAGTACTATATTGTCCTATATTACAGTACTGTATTGTCATATTACAGTACTCTATTGGCCTATATTACAGTATTACAGTACTATATTGTCTTATATTACAGTATTACACTACTGTATTGGCCTATATATCAGTACTATATTGTCCTATATTACAGTACTGTATTGTCATATTACAGTACTCTATTGTCCTATATTACAGTATTACAGTACTATATTGTCCTATATTACAGTATTAAACTACTGTATTGGCCTATATATCAGTACTATATTGTCCTATATTACAGTACTGTATTGTCATATTACAGTACTCTATTGTCCTATATTACAGTATTACAGTACTATATTGTCCTATATTACAGTATTACAGTACTGAATTGGCCAGTATTACAGTATTACAGTACTGTATTGTCCTATATTACAGTATTACAGTACTGTATTGGCCAGTATTACAGTATTACAGTACTGTATTGTCCTATATTACAGTATTACAGTACTGAATTGGCCAATGCAATGTTAGTAAAGCAGTGTGAAGCCACATACTTGTGAAAATTACACCAAAGCAATAGAAATCCCAGACAGTCTGTTGCGCTGTTATGTCACAGCCCTGAGGATAGGTATGTGTCATTCAGGCTGTTTATTACCGTGAGATGATGTCAGCGTTAGATAAGGAGAACAGTAGCTTCTTTATGAACTTCTTCACATCCCCCAGGGCTGTGTACTCTGCTCTCACACATCACACTCTCTCCTCTCATCTCCTCTCCTCCTCTCCTCACTCCTAATCTCCTCTCCTCTAATCTCCTCTCCTCCTCTCCTCACTCCTAATCTCCTCTCCTCTAATCTCCTCTCCTCCTCTCCTCACTCCTAATCTCCTCTCCTCTTATCTCCTCTCCTCTAATCTCATCTCCTCCTCTCCTCACTCCTAATCTCCTCTCCTCTAATCTCCTCTCTCCTCCTCTCTTCTAAACTCCTATCTTCTCCTCTCTTCTCCTCTCTCCTCCTCTCTTCTAAACTCCTCCCTTCTAATCTCCTCTCTTTTAATCTCCTCTCTTCTCTTCTCCTCTCTTTTAATCTCCTCTCTTCTCCTCTCCTCTCTTTTAATCTCCTCCCTTCTAATCTCCTCTCTTCTAATCTCCTCTCTTCTCTTTTAATCTCCTCTCTTCTCCTCTCCTCTCTTCTCTTTTAATCTCCTCCCTTCTAATCTCCTCTCTTCTCTTTTAATCTCCTCTCTTCTCCTCTCTTTTAATCTCCTCTCTTCTCTTCTCCTCTCTTTTAATCTCCTCTCTTCTCCTCTCCTCTCTTTTAATCTCCTCCCTTCTAATCTCCTCTCTTCTCTTTTAATCTCCTCTCTTCTCCTCTCCTCTCTTCTCCTCTCCTCTCTTCTAACCTCCTCCCTTCTCCTCTCTTCTCCTCTCCTCTCTTCTCCTCTCCTCTCTTCTAACCTCCTCCCTTCTCCTCTCTTCTAATCTCCTCTCTTCTCTTCTCCTCTCCTCTCTCCTAATCTCCTCTCTTCTCTTCTCCTCTCTCCTAATCTCCTCTTGTCTAATTTCCTCTCTTCTAGTCCCCTCTCTTATCCTCTCTGCTAATCTCCTCCCTTCTCCTCTCTCCTAATCTCCTCTTGTCTAATCTCCTCTCCTCTCTCCTCTTTCCCACTTCTAATCTCCTCTCTTCTAATCTCCTCTCTTCTCCTCTCTTCTAATCTTCTCCTCTCTTCTAATCTCCTAATCTCTTCTCTCTCCTCTTTTCCACTTCTAATCTCCTCTCTTCTCCTCTCTTCTAATCTCTGTTCCTCCTCTCTTCTCTCTTCTAAATTCCTCTCGTCTAATCACTTAATCTATTCTCTCTTTTCCTTTCCTCTCTTCTTTCTCCTCTTCAGTCTTCCTGTTACACTCTGTCTCCAATTGTGACAACAATACAAAGAAGCTTCCCCGCCTCCCACAGGAGAAGTGTGTGTGTGTCTGTGTGTGTGTGTGTGTGTGTGTGTGTGTGTGTGTGTGTGTGTGTGTGTGTGTGTGTGTGTGTGTGTGTGTGTGTCTGTGTGTCTGTCTGTCTGTCTGTCTGTCTGTCTGTCTGTGTGTGTGTGTGTGTGTGTGTGTGTGTGTGTGTGTGTGTGTGTGTGTGTCTGTCTGTGTGTGTGTCTGTGTGTGTGTGTGTGTCTGTGTGTGTGTGTGTGTGTGTAAGGCTGGGATTGTCTGAGGGTCCCCCTAGCTGGCACTACCAGGGACCAAGAGAGAATATGTGTCTACTGTAGAAGATGTTATCGGGCTCCAGAGGGGCGCAGCGGTCTAAGGTACTCAGTGCTAGAGGCGTCACTACAGACCCTGGTTCGATTCCAGACTGTATCACAACCGGCCGTGATTGGGAGTCCCATAGAGCGGTGCACAATTGGCCCAGCGTCGTCCAGGTTAGGGTTTGGCCGAGGTAGGCTGTCATTGTAAGTAAGAATTTGTTCTTAACTGACTTGCCTAGTTAAATAAAGGTTAAATATCATTTATCATTTGGTTTTCAATGGAGAGGCTTGTCTTTTTGATAGAGAATCAACAGTATTTGTTTGATACTGAACATATTATCACTGCAGGAAAAGAAATCCCTTCGTTCATCCTATTGTTTCCTTGTTCTCAGCTAACCTCAGTAAGGACTGGCTTTACATGGACGTTACGCCCTCTGCTGGTTATAATGAGCCATTACATTTTATTAAAGGCAAACGGGACATTTTATTTCACCTTTATTTACCAGGTAGGCAAGTTGAGAAGAGGTTCTCATTTACATCAACACAGAGTTACACATGGAGTAAAACAAACATACAGTAGAAAAATAAGTCCATATACAATGTGAGCAAAGGAGGGATATCAACATTTACATTTTAGTCATTTAGCAGACGCTCTTATCCAGAGCGACTTACAGTTGTGAATGCATACATTTAATAAATTTCTCCGTACGGGTCCCCCGTGAGAATCGAACCCACAACCCTGGCGTTGCAAACACCATGCTCTACCAACTGAGCCACACGGGACCATGCAGGCATGCAGAGGAGACAAACGCATTCATCTGTTCTCTACCACTGCCTAGAGGCAGGGGAGGAGAAGAAAGGGGTAGGGACGGGGTATTATGGTGAGAGGAGGAGTAGGCAAGCGGACCGCTGTGAAGCAAGCAAGAATAACTCAGTTCTTATGGGTCATGGATTTTTGGAGTCTTTTCAGAATAAGACTCCCATCCCCTAAGCTTTGTAAATGAATAATTAGGGCAAAAGTGATGGGAAATGTGCAGAATTATCCATATATTTTATACTATTTATATTTTTCACTGGACGTGCTACCTGTCCCAGACCTGCTGTTTTCAACTCTCTAGAGACAGCAGGAGCGGTAGAGATACTCTCAAAGATCGGCTATGAAAAAGCCAACTGACACTTACTCTTGTGTTACTGACTTGTTGCACCCTCGACAACCACTGTGATTATTATTATTTGACCCTGCTGGTCATTTATGAACATTTGAACATCTAGGCCATGTGCTGTTATAATCTCCACCCGGCACAGCCAGAAGAGGACTGGCCACCCCTCATAGCCTGGTTCCTCTCTAGGTTTCTTCCTAGGTTCTGGCCTTTCTAGGGAGTTTTTTCCTAGCCACCGTGCTTCTACACCTGCATTGCTTGCTGTTTGGGGTTTTAGGCTGGGTTTCTGTACAGCACTTTGAGATATCAGCTGATGTAAGAAGGGCTATATAAATACATTTGATTTTGATTTGATTTTTGATACTAGTTATCATACAAAGAATAATTCAAGTATTTCTATAAAATATAATATGCATTTATTGCGCCGTATATAATTGTCTGTACGTTGTGTCACAGAAATAAAACAAAAATAAATTAAAAAAGAGAGAAGGGGGGGTCCATTCTACCCAGGAGCACTTCTAGTTCACACCCAGAATAAACTCGAAATAAACATCATCCTGTCAGTTTGGTGAAAGCCAATGTTCTATCAGTGATTAAAATCAAATGTTTTCCCATGATTTAAAACCAAATGGTTCTGTCATAAAATAAGTCGTACTCGTCACGGAAAATGTCGTACTGGAGAGAAGAGGACCAAGGCGCAGCGAGACTGTGAATACTCATACTTTAATAGACTCAAGTAAGTTATCCACAGGAAAACAATAACACGACAGCAGCAACAGTTTGCAGGCTAAAAAAACGCAGTGCAAAACAACCACCCACAAACCCCAGTGAGAAACAACTCCTACATATATGACTCCCAATCAGGAACCAACGATTCCCAGCTGTTCCTGATCAGGAGTCACAAGACACACACAAGACTGCGACGTCCTGACCCCCAAACTACTACACCAGCTCCATCTGCTGGTCAGGACGTGACAGTACCCCCCCCTCAAGGTGCAGACCCCGGAATGCACCTAACAACAACAACAAAAAACCACCAACAAAACAAAATCCCCAACAAAACCCATAAACAGTAACCCCTAAACCATAAGGGAGGGAAGGGAGGGTGGCTGCCGTCAACGACGGCACTGTGCTACACCCTCCCTCCCCAACCCACCTATCCTGGAGGCGGCTCAGGCTCTGGCCGTTCCAGGCAGTCAGGCCACTCTGGCAGCTCGGGGCAGTCGGGGCAGTCTGGCAGCTCGGGGCAGTCTGGCCACTCCGGCAGTTCGGGGCAGTCTGGCCACTCCGGCAGTTCGGGGCAGTCTGGCCACTCCGGCAGTTCGGGGCAGTCTGGCCACTCCGGCAGTTCGGGGCAGTCTGGCCACTCCGGCAGTTCGGGGCAGTCTGGCCACTCCGGCAGTTCGGGGCAGTCTGGCCACTCCGGCAGTTCGGGGCAGTCTGGCCACTCCGGCAGTTCGGGGCAGTCTGACCTCTCTGGCGACTGTTGACTGGCGGGCAGCTCTGACGACTGTTGACTGGCGGGCAGCTCTGACGACTGTTGACTGGCGGGCAGCTCTGACGACTGTTGACTGGCGGGCAGCTCTGACGACTGTTGACTGGCGGGCAGCTCTGACGACTGTTGACTGGCGGGCAGCTCTGGCGACTGTTGACTGGCGGGCAGCTCTGGCGACTGTTGACTGGCGGGCAGCTCTGACGACTGTTGACTGGCGGGCAGCTCTGACGACTGTTGACTGGCGGGCAGCTCTGGCGACTGTTGACTGGCGGGCAGCTCTGGCGACTGTTGACTGGCGGGCAGCTCCTGCCCCGTCAAACAGCCCTTGTGCCCCCCCCTAAAAAAATCTTGGGGGTGCCTCTCGGTCTCCCTTACCCGTCGTGTCTCCCAGTCCTCGCCAGCCTTCTTCCGCTGCTTGGTCCTGTGTTGGTGGGTGGTTCTGTCATAAAATAAGTCGTACTCGTCACGGAAAATGTCATACTGGAGAGAAGAGGACCAAGGCGCAGCGAGACTGTGAATACTCATACTTTAATAGACTCAAGTAAGGCATCCACATGAAAACAATAACACGACAGCAGCAACAGTTTGCAGGCTAAAAAACGCAGTGCAAAACAACCACCCACAAACCCCAGTGACAAACAACTCCTACATATATGACTCCCAATCAGGAACAACGATTCCCAGCTGTTCCTGATCAGGAGTCACAAGACACACACAAGACTGCCACGTCCTGACCCCCAAACTACTACACCAGCTCCATCTGCTGGTCAGGACGTGACAGTTTCCCCGTGATTTAAATCAAATGTGGTGGAATTTATTTAATTAAATATGTGACTTCTGAAGGTAATTGGTTGCACCAGATCTTTTTTAGGGGCTTCATAGCAAAGGGGGTGAATATATATGCACCCAGCACTTTCAGTTTTTTATTATTTTTTTTAAGTTATTTTTTTCACTTCACTACACCAATTTGGACTATTTTGTGCATGTCCATCATATGAAATCCAAATATATATTTTTTAAATTACAGGTTGTAATGCAACAAAATAGGAAAAACGCCAAGGTGGTGAATACTTTTGCAAGTCGGAAGTTTACATACACTAAGTTGACTGTGTCTTTAAACAGCTTGGAAAATTCCAGAAAATGATGTCATGGCTTTAGAAGCTTCTGATAGGCTAATTAACATCATTTGAGTCAATTGGAGGTGTACCTGTGGATGTATTTCAAGGCCTACCTTCAAACTCAGTGCCTCTTTGCTTGACATCATGGGAAAATCAAAAGAAATCAGCCAAGACCTCAGAAAAGAAATTCAGACTTCCACAAGTCTGGTTCATCCTTGGGAGCAATTTCCAAACGCCTGAAGGTACCACGTTCATCTGTACAAACAATAGTACGCAGGTATAAACACCATGGGACCACGCAGCCGTCATACCGCTCAGGAAGGAGAGGCGTTCTGTCTCCTAGAGATGAACGTACTTTGGTGCGAAAAGTGCAAATCAATCCCAGAACAACAGCAAAGGACCTTGTGAAGATGGAGGAAACAGGTACAAAAGTATCTATATCCACAGTAAAACGAGTCCTATATCGACATAATCTGAAAGGCCGCTCAGCAAGGAAGAAGCCACTGCTCCAAAACCGCCATAAAAAAGCCAGACTACGGTTTGCAACTGCACATGGGGACAAAGATGGTACTTTTTGGAGAAATGTCCTCTGGTCTGATGAAACAAAAATAGAAATGTTTGGCCATAATGACCATCATTATGTTTTGAGGGAAAAGGGGGAGGCTTGCAAGCCGAAGAACACCATCCCAACCGTGAAGCACGGGGGTGGCAGCATCATGTTGTGGGGGTGCTTTGCCGCAGGAGGGACTGGTGCACTTCACACAATAGATGGCATCATGAGGATGGAAAATTATGTGGATATATTGAAGCAACATCTCAAGACATCAGTCAGGAAGTTAAAGCTTGGTTGCAAATGGGTCTTCCAAATAGACAATGACCCCAAGCATACTTCCAAAGTTGTGGCAAAATGGCTTAAAGACAACAAAGTCAAGGTATTAGAACGGCCATCACAAAGCCTTGACCTCAATCCTATAGAAAATTTGTGGACAGAACTGAAAAAGCATGTGTAAGCAAGGAGGCCTACAAACCTGACTCAGTTACACCAGCTCTGTCAGGAGGAATGGGCCAAAATTCACCCAACTTATTGTGGGAAGCTTGTGGAAGGCTACCTGAAACGTTTGACCCAAGTTAAACAATTTAAAGGCAATGCTACCAAATACTAATTGAGTGTATGTAAACTTCTGACCCACTGGGAATGTGATGAAAGAAATAAAAGCTGAAATAAATAATTCTCTCTACTATTATTCTGACATTTCACATTCTTCAAATGAAGTGGTGATCCTAACTGACCTAAGACAGGGATTTTTTTTACTAGGATTAAATGTCAGGAATTGTGAAAAAAAAGTGAGTTTAAATGTATTTGGCTAAGGTGTATGTAAACTTCAGACTTTAACTGTATATTTAGGTTGCCCAAGTTTCAGGAGAGTGATTGAATTACACCTTGAAATATGACGAACTGTTGTGTCGATTAATAATCCTAGTGTCTGTATGTCAACATCCGAGCAGACTAAGGAGTGGAGAATGTATCGGAAGATGCATGTTTCATGTCCGTGGTCGAGGGAAGCTTTATCTCTACTAAAAGTTTTAAAAGTTTTAAAATTCTAAACCAACATTAATTTCCACATATTACGATTATTAATATATTATTAATAAATTGAAACATGTTATTGAAATGTCAACGGTACAATACTTTCTGGAGTATTATTTAGGCAGGTGGCCTAAATTATAATCCACTGAGTAGAGAAGACAAGCTGTGCTGATTCATGTATTACTGATATTTAAATGCTTTTGCAAAAGAGTGCCTTATAGACACTGTCCCCATTCGGTTTTTAGGCAAGTATGTCACGACTTCTACCGAAGTCGATTCCCCTCCTTGTTTGGGCGGTGCTCGGCGGTCGACGTCACCGGTCTTCTAAGCCATCACCGATCCATTTTTCATTATCCATTGGTTTTGTCTTGTTTCTTTTCACACCTGGTTCCAAATCCCATTCATTACCTGTTGTGTATTTAACCCTCTGGTTCCCCTCAGGGGCCTGTTGCACAAAACTAGGATAAGGGATTAAGCCAGGATATCTTGGTGATCCTGGCTCAATTGATCCGTAATCCGGTTGCACTAAAGATGGATAGGGGGCAGGAGGATATGTTATGGTATAAATTACCATGGAGATTTATTCTGTGGAGCTAGCCTGCTCCAGACCAGGCTAAATTCCAGGATCTATTTAATCTCATCCCTAATGTCAGTCAGCAGTCACCACAAATGGAAACCAATAGTTATTTCACTGCTCACTATACATTGTTATCACATAACTAGACCCACTGTCATTATTTAAACGTTTGTGATCATTAATTTCAATGATTTTGGATAAAAAATAATTTTTAGATTATGTTGCTATCATTAGATAATTTACAGTTTCCCATAGACTATAAGGCTATATATAAAATGATAGAATATTAGGGCCACAGAGGGGAAAAAAACACAAGTAATAATATTGTAACCGGTTGTTTTAAAGGAGGACAGTTGTTAAAATGACAGATGTGGGGCATTTCGTGAAATTGTACTTCAGTATGGTTTCATAAACAAAGACATGCTGATGTGCCAGAATATTAAGTATCACATTGTCATAAGTATCAAAACTGTAAAAACAATATGTAGCTTTTCTGCAGAAAGAACCAGCCTCATAAATTTATGACTTTATCCTTTTTCTTCAGTGTGGCCCTAGTACTCTGTCATATAAACAAATACACATTCCATATGAATATAAAAACACAATGTGTAACATTATGTTCCTTTATTGAATAAGGACAAAACAAAGCAGGTAAACCATCAGCTCCTTTCGAAACTGAAGTCACAGTGACTACAAGATGGAAAGCACAGAATCCAAGCATATTATACAAAATGATACATACACATTCAAAGGTCTGTATATAACACACCCTGCATGTCTGCACACTAAAATAAATGCAGGACAAATCCATACACATCAACTGAACAGACAAATGAATGGATGCAGTAGCCTCCCTGCAGCCTTGTATTACACACAGTATACCGCACAAACATCATAAGAGGCCAAATTCGTAAAAAAACGAACCCAAAAAAAACCCAATTCCTCTGCCACCGCAGGACATATTTAACCAAAATTGAAAGCACACATACTAACTAAAATAATTCAACACATATTGGTCCCTCAGCAGCCGACCACTGTCGTCATCAGGGAAGATTGCCGGATTGTCCCAGTCCATGGCTGGTGGCACTCTGGGGGCCCTCTCCTTCCTCAGGCAGGCCACATTGTGGAGGACAGCACAAGCCACAGTAATATCACATGCCCTAACAGGGCTGACCCTTAATTTGTGAAGGCAGTGAAAGCGTGCCTTCAGGAGGCCAAAGGTCATTTCAACTCTGGCCCTGGTCCTGGCATGGGCATGGTTGTAGGCCTGCTGTGCTTCCTGGGGGTCTGTGAAAGGTGTCAGGAGAAAAGGCTGGCAGCCATACCCCCTGTCTCCAAGCAGCACACCAGAGAATTCACCTGTCAACACAAAATCTCATCATTACTACCTCATAAACACAGTGATATTCTTGACACAGCCATGATGGTTATAAATAGGGGTTGTGTGGCTTACCTTGTGATAGGCACTGATAGATTTCAGAGGCCCGAAAGATTCTGGAGTCATGGACTGAGCCAGGCCATTTTGCCACAACATTGCTGATCACACAGTCAGCATTGCAGACCATCTGAAATCATAAGATGAGGAATATTACACCAATCAATGCACATCACTGGCAATGCAGAGTGTTCGTCAATGGACAATATCAAAAAGTTATGTTCACCTGAACATTAATGCTGTGAAAGGATTTCCTATTCACAAAATCGGCCTCATGGGCACCTGAGGGGGCTTTTATCCTTATGTGTGTGCAGTCCACTGCACCAATGACATTGGGGAAACCTGTCACACAAAGTAATGAGTATCCTACTATGTGTTAACAGTTGTCCTGTAATTTGTAGATCCTCTTACCTGCAATCCTATAGAACTCCTCTTTGATGTCACAGAGTCTTCTGTGGCCAGGGAAGGAGATGAAGACATCTGCTAATGCTTGTTCCCATTCATTACCTGCTGTGTATTTAACCCTCTGTTTCCCCTCAGGTCTGAGATTGTTTGGTGTTATTGTGTTCGTGTTGTTTATTTAGGTGTGCGACGGGGTATGTGTACCCATGTTGATTTTTTTAATGTATTCTATTGTTGGAGATTGTTTGAAAGTTTATTAAACTACTCCGCGCTTATATGAAGTTTGTTTCTCCTGCGCCTGACTTCCCTGCCACCTAAACACATGACCTTGACTAAGTAATGTATTAAAATGATGACAGCTGTGATGGAAACAGGAAGTTTCGGTACAATTTGATAAATGCAGACAGATCGTTTGTTGGACATGGTGCCATCTTCTTGCCGGTAAAATGTATTGTGCGAGAAATGGCGGTGGAAATGAATTCATGCGTAAATATTGATATAATAATCATCATATGGAAGTAAACTTGGAGTCACGTGATGTTTCAGTGTTGTGTGGTCCTCCCACAATGCCTCTGGAAAACCATGCTGTTTATTAGACTACAGATTAAATAAGTGATGGATGAAAGTGCAGCGTTGGGGGTTGAAACAGGTCAATTCAACTGTGAGACTGTGAAGTAGAAATGCAAAGTACCTTAGAATACTTTAACCAATTACATCTCCTTATGCTCAGAAAGGTTAACGTGATGAGTTGTATAGGACAGAGGACTGGGTATGATGTTGAATCTTTCATCATGTTGCTTCAAATGTTCTCTCATATATACGCTTTCAGGTTTGAACAGTTACGGCGAGATGTGTGGATCGCTGTGTCAAACATATTTTACAATGTCCTACAGTTTGGAAGATGAGGGCTCCTGTAACAGTCTAGCTTCCGTCCCTCTTCCTCGCCCCAACCTGGGCTCGAACCAGGGACCCTCTGCACACATCAACAACTGACACTCCACGAAGCATCGTTACCCATCGCGCCACAAAAGCCGCGGCAGAGAAAAGGGGAACAACTACTTCAAGGTCTCAGAGCGAGTGACGTCACCGATTGAAACGCTATTAGCGCGCATCACCGCTAACTAGCTAGCCATTTCACTTCGATTCCCACGGGGGGCCAGTACGACAACAAAAAATAATATGCATGAAATGAAATGTATGCATTCACTACTGTAAGTCGCTCTGGATAAGAGCGTCTGCTAAATGACTAAAATGTAAAATGTAAATTTTAGTAACCAATCAATGTTGTGGAAAACTTGATCCAAAGATTCAGGAAGACTATTTAATTGTATAATAGAAACATCTTTAAATGAAGGAGCTGCAGGGAAGAACTGGCAGTGTAAATGGTTACATGTCTCTTATAGCGAGAGGTTAATAATACAATCCGTTTGTTACAAGTTATTTATACAAGCAACGGTTCCAGAACACAATGGCAGTGTGTTAATAAGGTGCAAAGATATGCACGTTTCTGGACGATCCACCAATGCTGCTTTGTCGACACTTCCTGGGCCGTAGACCGGCGATCTGCGTCTCAGCATAATTTAGGACGCGCCACTGCTGAACGAGGTCAAGAAAAAAAAAGGAGGTCAAATATTGGGTGTTATTATACAGTGGAGTGTCTAAGGCCTACATTAAAAAAAAATATTTGTATAAAATACTTCACCTCATTTCTTATGTGCCCCTGACCCATCAGCCCATGGCATAACTTTAGGGAAAAGGGTTGGACTGGATGGCCCCACTAGTCCATCTTGTTTCTCTCTCCTACTAGTTCACCATGCACTGTCGCTTCCTTTTCCTCCTGAAACATTTACCGGTGTGTGTTTGATGGTGACAATGTAAATGTGAAAAGCAATGCTGTGTTCATAGCATGTTTGTTCTATGGCTTTTGAAGGCAAAGTAATTCGACTGTTACTCGGTGAGTAATTCAATAGATATTGCCATTATAAACTGGTAATCAGCAACTGAACACATTGAACAATGTGGTCCCACCAGTGGAGTGGTGGGACAATACATTTTTTTATAATAATTTATAAATAAATGTATTAATTTATTCATTTAAAATAAAAAAAATGTTTTCAATTATTTGTCATAGAGTTTTGCTCTCGCTTTAAAAATGATTTACTTACAAGTTTTGGCGTTTTGATTTTGAAATCTTATTGTTGTTTATATTTCTATACATTTTGCTTTCAATTGTTTGGTTTTTGATTTCAGCATGCCTTATTTCACCCGTCCTCGAAAATATAATATTTACATTCTCGACTTTATTTTTCATGTTCACGATTTATTTTTATTTTGAATTTAATACATATGGCTTGAAATTGACCCCATAGACTTGCCTAGTTAAATAAAGGTTAGAAAGGGAGTACAGGAGGGGACTAAGAAGGCAACCCTGAGGGACCCACGTGTTGAGGACCAGCGTGATGGATGTGTTGTTGTCTACACAATCAGCTTAAATCCAATTTTGGACATACAAATTGCAGAGTACACAATTGTCTGTACAAATGGTAGTTACAGAGACTAGAGAGTCTACACCATAGGAGTGGTAGTTACAGTCTACACCATAGGAGTGGTAGTTACAGTCTACACCATAGGAGTGGTAGTTACAGTCTACACCATAGGAGTGGTAGTTACAGAGACTAGATAGTCTACACCATAGGAGTGGTAGCTACAGTCTACACCATAGGAGTGGTAGTTACAGTCTACACCATAGGAGTGGTAGTTACAGTCTACACCATAGGAGTGGTAGTTACAGAGACTAGATAGTCTACACCATAGGAGTGGTAGTTACAGGGACTAGAGAGTCTACACCATAGGAGTGGTAGTTACAGTCTGCACCATAGGAGTGGTAGTTACAGTCTGCATCATAGGAGTGGTAGTTACAGGGACTAGAGAGTCTACACCATAGGAGTGGTAGTTACAGTCTACACCATAGGAGTGGTAGTTACAGTCTACACCATAGGAGTGGTAGTTACAGTCTACACCATAGGAGTGGTAGTTACAGTCTACACCATAGGAGTGGTAGTTACAGGGACTAGAGAGTCTACACCATAGGAGTGGTAGTTACAGTCTACACCATAGGAGTGGTAGTTACAGAGAATAGGGAGTCTACACCATAGGAGTGGTAGTTACAGGGGACTAGAGAGTCTACACCATAGGAGTGGTAGTTACAGTCTGCACCATAGGAGTGGTAGTTACAGAGACTAGATAGTCTACAATAGTGGTAGTTACAGGGACTAGAGAGTCTACACCATAGGAGTGGTAGCTACAGTCTACACCATAGGAGTGGTAGCTACAGTCTACACCATAGGAGTGGTAGTTACAGTCTACACCATAGGAGTGGTAGTTACAGGGACTAGAGAGTCTACACCATAGGAGTGGTAGTTACAGTCTACACCATAGGAGTGGTAGTTACAGGGACTAGAGAGTCTATACCATAGGAGTGGTAGTTACAGTCTGCACCATAGGAGTGGTAGTTACAGTCTGCACCATAGGAGTGGTAGTTACAGTCTGCACCATAGGAGTGGTAGTTACAGGGACTAGAGAGTCTACACCATAGGAGTGGTAGTTACAGTCTACACCATAGGAGTGGTAGTTACAGAGACTAGATAGTCTACACCATAGGAGTGGTAGTTACAGGGACTAGAGAGTCTACACCATAGGAGTGGTAGTTACAGTCTACACCATAGGAGTGGTAGTTACAGGGACTAGAGAGTCTATACCATAGGAGTGGTAGTTACAGTCTGCACCATAGGAGTGGTAGTTACAGTCTGCACCATAGGAGTGGTAGTTACAGTCTGCACCATAGGAGTGGTAGTTACAGGGACTAGAGAGTCTACACCATAGGAGTGGTAGTTACAGTCTACACCATAGGAGTGGTAGTTACAGGGACTAGAGAGTCTATACCATAGGAGTGGTAGTTACAGTCTGCACCATAGGAGTGGTAGTTACAGTCTGCACCATAGGAGTGGTAGTTACAGGGACTAGAGAGTCTACACCATAGGAGTGGTAGTTACAGTCTACACCATAGGAGTGGTAGTTACAGAGACTAGATAGTCTACAATAGAGTGGGGGCTACAGAGACTAACTCAACAACTCTCCCCAGCAGGAAATAACCCGTCAGTATTGTGAAGTTAGTTCTGTTTGTTGTATCACCAGATGAACCATTACTCTGTAGGGTCACTGTTCTCCACTGTAGTTCTATTCCATATAACAACTACATAATAACTAGACGACACTTGTCTGAAGGTTAATTAGTACTACATGGTTAGAGTTAAAGAGTGTGAGACAGAGAGCACCTTTAAACCTAACCTCATTCATACCTTCTTGTTCAGAGGACAGAGAGAGAGAAAGAGAGAGAAAGAGAGGGAGAGAGAGAGAGGGAGAGAGAGGGAGAGACAGAGAGACAGAGAGAGAGGGGGAGAGGGAGAGACAGAGAGACAGAGAGAGAGAGGGAGAGGGAGAGAGAGAGAGAGAGACAGAGAGAGAGAAAGAGAGAGAGAGAGAGAGAGAGAGGGAGGGAGAGAGGGAGCGAGAGAGAGAGAGACACAGAGAGAGAGAGAGAGAAGGGGGAGAGAGAGAGAGAGAGAGAGAGAGAGAGAGAGAGAGAGAGAGAGAGAGAGAGAGAGAGAGAGAGAGAGAGAGAGAGAAAGGCTCAAGGCCGTAACACAGAACTGCCTGCTCAGCCGTCCTGGTCACCCTACCTCAGTAACTCTCTGGAACGTTACACTACAGCGTCCCAATGTGTGTTTAAAACACCTCTCGTTTGAGGAACCAGGATCTCCACAACTCTACTTTTAATATAAAATACTATAGTTGATGATTGTACCTGTATCAAGGTGAGAGGATCTGAAGAGAGAAAGTTCTTTTTTATTGGTCACCATCATAGTAGATCTGCTATTGGACTGCAGAGATTCCATCTGTGTCGTAAACGTTTCGCTGTAAACATTCTCTAGTCAGGTGCAATAAGGAAGGACAGAGGACTTTGGTCCGAGACGCTGGTTTGAAGCGGTACGTAACGTTTGTCTTGTGATGAGATCGACGCTCCTCTGACTGTGACAAGGAGAGACGACCAGCGGGCTTCACTAAAGGTAATGGCTAGATTGATAATAATTGTCTGATTTCTCTTAATATATGATATACAATAACAAACTCCTCGTTTGCATCAATGGACAAACAACTATCTGCTTTTTGATCTGTTTCGATGCCGTAGTGTTTCAGTCCACTGCTCTGGTGAACGGAGACTGATTCCTTCACAGTGCTCTGGTGAACGGAGACTGATTCCTTCACAGTGCTCTGGTGAACGGAGACTGATTCCTTCACAGTGCTCTGGTGAACGGAGACTGATTCCTTCACAGTGCTCTGGTGAACGGAGACTGATTCCTTCACAGTGCTCTGGTGAATGGAGACTGATTCCTTCACAGTGCTCTGGTGAATGGAGACTGATTCCTTCTCAGTGCTCTGGTGAACGGAGACTGATTCCTTCACAGTGCTCTGGTGAACGGAGACTGATTCCTTCACAGTGCTCTGGTGAATGGAGACTGATTCCTTCACAGTGCTCTGGTGAATGGAGACTGATTCCTTCACAGTGCTCTGTGGAACGGAGACTGATTCCTCTCCTGTGAGACTCTGTCCTCAACAATGAGTGTTATCTATGACAGCTGACTCTTCCATGTCGATCAGGTGTTTTGAGAGGTGCTGTGACATCATCGAGGGGTGCTGTGACATCATCGTCGGCCATGGAGGGGAGGAGTGTTCTGAGGCGTGCCCAATCTCTACGGAGCGTCTCTACGGGCGACGGAGACAAGCCCACCTGGGCGGAGGCGGGGTTTAGGGACAGGATGAAGTCCATCTCCGTATCTCAGATGTTGACCAGGTGAGAGGAACCAGGACCTTTACCATTTAACCACTAACTAAAATTACAGACTCCATTGGCACCAGGGTTTTTAAAGTCAAATCCAATTGAATTCATTCAATTCAGGAAGTAAACTGAAAATTACAATTCAATGAAAACATTCATTTTATTTTCAATGACTTTACAATAAACCGAAGAGGAGAAACTATTCATAAAAATAAAAAATAAAGTTGAATAAATGAAGACCCTGCTCAGCATCCTAGCAACACTGACGTATCAACGTCCGGGGAAAACTTCATCCCACTCCGAGTTACTTGAGCATTGCAATGTCTGTTTTGGTGAATAAGCTTACAGAGTATTGATGAAGGATTTCTCTTGTTCACCTAACAGATATCAAGCCAGCCCTTCAGTAGAGGTCCCTACTCTGAACCATGTGGAGCACAAGACTGAGGTAAAACATCACACCACATTTCATGTCATCAATTTCTGATTGTCGACTTTCTCGGGATGGACACAAAGCAGCGTCTGTCTTCTTCTGCTTCTTTCTCCACCAGATAACCCAACACCAGACCTCCTTCTCAACCGTCCGTGAGAAAACAAAGAGACAACTGGCAGAGAACGCACAGGAGCGCAAGATGGAGTCCCCGATGAGAAACAACGGAGTGAGAGAGGAAACCCGTGGGTCCACCAGCCTGTCAGGGTCCCAGAGGTCGACCAGCCTGTCAGGGTCCCAGAGGTCGACCAGTCTCTCCCGCAGTAAGTCCATGTCCAGTCTCCCTGGCCCCTCTCCCAGAGTCGACCCGGCCGGGAGTATCGGAGCCCTGAAGGCTCTCTTCGAGTCCAAGGTCACCAAGGAGAAGGTGAAGAGCATCATGGGAGCTGTAGACCAAACACCACCACGTCAGAAGATGGCAGCTGCGGCCCCAGCCGTCAACGGGTTGGTGGATGAGAGAGAGGGCCCTATAGAGGAGAAAGGGCCACTGACAGCTGTACCTTCAGCTGCACCTGCACCCCCGGCTAGAGACAAGGTCACTACACAGGTGAGCCAAACAAATCAAAACAATCAAATCACTTTTTTTTTGTCATATGCGCCGAATAAAACAGGTGTAGACTGTTACATGAAATGCTTACTGACGAGCCCGTTCCAAACAACGCAGAGTTAAAAAGTAAGACAAGAACATAAAGGAAATAGTAACAAAATAAAATAACAATAACATGGCTATATACAGGGAGTACCAGGTAATAACATGGTTATATACAGGAAGTACCAGGAAGTAACATGGCTATATACAGGAAGTACCAGGTAATAACATGGCTATATACAGGGAGTACCAGGTAATAACATGGCTATATACAGGGAGTACCAGGTAATAACATGGTTATATACAGGAAGTACCAGGAAGTAACATGGCTATATACAGGAAGTACCAGGTAATAACATGGCTATATGCAGGGAGTACCAGGTAATAACATGGCTATATACAGGGAGTACCGGGTAATAACATGGTTATATACAGGAAGTACCAGGAAGTAACATGGCTATATACAGGAAGTACCAGGTAATAACATGGCTATATACAGGGAGTACCAGGTAATAACATGGCTATATACAGGGAGTACCAGGTAATAACATGGCTATATACAGGGAGTACCAGGTAGTAACATGGCTATATACAGGGAGTACCAGGTAGTAACATGGCTATATACAGGGAGTACCAGGTAATAACATGGCTATATACAGGAAGTACCAGGTAATAACATGGCTATATACAGGGAGTACCAGGTAATAACATGGCTATATACAGGGAGTACCAGGTAATAACATGGCTATATACAGGGAGTACCAGGTAATAACATGGCTATATACAGGGAGTACCAGGTAATAACATGGCTATATACAGGGAGTACCAGGTAATAACATGGCTATATACAGGGAGTACCAGGTAATAACATGGCTATATACAGGGAGTACCAGGTAATAACATGGCTATATACAGGGAGTACCAGGTAATAACATGGCTATATACAGGGAGTACCAGGTAATAACATGGCTATATACAGGGAGTACCAGGTAATAACATGGCTATATACAGGGAGTACCAGGTAATAACATGGCTATATACAGGGGAGTACCAGGTAATAACATGGCTATATACAGGGAGTACCAGGTAATAACATGGCTATATACAGGGAGTACCAGGTAAGTAACATGGCTATATACAGGGAGTACCAGGTAATAACATGGCTATATACAGGGAGTACCAGGTAATAACATGGCTATATACAGGGAGTACCAGGTAATAACATGGCTATATACAGGGAGTACCAGGTAATAACATGGCTATATACAGGGAGTACCAGGTAATAACATGGCTATATACAGGGAGTACCAGGTAATAACATGGCTATATACAGGGAGTACCAGGTAATAACATGGCTATATACAGGGAGTACCAGGTAATAACATGGCTATATACAGGGAGTACCAGGTAATAACATGGCTATATACAGGGAGTACCAGGTAGTAACATGGCTATATACAGGGAGTACCAGGTAATAACATGGCTATATACAGGGAGTACCAGGTAATAACATGGCTATATACAGGGAGTACCAGGTAATAACATGGCTATATACAGGAAGTACCAGGTAATAACATGGCTATATACAGGGAGTACCAGGTAATAACATGGCTATATACAGAGGAGTACCAGGTAATAACATGGCTATATACAGGGAGTACCAGGAAGTAACATGGCTATATACAGGAAGTACCAGGTAATAACATGGCTATATACAGGAAGTACCAGGTAATAACATGGCTATATACAGGGAGTACCAGGTAATAACATGGCTATATACAGGGAGTACCAGGTAATAACATGGCTATATACAGGGAGTACCAGGTAATAACATGGCTATATACAGGGAGTACCAGGTAATAACATGGCTATATACAGGGAGTACCAGGTAATAACATGGTTATATACAGGGAGTAGGTAATAACATGGCTATATACAGGAAGGAGTACCAGGTAATAACATGGCTATATACAGGAAGTACCAGGAAGTAACATGGCTATATACAGGGAGTACCAGGTAATAACATGGCTATATACAGGAAGTACCAGGTAATAACATGGCTATATACAGGGAGTACCAGGTAATAACATGGCTATATACAGGGAGTACCAGGTAATAACATGGCTATATACAGGAAGTACCAGGAAGTAACATGGCTATATACAGGGAGTACCAGGTAATAACATGGCTATATACAGGGAGTACCAGGAAGTAACATGGCTATATACAGGGAGTACCAGGTAATAACATGGCTATATACAGGAAGTACCAGGAAGTAACATGGCTATATACAGGGAGTACCAGGTAATAACATGGCTATATACAGGGAGTACTAGGTAATAACATGGCTATATACAGGGAGTACCAGGTAATAACATGGCTATATACAGGGAGTACCAGGTAATAACATGGCTATATACAGGGAGTACCAGGTAATAACATGGCTATATACAGGGAGTACCAGGTAATAACATGGCTATATACAGGGAGTACCAGGAATAACATGGCTATATACAGGAAGTACCAGGTAATAACATGGCTATATACAGGGAGTACCAGGTAATAACATGGCTATATACAGGGAGTACCAGGTAATAACATGGCTATATACAGGGAGTACCAGGTAATAACATGGCTATATACAGGGAGTACCAGGTAATAACATGGCTATATACAGGGAGTACCAGGTAATAACATGGCTATATACAGGGAGTACCAGGTAATAACATGGCTATATACAGGGAGTACCAGGTAATAACATGGCTATATACAGGGAGTACCAGGTAATAACATGGCTATATACAGGGAGTACCAGGTAATAACATGGCTATATACAGGGAGTACCAGGTAATAACATGGCTATATACAGGGAGTACCAGGAATAACATGGCTATATACAGGAAGTACCAGGAAGTAACATGGCTATATACAGGGAGTACCAGGTAATAACATGGCTATATACAGGAAGTACCAGGAAGTAACATGGCTATATACAGGGAGTACCAGGTAATAACATGGCTATATACAGGGAGTACCAGGTAATAACATGGCTATATACAGGGAGTACCAGGTAATAACATGGCTATATACAGGGAGTACCAGGTAATAACATGGCTATATACAGGAAGTACCAGGAAGTAACATGGCTATATACAGGGAGTACCAGGTAATAACATGGCTATATACAGGGAGTACCAGGTAGTAACATGGCTATATACAGGGAGTACCAGGTAATAACATGGCTATATACAGGGAGTAGGTAATAACATGGCTATATACAGGGAGTACCAGGTAATAACATGGCTATATACAGGGAGTACCAGGTAATAACATGGCTATATACAGGGAGTACTAGGTAATAACATGGCTATATACAGGGAGTACCAGGTAATAACATGGCTATATACAGGAAGTACCAGGTAATAACATGGCTATATACAGGGAGTACTAGGTAATAACATGGCTATATACAGGAAGTACCAGGAAGTAACATGGCTATATACAGGGAGTACCAGGTAATAACATGGCTATATACAGGGAGTACCAGGTAATAACATGGCTATATACAGGGAGTACCAGGTAATAACATGGCTATATACAGGGAGTACTAGGTAATAACATGGCTATATACAGGGAGTACCAGGTAATAACATGGCTATATACAGGGAGTACCAGGTAATAACATGGCTATATACAGGAAGTACTAGGTAATAACATGGCTATATACAGGGAGTACCAGGTAATAACATGGCTATATACAGGAAGTACCAGGAAGTAACATGGCTATATACAGGAAGTACCAGGAAGTAACATGGCTATATACAGGGAGTACCAGGTAATAACATGGCTATATACAGGAAGTACCAGGTAATAACATGGCTATATACAGGGAGTACCAGGTAATAACATGGCTATATACAGGGAGTACCAGGTAATAACATGGCTATATACAGGGAGTACCAGGTAATAACATGGCTATATACAGGGAGTACCAGGTAATAACATGGCTATATACAGGGAGTACCAGGTAATAACATGGCTATATACAGGGAGTACCAGGTAATAACATGGCTATATACAGGGAGTACCAGGTAATAACATGGCTATATACAGGGAGTACCAGGTAATAACATGGCTATATACAGGAAGGAGTACCAGGTAATAACATGGCTATATACAGGGAGTACCAGGTAATAACATGGCTATATACAGGGAGTACCAGGTAATAACATGGCTATATACAGGGAGTACCAGTACTGAGTCAATGTGCAGGAGTACCAGGTAGTTGAGATAACTGAGGTAATATGCACAGTAGGTAGATGAGGTAATATGCACACTAGGTAGATGAGGTAATATGCACATGTAGGTTGGGGTAAAGTGACTTGTCAATCAGGATAGATAAATAACAGAGTAACAGCAGTGTATGTGAACAGTGTGAAAGTGGGTCGACCGGTGTGTGTGTGGGTTGCATCTAAATCCATGTGTGTGTGTTTTGTATGTGTGAGCGTATACAGTGTGTATGTGTTTGTGTGCATGCGTGTAAGTGTGTATGTGTGTATTGGATTGTCAGTGTAGTATGGGTGTGGGTAGAGTCCAGTCAGTGTGTGGGTAGAGTCCAGTCAGTGTGGGTAGAGTCCAGTCAGTGGGGGTAGAGTCCAGTCAGTGTGTGGGTAGAGTCCAGTCAGTGTGGGTAGAGTCCAGTCAGTGTGAGGGTAGAGTCCAGTCAGTGTGGGTAGAGTCCAGTCAGTGTGGGTAGAGTCCAGTCAGTGTGGGGGTAGAGTCCAGTCAGTGTGGGGGTAGAGTCCAGTGAGTGTGGGTAGAGTCCAGTCAGTGTGGGTAGAGTCCAGTCAGTGTGGAGGGGTAGAGTCCAGTCAAGTGTGGGGTAGAGTCCAGTCAGTGTGGGTAGAGTCCAGTCGAGTGTGGGGGTAGAGTCCAGTCAGTGTGGGTAGAGTCCAGTCAGTGTGGGTAGAGTCCAGTCAGTGTGGGTAGAGTCCAGTCAGTGTGGGTAGAGTCCAGTCAGTGTGGTGGCCGCAGGGGGTAGAGTCCAGTCAGTGTGGGGTAGAGTCCAGTCAGTGTGGGTGGCCGCAGGGGGGTAGAGTCCAGTCAGTGTGGGTAGAGTCCAGTCAGTGTGGGTAGAGTCCAGTCAGTGTGTGGGTAGAGTCCAGTCAGTGTGGGGTAGAGTCCAGTCAGTGTGTGGGTAGAGTCCAGTCAGTGTGGGTAGAGTCCAGTCAGTGTGTGGGTAGAGTCCAGTCAGTGTGGGTAGAGTCCAGTCAGTGTGGGTAGAGTCCAGTCGAGTGTGAGGGTAGAGTCCAGTCAGTGTGGGTAGAGTCCAGTCAGTGGGGGTAGAGTCCAGTCAGTGGGGTAGAGTCCAGTCAGTGTGGGGTAGAGTCCAGTCAGTGTGGGTAGAGTCCAGTCAGTGGGGTAGAGTCCAGTCAGTGTGGGTAGAGTCCAGTCAGTGGGGGTAGAGTCCAGTCAGTGGGGGGCCGCAGGGGGGTAGAGTCCGCGGGGGGAGTCCAGTCGGGGGTAGAGTCCAGTCGGGGGGAGTCCGCGTGGGGTAGAGTCCAGTCAGTGTGGGTAGAGTCCAGTCAGTGGGGGTAGAGTCCAGTCAGTGGGGGTAGAGTCCAGTCAGTGGGGTGGCCGTCAGGGGGAGGTCCAGTCAGTGTGGGTAGAGTCCAGTCAGTGGGGGTAGAGTCCAGTCAGTGGGGGTAGAGTCCAGTCGGGGGGGAGCGTCGTGGGGTAGAGTCCAGTCAGTGTGGGGTAGAGCCCTCCAGTGAAAAACCACAGCATATGGTGTAGTAGTGTAGTGTACCCTATTAAACCCCTTTAACTCAGTGAAATACCACAGCATATGGTGTAGTAGTGTAGTGTACCCTATTAAACCCCTTTAACTCAGTGAAAAACCACAGCATATGGTGTAGTAGTGTAGTGTACCCTATTAAACCCCTTTAACTCAGTGAAATACCACATCATATGGTGTAGTAGTGTAGTGTACCCTATTAAACCCCTTTAACTCAGTGAAAAACCACAGCATATGGTGTAGTAGTGTAGTGTACCCTATTAAACCCCTTTAACTCAGTGAAATACCACAGCATATGGTGTAGTAGTGTAGTGTACCCTATTAAACCCCTTTAACTCAGTGAAAAACCACAGCATATGGTGTAGTAGTGTAGTGTACCCTATTAAACCCCTTTAACTCAGTGAAATACCACAGCATATGGTCTAGTAGTGTAGTGTACCCTATTAAACCCCTTTAACTCAGTGAAATACCACAGCATATGGTGTAGTAGTGTAGTGTACCCTATTAAACCCCTTTAACTCAGTGAAATACCACAGCATATGGTGTAGTAGTGTAGTGTACCCTATTAAACCCCTTTAACTCAGTGAAAAACCACAGCATATGGTGTAGTAGTGTAGTGTACCCTATTAAACCCCTTTAACTCAGTGAAATACCACAGCATATGGTCTAGTAGTGTAGTGTACCCTATTAAACCCCTTTAACTCAGTGAAATACCACAGCATATGGTGTAGTAGTGTAGTGTACCCTATTAAACCCCTTTAACTCAGTGAAAAACCACAGCATATGGTGTAGTAGTGTACCCTATTAAACCTTGGGATCTGGATAGGGTATGGTGAGAAGAATGAAGGGAGTCTGAAACCTTGAAGATTTAAAAAATAGTTTATCTGGTGTTTCTCTCTTCAATACAGTTTTCAGTTGTCTCTCTCTTATTAATCAACTGACTTGGCTACTCATTTAAAATTGTAAATAAACAAAAAATAAGTTGTAAAAAGGTATTAATTTTCATCTTATCTCATAGATACATTTTTATCATGTAATTCTCAACATATTATCCTTAAAACAGTTAGTTTTATGTTTCCATTTGTTTACACTGTGTGGACGTTCCTTGGTCCTGTCGCCATGACTACAACAGGCTAGCTTGACTGGAGCTAACTTTATCTGACGTTAGCTTCTATGCTAACAGACTTTTAAATTAAAACGTTGTTTAAAAAAAAATGACTATTATCAAATCAAATCAAATTTATTTATATAGCCCTTCTTACATCAGCTGATATCTCAAAGAGCTGTACAGAAACCCAGCCTAAAACCCCAAACAGCAAGCAATGCAGGTGTAGAAGCACGGTGGCTAGGAAAAAACTCCCTAGAAAGGCCAAAACCTAGGAAGAAACCTAGAGAGGAACCAGGCTATGAGGGGTGGCCAGTCCTCTTCTGGCTGTGCCGGGTGGAGATTATAACAGCACATGGGCTAGATGTTCAAATGTTCATAAATGACCAGCATTGTCAAATAATAATAATCATAGGAGTTGTCGAGGGTGCAACAAGTCAGTAACACAAGAGTAAGTGTCAGTTGGCTTTTTCATAGCCGATCTTTGAGAGTATCTCTACCGCTCCTGCTGTCTCTAGAGAGTTGAAAACAGCAGGTCTGGGACAGGTAGCACGTCCGGTGAATAGGTCAGGGTTCCAGCAGGTCTGGGACAGCAGGTCTGGGACAGGTAGCACGTCCGGTGAACAGGTCAGGGTTCCATAGCTGCAGGCAGAACAGTTGGAACTGGAGCAGCAGCACGGCCAGGTGAACTGGGGACAGCAAGGAGTCATCAAGCCAGGTAGTCCTGAGGCATGGTCCTAGGGCTCAGGTCCTCCGAGAGAAAGACAGAAAGAAAGAAAAAGTGAGAATTAGAGAGAGCATATTTAAATTCACACAGGACACCGGAAAAGACAAGAGAAATACTCCAGATGTAACAGACTGATCCTAGCCCCCCGACACATAAACTACTGCAGCATAAATACTGGGGCTGAGACAGGAGGGGTCAGGAGACACTGTGGCCCCATCCGATGATACCCCTGGACAGGGCCAAACAGGTAGGATATAACCCCACCCACTTTGCCAAAGCACAGCCTCCACACCACTAGAGGGATGTCTCCAACCACCAACATACCATCCCGGGACAAGGCCGAGTATAGCCCACAAAGATCTCCGCCACGGCACAGCCCAAGGGGGGGTGCCAACCCAGACAGGAAGACCACGTCAGTGACTCAACCCACTCAAGTGACGCACCCCTCCCAGGGACGGCATGGAAGAACACCAGTAAGCCAGTGACTCAGCCCCTGTAATAGGTTTTGAGGCAGAGAATCCCAGTGGAAAGAGGGGAACCGGCAAGGCAGAGACAGCAAGGGCGGTTCGTTGCTCCAGCCTTTCCGTTCACCTTCACACCCTTGGGCCAGACTACACTTATTCATAGGACCTACTGAAGAGATATGTCTTCAGTAAAGACTTAAAGGTTGAGACTGAGTCTGCGTCTCTCACATGGGTAGGCAGACTATTCCATAAAAATTGAGCTTTATAGGAGAAAGCCCTACCTCCAGCCGTTTGCTTAGAAATTCTAGGGACAATTAGGAGGCCCGCATCTTGTGACCGTAGCGTACGTGTAGGTATGTACGGCAGGACCAAATCGGAAAGATAGGTAGGAGCAAGCCCATGTAATGCTTTGTAGGTTAGCAGTAAAACCTTGAAATCAGCCCTTGCCTTATTATATCATTACACTCCACTTTTAACTTGGTGTTTCCTATCCTGTGCTTTATAACTCGTTCACCGTGTTGATAAGGTTTAAAATATGTTGTTTATCTGGTGCTAAATAACCAACATACCAAAAAATAATTTGTAAAAAGGTATTAATTTTCATCTTATCTCATAGATACATTTTTATCATGTAATTCTCAACATATTATCCTTAAAACAGTTAGTTTTATGTTTCCATTTGTTTACACTGTGTGGACGTTCCTTGGTCCTGTCGCCATGACTACAACAGGCTAGCTTGACTGGAGCTAACTTTATCTGACGTTAGCTTCTATGCTAACAGACTTTTAAATTAAAACGTCATTTAAAAAAAAATGTACTATTATATCATTACACTCCACTTTTAACTTGCCATCCTGTGCTTTATAACTCGTTCACCGTGACGATAAGGTTTAAAACATGTTGTTTATCTGGTGTTTCTCTCTTCAGTTGGCTCTCATTCAACCGACTCACTGACTAGGCAGGTTAGTGTGAGAGTGAGAGCGCGTGAAGCAACCACTAGAGCGGGCCGAAAACAAACGCATCACCCCTTGACTATAAATACTGTAAATGATTACAACATGCCAGAGATTAAGCTACCATATATTTTACATTCTCCCATATATAATTAAGCAATAAGACACGAGGGGCTGTGCTGTATGGCCAATATACCGCGGCTTCTTAAGCACGACGCATCGCGGAGTGCCTGGATACACACCTTAGCCGTGGTAATATCTACCACGAACCCCCGAGGTGCCTTATTGCTATTATAAACTGGTTACCACTGTAATTAGAGCAGTAAAAATAAAAGTTTTATCATACCCGTGGTATACGGTCTGATCTACCAATCAGCATTCAGGGCTGGAACCACCCAGTTTATAATGTGTGGTTGTTCATTTCTTTACTATCAAATAAGGAGAGACAAACTTATCACACAAGTCAGAGTTATACTTAAACTAAACCTTTATTCACTTATTAGTAAGGGAGCAGGTCAATACAACGCACACATATAAAGTGAATCGATTGAGCGCTCTACGATAATGATGCCTGTTCGACGATTCACGCTCAGACGATTCGTTTAGAGGTGAATCACCCTCAGACGATTCGTTTAGAGGTGAATCACGCTCAGATGATTCGTTTAGAGGTGAATCACCCCCAGATGATTCGTTGAGAGCCCCTGAGACAAAAGTACAAAGGTCTTTTATAGCTAAGATACACACCTTTCAACCTACATGACGAACAACAGATGTATGGAATGGGTCACAAGGTTAAGATCTGTATGAAAGATACCTATAATTCATAGCGGACAGTATCTGCTGTGTCAACAGTTTTCATTGTGTAGAGACCAGTGTCTGGTCCTCCAACTCCACACTGGAGCCATGTCTCCCTGGTGAATCAAATCAAATCAAATGTTATTGATCACATACACATGGTTAGCAGGTGTTAATGCGAGTGTAGCGAAATGCTTGTGCTTCTAGTTCAGACCGTGCAGTAATATCTAACAAGTAATCTAACAATTCCCTAACAACTACCTTATACACACACAAGTGTAAAGGAATGAATAAGAATATTTACATATAAATATATGAATGAGTGATGGCCGAATGGCATAGGCAAGATGCAGTAGATGGTATAGAGTACAGTATATACATATGAGATGAGTAATGTAGGGTATGTAAACATTATATAAAGTGGCATTGTTTAAAGTGGCTAGTGATACATTTATTACATCAATTTTCCAATTATTAAAGTGGCTGGAGTTGAGTCAGTATGTTGGCAGCAGCCTCTCAATGTTAGTGATGGCTGTTTAGCAGTCTGATGGCCTGGAGATAGAAGCTGTTTTTCAGTCTCTCGGTCCCAGCTTTGATGCACCTGTACTGACCTCGCCTTCTGGATGATAGCGGGGTGAACAGGCAGTGGCTCGGGTGGTTGTTGTCCTTGATGATCTTTTTGGCCTTCCTGTGACATCGGGTGGTGTAGGTGTCCTGGAGGGCAGGTAGTTTGCCCCCGGTGATTCGTTGTGCAGACCTCACTACCCTCTGGAGAGCCTTCCGGTTATGGGCAGAGCAGCTGCCGTACCAGGCGGTGATACAGTCCGACAGGATGCTCTCGAATGTGCATCTGTAAAAGTTTGTGAGGGTTTTTGGTGACAAGCCAAATTTCTTCAGCCTCCTGAGGTTGATAGAGGTGCTGTTGCTCCTTCTTCACCACGCTGTCTGTGTGGGTGGACCATTTCAGTTTGTCCGTGATGTGTACGCCGAGGAACTTAAAACTCACCACCTTCTCCACTACTGTCCCGTCGATGTGGATGGGGGGATGCTCCCTCTGCTGTTTCCTGAAGTCCACAATCATCTTCTTTGTTTTGTTGACATTGAGTGTTAAGTTATTTTCCTGACACCACACACCGAGGGCCCTCACCTCCTCCCTGTAGGCCGTCTCGTCGTTGTTGGTAATCAAGCCTACCACTGTAGTGTCGTCTGCAAACTTGATGATTGAGGTGGAGGCGTGCTGGGCCACTCAGTCATGGGTGAACAGGGAGTACAGGAGAGGGCTGAGAACGCACCCTTGTGGGGCCCCAGTGTTGAGGATCAGTGGGGTGGAGATGTTGTTTCCTACCTTCACCACCTGGGGGCGGCCCGTCAAAAAGTCCAGGACCCAGTTGCACAGGGCGGGGCCGAGACCCATTTGCATCATCATGGTACGATATAGAACTGGAATACTCTTTAGGATTTATCAGCCAAAGACATCGTAAATCTTTTTTCTTCAACTTTCTAGCAAATGCAGCTAGCTAATTTAGCCTACTCAAACACCCGGCTCAAACAGAGAGGGATGCTATGTTAGCTAGCTGGTAATGGCTATCCAACATTGGAACTCTTCCAAGTCAAGGTAAGCTTTTGGTTTTATTCATTTATTGCCAATGGGGACCACCAGTATAACTGCTAAAGTGCTTTCTGACTGTACACTGTACTGCATGATTGTAGCGGGTTTACTAACGCGTTACTTCTCGAAGCTATGTTGACTATGACGGTAGCTAGCTAATATGGTGACAACGATGTAGGCTGTGTGTGTAGCGGTTAACGGTTATGGTATGAAGGTTTGGCTTGAAAAGGTGTTTTCGCCTGGTCACAGACAGCTCTTGTGTTGTGCAATGATGTTCACAAGCATAGGGAAAAGGTGAGAGATAGATGCATAGATGCCAAAAGGAATTATACAATGAGCAAAGTGTTCATGCTGTTTGTATGTGGCTGCTATGAAAGTGATCATGCTGTTTGTACGTGGCTGCTATGAAAGTGAACTGTGTTTGAGTGGGATCAGGGGTGTATTCATTCCGCCGATTCTGTCGAAAAACATTTCTTAAACGGAAGCAAACGGAACCAAACGGGGATAAACATACCTGCATTTGTCCAATAGAAACTCTCGTTTGCGACTTGGATTAATGATTACACCCTAGATCAGATAGATGCAGGCCAGAGTGTGCAAGGCGCTATTGAATGTGTCACTGTCTGTCACTTTGATTACTAACATTTGTCTCTCGACCTGTGCACCTACATTGTAAGCTTTCATTCGTAGGCTAGGTTGTAGCAACCTCGTGATGGGTACAGGGACTATTTGAGTATCATGTAGCAGCCTAAACCTGTAGATGTTACATTGAACTGGGTGAATGGAATATGAATGACAGCCATCCAATATGCTGTGATAGAAACAAGGCCCTGCTCATTAAAAAATATATTAGTCCTCCCTTGTATTAAACGAACACCACTGGTTTCACTGGGGTAGAAACATTTGCCGACAGGCATGTAAAATCCCTCCTCTAGGACAGTAATAATATATTTTTTAGGGCTAGGGGGCAGTACTCGGAAATTCGGATGAATGACGTGCCCAAAGTAAACTGCCTGTTACCCAGAACCTAGGATATGCATATAATTGGTAGTATTGGATAGAAAACACTGTGAATGACAGTCATCCAATATGCTATAATAGAAATAAGGCCATGCTCATTAAAAAACATGATCGTCCTCCCTGATCTTAAATGGCACGGACCCGCCACTGGTCTACAGGTCAGTGTGTGGAGGCTAGCCAATCTAAAGGTGCGTGTGTATTGATTAATCACTTTACTGGGTTAATATGGCTAGCAGAGGACAGTGTCCATGGTATTATTCCAGTTGTCATGGTATTATTCCAGTTATCATGGTATTATTCCAGTTGTCATGGTATTATTCCAGTTATCATGGTATTATTCCAGTAACCATGGTATTATTCCAGTTATCATGGTATTATTCCAGTTGTCATGGTATTATTCCAGTTATCATGGTATTATTCCAGTAATCATGATATTATTACAGTAATCATGATATTATTCCAGTTATCATGATATTATTCCAGTTATCATGATATTATTCCAGTTGTCATGGTATTATTCCAGTAACCATGGTATTATTCCAGTAACCATGGTATTATTCCAGTTGTCATGGTATTATTCCAGTAACCATGGTATTATTCCAGTTATCATGGTATTATTCCAGTTGTCATGGTATTATTCCAGTAATCATGGTATTATTCCAGTTGTCATGGTATTATTCCAGTAACCATGGTACTGTTCTACTGCTAACATACCGTATCATGTCTGGTGGTTAGCAGTGAGACCATTACGAACTTTGTCATTTCTGTCCCCCTGAGGTCGGGAGAACGACGCGCTCAGAGAGGAGAAAGACCATCAGTGGTATCAATCTGGAAAAGATATCTACAGCATCTCAGGATGGTGAGTAACTACAGCGCTGTCCTAGTCATCATATCATGTGATTACGTTTCATCAGCAATGTACAAGATTATATATCGCGCGAAGGTCATATAGACCCCCACAACAGTCAACCTACTGTATCTACACTATATATACACAAAAGTATGTGGACACCCATTCAAATTAGTGGATTCGTCTTTTTCAGCTACACCCGTTGCTGACAGGTGTATAACATAGAGCACACAGCCATGCAATCTCCACAGACAAACATTGGCAGGAGAATGGCCTGTACTGAAGAGCTCAGACTTTCAACGTGGCACCGTCATAGGATGCCACCTTTCCAACAAGTCAGTTCGTAATTTCTGCCCTGCTAGAGCTGCTCCCCGGCTGTTATTGTGAAGTGGAAACGTCTAGGAGCAACAACGGCTCAGCCGCGAAGTGGTAGGCCACACAAGCTCACAGAACGGGACCGCCGAGTGCTGAAGCGCGTAGCGCATAAAAATCCTGTCCTCGGATATGCGGATTTTTAACAGGGTCGTTAGCAATTAATTTTTAAGTGAACGCCAAGAATGTGCAAAGCTGTCATCAAGGCAAAGGGTGGCTACTTTGAAGAATGTCAAATCTAAAATATATTTTGATTTGTTTAACACTTTTTTGGTTACTACATGATTCCATATGTGTTATTTCATAGTTTTGATGTCTTCACTATTATTCTACAATATAGAAAATAGTAAATAGTAAAAATAAAGAAAAACCCTTGAATGAGTAGGTGTGTCCAAACTTTTGACTGGTACAGTATGTATGTACAGTGCATTCGTAAAGTATTCAGACCCCTTAACCTTTTCCACATTTTGTTACGTTACTGCCTTATTTAAAAATAAATAATACCCCAAAAAATGTCTCATCAAGCTACATACATAATGACAAAGCAAAACGGCGGGTGTGCATGTACAAAGAAAATATGTGAAATATCACATTTATATAAGTATTCAGACCCTTTACTCAGTACTTTGTTGAAGCACCTTTTGCAGCGATTACAGCCTCGAGTCTTCTTGGGTATGACACTACAAGCTTGGCACACCTGTATTTGGGGAGTTTCTCCCATTCTTCTCTGTAGATCCTTAGCAGATGTTAATGTGAGTGTAGTGAAATGCTTGTGCTTCTAGTTCAGACCATGCAGTAATATCTAACAAGTAATCTAACAAATTCACAACAACTACCTTATACACACAAGTGTAAAGGAATGAATAAGAATATTTATATATAAATATATGGATGAGCAATGGCCGAATGGCATAGGCAAGATGCAGTAGATGGTATAGAGTACAGTATATACATATGATATGTGTAATGTAAGATATGTAAACATTATTAAAGTGGCATTGTTTAAAGTGGCTAGTGATACATTTATTAAGTCAATTTATTTAAGTGGCTAGAGATTTGAGTCTCTATGTGGGCAGCAGCCTCTCTGTGTCAGGAAGTCCAGGACCCAGCTGCAGAGGGCAGGGTTGAGACCCAGGACCTTAAGCTTGATGATGAGCTTGGAGGGTACTATGGTGTTGAATGCTGAGCTGTAGTCGATGAACAGCATTCTTACATACAGTTGAAGTCAGAAGTTTACATACACCTTAGCCAAATACATTTAAACTCACTTTTTCCCAATTCCTGACATTTAATCCTAGTAAAAATTCCCTGTCTTAGGTCAGTTAGGATCACCACTTTATTTTAGGAATGTGAAATGTCAGAATAATAGTAAAGAGAATAATTTATTCAGCTTTTATTTCTTTCATCACATTCCCAGTGGGTCAGAAGTTTACATACACTCAATTAGTATTTGGTAGCATTGCCTTTAAATTGTTTAACTTGGGTCAAAGGTTTCAGGTATCCTTCCACAAGCTTCCCACAATAAGTTGGGTGAATTTTGGCCCATTCCTCCTGACAGAGCTGGTGTAACTGAGTCAGGTTTGTAGGCCTCCTTGCTCGCACACGCTTTTTCAGTTCTGCCCACACATTTTCTATAGGATTGAGGTCAGGGCTTTGTGATGGCCACTCCAATACCTTGACTTTGTTGACCTTAAGCCATTTTGCTACAACTTTGGAAGTATGCTTGGGGTCATTGTCTATTTGGAAGACCCATTTGTGACCAAGCTTTAACTTCCTGACTGATGTCTTGAGATGTTGCTTCAATATATACAAATAATTTTCTTTCCTCATGATGCCATCTATTTTGTGAAGTGCACCAGTCCCTCCTGCAGCAAAGCACCCCCACCACATGATGCTGCCACCCCTGTGCTTCATGGTTGGGATGGTGTTCTTTGGCTTGCAAGCCTCCCCCTTTTTCCTCCAAACATAACGATGGTCATTATTGCCAAACAATTCTATTTTTGTTTCATCAGACCAGAGGACATTTCTCCAAAAAGTACGATCTTTGTCCCCATGTGCAGTTGCAAACCGTAGTCTGGCTTTTTAATGGCGGTTTTGGAGCAGTGGCTTCTTCCTTGCTGAGTGGCCTTTCAGGTTATGTCGGTATAGGACTTGTTTTACTGTGGATATAAATAATTCTGTACCTGTTTCCTCCAGCATCTTCACAAGGTCCTTTGCTGTTGTTCTGGGATTGATTTGCACTTTTTGCACCAAAGTACGTTTATCTCTAGGAGACAGAACGTCTCCTTCCTGAGTGGTATGACAGCTGCGTGGTCCCATGGTGTTTATACATGCGTACTATTGTTTGTACAGATGAACGTGGTACCTTCAGGCATTTGGAAATTGCTCCCTAGGATGAACCAGACTTGTGGAGGTCTACAATGTTTTTCTGAGGTCTTGGCTGATTTCTTTTGATTTTCCCATGATGTCAAGCAAAGACACACTGAGTTTGAAGGTAGGCCTTGAAATACATCCACAGGTACACCTCCAATTAACTCAAATGATGTCAATTAGCCTATCAGAAGCTTCTAAAGCCATGACATCATTTTCTGGAATTTTCCAAGCTGTTTAAAGCCACAGTCAACTTAGTGTATGTAAACTTCTGACCCACTGGAATTGTGATACAGTGAATTAAAAGTGAAATAATCTGTCTGTAAACAATTGTTGGAAAGATTATTTCTTTCATACACAAAGTAGATGTCCTAACTGACTTGCCAAAACTATAGTTTGTTAAAAAGAAATTTGTGGAGTGGTTGAAAAATGAGTTTTAATGACTCCAACCTAAGTGGATGTAAACTTCAGACTTCAACTGTAGGTATTCCTCTTGTCCAGATGGGTTAGGGCAGTGTGCAGTGTGATGGCGATTGCATCGTCTGTGGACCTATTGGGACGGTAAGCAAACTGAAGTGGGTCTAGGGTAACAGGTAGGGTGGAGGTGATATGATCCTTGACTAGTCTCTCAAAGCACTTCATGATGATAGAAGTGAGTGCTACGGGGCGATAGTCATTCAGTTCAGTTACCTTTGCTTTCTTGGGTACAGGAACAATGGTGGCCATCTTGAAGCATGTGGGAACAGCAGACTGGGATAAGGATTGGTTGAATATGTCCGTAAACACACCAGCCAGCTGGTCTGCGCATGCTCTGAGGACGTGGCTAGTGATGCCGTCTGGGCCGGCAGCCTTGCGAGGGTTAACACACTTAAACGTTTTACTCAAGTTGTCCACGGAGAAGGAGAGCCCACAGGCTTTTGTTAGCGGGCCGTGTCAGTGGCACTGTATTGTCCTCAAAGCGAGCAAAGAAGTTGTTTAATTTGTCTGATATACACGGCTGTGACTATAGTCGAAGAGAATTCTCTTGGAAGATAATGCTGTCGGCATTTGATTGTAAGGGATTCTAAGTCAGGTAAACAAAAGGACTTGAGTTCCTGTATGTTGTTGTGATCACACCACGAGTGGTTAATCATAAGGCATACAACCCCGCCCTTCTTCTTACCAGAGAGATGCTTGTTTCTGTCGGCGTGATGCGTAAAGAAACCAGGTGGCTGTACCGACTCTGACAACATATCCCGAGTGAGCCATGTTTCCGTGAAACAGAGAATGTTACAATCTCTGATGTCTCTCTGGAAGGCAACTCGTGCCCTAATATCATGTACCTTGTTTTCTAGAGATTGGACATTGGTGAGTAATATGCTAGGAATATGTCTTTGGGTTTTTATAAGCCAATAGATCTAGGGCTGAAGTGAGGTGAGATTCTTCTATAGACTCTACTGTGTGAATCACAGAGCCCTGATTCTTCTATAGACTCTACTGTGTGAATCACAGAGCCCTGATTCTTCTATAGACTCTACTGTGTGAATCACAGAGCCCTGATTCTTCTATAGACTCTACTGTGTGAATCACAGAGCCCTGATTCTTCTATAGACTCTACTGTGTGAATCACAGAGCCCTGATTCTTCTATAGACTCTACTGTGTGAATCACAGAGCCCTGATTCTTCTATAGACTCTACTGTGTGAATCACAGAGGCCCTGATTCTTCTATAGACTCTACTGTGTGAATCACAGAGCCCTGATTCTTCTATAGACTCTACTGTGTGAATCACAGAGCCCTGATTCTTCTATAGACTCTACTGTGTGAATCACAGAGCCCTGATTCTTCTATAGACTCTACTGTGTGAATCACAGAGCCCTGATTCTTCTATAGGCTCTACAACATTTGCATAGAAGAAGCAATCTCTTCTTTTCGACAAGTATGTGCTGTCTTTAAGAAATGAATGACTTTATTCTTGAGGCAGAAAGTGGCTGTGGAATCTGACTTTGTGGCTGTAGAATCTGACTTTGTGGCTGTGGAATCTGACTTTGTGGCTGTGGAATCTGACTTTGTGGCTGTGGAATCTGACTTTGTGGCTGTGGTATCTGACTTTGTGGCTGTGGTGTCAGACTTTGTGGCTGTGGAATCTGACTTTGTGGCTGTGGAATCTGACTTTGTGGCTGTGGAATCTGACTTTGTGGCTGTAGAATCTGACTTTGTGGCTGTGGAATCTGACTTTGTGGCTGTGGAATCTGACTTTGTGGCTGTAGAATCTGACTTTGTGGCTGTGGAATCTGACTTTGTGGCTGTGGAATATGACTTTGTGGCTGTGGTATCTGACTTTGTGGCTGTGGTGTCAGACTTTGTGGCTGTGGAATCTGACTTTGTGGCTGTGGAATCTGACTTTGTGGCTGTGGAATCTGACTTTGTGGCTGTAGAATCTGACTTTGTGGCTGTGGAATCTGACTTTGTGGCTGTGGAATCTGACTTTGTGGCTGTGGAATCTGACTTTGTGGCTGTGGTATCTGACTTTGTGGCTGTGGAATCTGACTTTGTGGCTGTGGAATCTGACGTTGTGGCTGTGGTATCTAGTGGAAACCAGACGGGAGGCAAAGAATGATGAGGAAGTGAATGAGTTTTTGGTGACGAGTGAGACAAAGCGAATCAATAAAGTTTTTAGTGACAGCCAGCTTTGAAATCAGGATATTTTGTGTTATGGTTTGGTTATCACCAATAAATTACTACAGTAGTGAATTCAGCTGTAAGCTAACACAGAAAGTTACCCTTACAATTAGAGCTGGAAGCTACCGGTTTCGTCTTGCATTGGAAAGTGTTCTAGCCTGTAGGGACATTGTTTTGTGAACAGCGATTAACAGTTCTACATGCTGTGTTGCATTATTCAAGTTTGTTAACTTGTGTACCACATGATTGGGGACTGGGGAACTAATGCAGGCCAGACAGCTGCAGCAGTGAATGAGCCAGGGGAGCAGGCTGTTGGCTCTATAAAGGCCCTGCAGCAGTGAATGAGCCAGTGGAGCAGGCTGTTGGCTCTATAAAGGCCCTGCAGCAGTGAATGAGCCAGTGGAGCAGGCTGTTGGCTCTATAAAGGCCCTGCAGCAGTGAATGAGCCAGGGGAGCAGGTTGTTGGCTCTATAAAGGCCCTGCAGCAGTGAATGAGCCAGTGGAGCAGGCTGTTGGCTCTATAAAGGCCCTGCAGCAGTGAATGAGCCAAGGGAGCAGGCTGTTGGCTCTATAAAGGCCCTGCAGCAGTGAATGAGCCAGGGGCGCAGGCTGTTGGCTCTATAAAGGCCCTGCAGCAGTGAATGAGCCAGTGGAGCAGGTTGTTGGCTCTATAAAGGCCCTGCAGCAGTGAATGAGCCAGGGGAGCAGGTTGTTGGCTCTATAAAGGCCCTGGAGCAGTGAATGAGCAGGTGGAGCAGGCTGTTGGCTCTATAAAGGCCCTGCAGCAGTGAATGAGCCAGGGGAGCAGGCTGTTGGCTCTATAAAGGCCCTGGAGCAGTGAATGAGCCAGTGGAGCAGGCTGTTGGCTCTATAAAGGCCCTGCAGCAGTGAATGAGCCAGTGGAGCAGGCTGTTGGCTCTATAAAGGCCCTGCAGCAGTGAATGAGCCAAGGGAGCAGGCTGTTGGCTCTATAAAGGCCCTGCAGCAGTGAATGAGCCAGGGGAGCAGGTTGTTGGCTCTATAAAGGCCCTGCAGCAGTGAATGAGCCAGGGGAGCAGGTTGTTGGCTCTATAAAGGCCCTGCAGCAGTGAATGAGCCAAGGGAGCAGGCTGTTGGCTCTATAAAGGCCCTGCAGCAGTGAATGAGCCAGTGGAGCAGGCTGTTGGCTCTATAAAGGCCCTGCAGCAGTGAATGAGCCAGTGGAGCAGGCTGTTGGCTCTTAGCTCTATAAAGAGGCTGCGCTGTGTCAGGGGAAAATTACATAATTACCTGATTTGTTTGATATTAATAGTAAAGTGTTATTTATTTAACTAAGGATAAGACTGGCCTGCTAAGGCTGAGTTTTATGGTGTCCACTCTAGCACCCTGCAGTTAGTCTGGGCGTTAAGGAAATGGATTTTGCTAGCGAAAGCTTGAGCTGACAATGGACTTGGTGATAAAAATCTAAAAGCTGGCATTCTATAGATAAGATGTGGTGTGTGTGTGTGTGTGACCCGAGATAGAGAGAGCCTGGAAGAGTTTAGAACAATGTCTCATTGTCTCATCTTCCTGGCATCTGGGAAACTAAGCCGGGTTGGAAGCAAAACAATATCCCGTGCAGATAACCAGGAGATGGACCAAGGTGGCTTATGGGAACGGTAGAAATGACTGACTGAGCATTTAAGGCCTATATAAGATCTCAGTTTTTTTCATTATCAGTTAAGCTCTCAGCAACACAACTTAGTGTGTGGTCGACGGTTTTATTATTGCAATAATTAATCGATGTTGAATAAAGATGATCGTTTGAATAATTGTCCAAGTTTCTCTCAGTACTGACATTTCCACTACTGCCTGACAAAGACTTGGTCCTCTCAATCACCTGAGACACATTTGGCAGAAGTACCGAACATAACAAAAATTCTAGTACCGAACCGACCAAAGACACTACAGCATGAAGATGGGCAGAAACTGCTTGTCCAATAGAAATCCCCGATCACACTTGTAGGCGATGTCATGGTAGCGTTGGCTAGCTAAGCTCATACGTAGAAACACGTCATCGGGTCTAACTGTCGTCTCGTGTGCAGGCCATCAAATCAAAGGCAGTCCGTCGATATAAAGTTGTTTTTTGACGAAGATGAAAACGTGTCAGTTTGTCACTTTCACGAGGTTGGAGTAAAAACATGTTCAACTATTTAAGACATGGGCTCAAATCTAGGTTGTGCTTTTAGATTTGAAGAAAATGAACAACTAAGGAAGAATTCTTCACTTCTCTCATTGACTTCTCAAATCCCAAACTCCAGCCTGCTCTGTTTGGTCTGTTTCGCAAGCGTTCCCAGAAGTCTCACCATGTTACGCCTCTGGGTTTAGAAACTCTTGTGAGTGGACGGATACATAATAGGTTAGGGTTACACACAGTACATTAAGATACGCTATCATCACAATGAAAGTGGTGTAAAACTGTGAAATGGTGTAAATTTGCTGCGCATCACAGCTAAGAATGTCTTGTAAGATATCAATGGGAAAGTGTGTGCAAAAAAAAAAGAAAAAAAAAAAGCTTTCTGTCCCTCTGATGTTTCCGTAGATGACAAGAGGAAGTCGATCTCAGACCTCAGAGACGCCAGTTCCTCCTCCTCCTTCAACCCGGACAGGGAGAAACCGGTCGCTTCCGTCTCTGTCAGAGCCATATCTGCCCTCTATCTGTCCAAGGTAGCAGCTGCAGAGTCAACAGTATGTACTCCTTCCCTCGCTCCTCTGAGATGTTAGAGATGTTACAGTATTTTATCTATGAGCTATAGAACTATGTCCATCTTATCTCAAGGATCTATAGATCAGGACTTTTCCAACCCTGTTCCTGGAGAGATACCCCTCCTGTAGGTTTTAACTCCAACCCTGTTCCTGGAGAGATACCCTCCTGTAGGTTTTAACTCCAACCCTGTTCCTGGAGATCTACCATCCTGTAGGTTTTAACTCCAACCCTGTTCCTGGAGATCTACCTTCCTGTAGGTGAGGTGGAGTGTGCTCTCCAGGAACATGGTTGGTGTTAAAACCTACAGGAGGGTGAATCTCCAGGAACAGGGTTGGAGTTAAAACTTACAGGAGGGTGAATCTCCAGGAACAGGGTTGGGGAGTCCTGCTATAGCTCTATGTCTGTCTTCTGTAGGATCTATATATATATATATATATATATATATATATATATATATATATATATATCTGTCTTAGACAGTGCTGTACTCTGGTGTCAGAAAACATCAAGGCCTCTGGTCTCCACAACACACAGAAATCATCAAGGCAGGTCACTGAGAAGCCAGTAGTAAAATATACAGCACTATAACTGTTATGTAATGATAGTGATTATCAATACATATAATTATTATTATATTAGTTTGTCATATTGAACTGATTTTATGATATTTCCCTGCAGGCTCAAGATCCATCCTCTCCAACCAAGAGAGGAGTGAAACCATCCAAGGTAGGCAGAGGAGTCCTGTTGTCTTCTTAAGCGTCTCAGAGTTGGCATGACAAGGTGCAAGGTGTATTTTAGAAGGATTGTTTGTTTGGCTTGCAGGTAATGTTGTGTTGTTGTTGATTTTGTTGCAATATAATGGTATTTTGTCAAACCATAACCATACAAACATAGACAAATATGGATAAGCCTGCTTTCACTGAGGACTGCGACTTACGGCACCGATTGTTTTGGAGTTCAGCTAACAGAATGTTTGGAGTTCAACTAACAGAATGTTTGTAGTTCAACTAACAGAATGTTTGGAGTTCAGCTAACAGAATGTTTGCAGTTTAACTAACAGAATGTTTGGAATTTAACTAACAGAATGTTTGGAGTTCAGCTAACAGAATGTTTGCAGTTTAACTAACAGAATGTTTGGAGTTCAACTAACAGAATGTTTGCAGTTCAACTAACAGAATGTTTGGAGTTCAACTAACAGAATGTTTGGAGTTCAACTAACAGAATGTTTGGAGTTCACCTAACAGAATGTTTGGAGTTCAACTAACAGAATGTTTGGAGTTCAACTAACAGAATGTTTGGAGTTCAGTTAACAGAATGTTTGGAGTTCAACTAACAGAATGTTTGGAGTTCAAGCTAACAGAATGTTTGCAGTTTCAACTAACAGAATGTTTGGAGTTCAGCTAACAGAATGTTTGCGAGTTCAACTAACAGAATGTTTGGAGTTCAACTAACAGAATGTTTGTGAGTTCAACTAACAGAATGTTTGGAGTTCAACTAACAGAATATTTGGAGTTCAACTAACAGAATGTTTTGGAGTTCAACTAACAGAATGTTTGGAGTTCAACTAACAAAATGTTTGGAGTTTAACAGAATGTTCGGAGTTCAGCTAACAGAATATGACTTGGTTTGTAGAGGATGTGTGCAAAGGAGTATCTTAGTGACTTGTTTGGAGCTGGGGTTGGAGCTGGGGTTGGGGTATGGGGAAACATGAAGAGAACATCCAGCTTTGTTTGAGCAGCCATTGGATAGCCAGAACATTCATGAGGAGAGGGTTAACAGAGCCACGGACAAAGTGGAGAGGGCTGATGATGCTCATGGGGAACTTACTGAGTGTGAGGAGGAGGAGTTGGTCACATTGGACGTCCAGTCTGCTAAGAGGCTGTTTGAGAGCCAGCAGCTCGACACCCTGTTGGCCAGCCAAGATTCACTTGTAGCCCTGAACAAGGCCATCGTGTCGGAGGACAAGTGGGGAGCAATTCATAAGCGAAAACAAGTGTTTGAGAAAAGAAGCAGTGAGACAGTACAGAGAGTCATCAAAAGCATATTTGTTTTAGAAAATCCTGGAGGTGAGGAGAAGCTCTGGATGTCTGATGTAACAATGCACACACTTAGTGAGGGTTCTCCACAGTCAAACACGTCTTTGGGAGAAAGGTCCAGCTGCAGCATGAAGGGTTCTCCACAGCCAAACACGTCTTTGGGAGAAAGGTCCAGCTGCAGCATGAAGGGTTCTCCACAGCCAAACACGTCTTTGGGAGAAAGGTCCAGCTGCAGCATGAAGGGTTCTCCACAGCCAAACACGTCTTTGGGAGAAAGGTCCAGCTGCAGCATGAAGGGTTCTCCACAGCCAAACACGTCTTTGGGAGAAAGGTCCAGCTGCAGCATGAAGGGTTCTCCACAAACACATCTTTGGGAGAAAGGTCCAGCTGCAGCATGAAGGGTTCTCCACAAACACATCTTTGGGAGAAAGGTCCAGCTGCAGCATGAAGGGTTCTCCACAGTCAAAGACGTCTTTGAGAGAAAGGTCACAGTGAGCTTCAACAGCAGATGTTGACGTTGAAACTAGTCTAACAAGTCAAAAGTGTCACAGTGCACTCAACTTGAAAACAGTCCCTTTCAGAGAAATAAACACAACAGGATGTCTAGGAACCAAAGCCCCAGAATAACCCTTCACCTCCAGGTGACTTAGCTCCAGACAGAAGGTTCCAGGAGGACATGTTGGTGTTAGAGGCTACTGTTAGGAACAGAGCTCAGCTGTTTGACTCCGCGCTGTTCAACCTGATCAACCACCTAGAACAGAGTAGAGACAGTGGCAGAGAGCGTCATCAACACAACGAACTCTCTCCATCACTTCAACGCCATCCACCTCCACGGATCCATCATCGAGGCTAGTGATACAGGAAGTGGTCAGAAGGCTAGGTACGGGCTGACCTCCGTCCTGAGGCCAGAGATTGAACAGAATGAGGTGGCTGACGGCAGGGTTAAGAACTTTATACTCCAGCTGTTGCCTCGGGACAACCCTTAAAGCCTCAGGTAGTTTACCTGAAGAAGGACAAGCAGGGGAACGTGGAGGTCACCATGGTGACAGTACCTGTCTCTCAGGTACATCTGGTTTTAAGGATAAAGAGTTCAAAACAGCTAACATTCTCCAACTAATTGGAGGACATCCTCAGTCAGGACAGCTCTCTGAGGAAAGGAGTAGTTATACAGGAGGCTGGTCAGGAACGGGCTGAGGTCAACGTTAACTCCCTGTACAACCACTCTGAAGGAGAGGTGGAGAGGTACCTCCCACCCGCAGGAACAGAGGGTGGAGACAAACGTCCTTAGACGTAGCTGCAGGAAGGAGACAAGAATTCAACAGGGACTAGTGACGTAAGGAGAGGCGATGCAAAGTCAACTGTCAGCTGTGTCTTGGACACCAGTCAGGACCTCTCAGCCACAGCCTATTACAGACATGAGGTCAAGGGGAATGTCAAAGTTATTTAGGAGCTGCGTTGAGAAGGGTGATCTGGAATATCTCAAGACCCTGCAAGTCCAGCCAGCCAGGGAGGAGGAGGAGGAACTCCTCCAGAACCAGACTGACATTGTAACGGGTGTCTACACAGAGCCAAAGACACATTATCTTCAACAACAACCAGAGGACTCTATGGAGCAGAATGATCCGGAGTCCCAGTCGATGTGAAGAAACTGAAGAGCATGTTCTCAGCCAACCAGAGCTGTGTCCAACAAAAGGATCATCCACTTTGCCAAGGACCGGCAGGCCAAAGTACCATACCTGCAAAGAGGAATGGTTCTGCAGGACGTGACATCAACACACCTAGACACTCACCTGGGCCGGTGAAGAATCAGAGCTTGAGACACTCACCTGGGCCGGTGAAGAATCAGAGCTTGAGACACTCACCTGGGCCAGTGAAGAATCAGAGCTTTGGACACTCACCTGAGCCAGTGAAGAATCAGAGCTTGAGACACTCACCTGGGCCAGTGAAGAATCAGTGCTGTTTTGAATTAAATAAAATTGCACCTACACACTGAAGAAGGCAGTAAAGCCAAAACGTATGTGTACCCAATCCCAGATGCAGTAAAACATTTAAAACATTGACTAATGAAGTAAGCTTTATGCAACATATTTTTGAGTGCAAACCCATTAGACCTCTTTGAAGGAGATGCTAAGGCGTGACGCTGAAGACTCAGGTTAAACACATGACCTCAATGTATTGTCCCAGAAGACACCTGGCCACCCCGAGAAACAGAAGGAAGAGATCGTAGTGGAAATGCTGGATGAGGAAGACGACATCTCAAACCTCCAGGCTGCCATCTACACCCACCAACAAGCCACCATGAAGGCCAAGGCCCTTCAAGAGAAACAGGTCAAAGCTGTTCAAAATGTGGCACTAGAGAAACAGGTCAAAGCTGTTCAAAATGTGGTACTAGAGAAACAGGTCAAAGCTGTTAAACAGGTCAAAGCTGTTAAACAGGTCAAAGCTGTTCAAAATGTGGCACTAGAGAAGCAGGTCAAAGCTGTTCAAAATGTGGTACTAGAGAAACAGGTCAAAGCTGTTCAAAATGTGGCACTAGAGAAGCAGGTCAAAGCTGTTCAAAATGTGGCACTAGAGAAGCAGGTCAAAGCTGTTCAGCAGGTCAAAGCTGTTAAACAGGTCAAAGCTGTTAAACAGGTCAAAGCTGTTCAACAGGTGGCACTACATTTTGATTGAGGAAATGATGACGCTCTGCCTTATCTAAAAAATAAAAAAAAACACTACAAGTCAGATTGGTGACACTGGGGACACGCCCGACACAGCTCTGAGAGGCTACACAAAACGCTAACACTCAGCCGGGCCGGTGCGAGGCTACACAAAACGCTAACACTCAGCCGGGCCGGTGCGTAGCAAGGAACAGCCCGGCGACCTGCCACTGACAACTGACCCGCCCCCCTGCGCTTCTCTCTCGCTCTTCACATTCAACGAGAGACAGACATGCCACCAGAGGTCTCTTCACAGTCCCCAAGTCCAGAACAGACTATGGGAGGCGCACAGTAATACATAGAGCCATGACTACATGGAACTCTATTCCACATCAGGTAACTGATGCAAGAAGTAGAATCAGATTTAAACAACAGATTAAAAATACACCTTATAGAACAGCAGGGACTGTGAAGAGACACAAACATAGGACAGACACATGCATACACACACATGATAACATACACACAATAACATACGAGCTATACACACATGGATTTTGCGTTGTAGATATGTGGTAGTAGAGTAGAAGGCTGAGGGCACACAGTGTGTTGTGAATTCTGTAATGAATGTATTGTAATGTTTAAAAAAGTGTATGACTGCATTAATTTTTCTGGACCCCAGGAAGAGAAGCTGCTGCCTTGGCAGGAACTAATGGGGATCCATAATAAACCCCAGGAAGAGTAGCTGCTGCCTTGGCAGGAACTAATGGGGATCCATAATAAACCCCAGGAAGAGTAGCTGCTGCCTTGGCAGGAACTAATGGGGATCCATAATAAACCCCAGGAAGAGTAGCTGCTGCCTTGGCAGGAACTAATGGGGATCCATAATAAACCCCAGGAAGAGTAGCTGCTGTCTTGACAGGAATTAATGGGGATCCATAATAAACCCCAGGAAGAGTAGCTGCTGTCTTGACAGGAACTAATGGGGATCCATAATAAACCCCAGGAAGAGTAGCTGCTGCCTTGGTAGGAACTAATGGGGATCCATAATTAACCCCAGGAAGAGTAGCTGCTGCCTTGGCAGGAACTAACGGGGATCCATAATAAACCCCAGGAAGAGTAGCTGCTATCTTGACAGGAACTAATGGAGATCCATAATAAACCCCAGGAAGAGTAGCTGCTGCCTTGGCAGGAACTAATGGGGATCCATAAAAAATACAAATATCTTAGTGTTTTATTGTATCAGAAAATACCCTAAAATATTTATAATCAGCCAGTAGTGTTCTGATGGTATTGAATCAGCCAGTAGTGTTCTGATGGTATTGAATCAGCCAGTAGTGTTCTGATGGTATTGAATCAGCCAGTAGTGTCCTGATGGTATTGAATCAGCCAGTAGTGGAGTGTCCTGATGGTATTGAATCAGTCAGTAGTGGAGTGTCCTGATGGTATTGAATCAGTCAGTAGTGTCCTGATGGTATTGAATCAGCCAGTAGTGGAGTGTCCTGATGGTATTGAATCAGTCAGTAGTGGAGTGTCCTGATGGTATTGAATCAGCCAGTAGTGTCCTGATGGTATTGAATCAGCCAGTAGTGTTCTGATGGTATTGAATCAGCCAGTAGTGTTCTGATGGTATTGAATCAGCCAGTAGTGTCCTGATGGTATTGAATCAGCCAGTAGTGTCCTGATGGTATTGAATCAGCCAGTAGTGGAGTGTCCTGATGGTATTGAATCAGCCAGTAGTGTCCTGATGGTATTGAATCAGCCAGTAGTGGAGTGTCCTGATGGTATTGAATCAGCCAGTAGTGTTCTGATGGTATTGAATCAGCCAGTAGTGGAGTGTCCTGATGGTATTGAATCAGCCAGTAGTGTCCTGATGGTATTGAATCAGCCAGTAGTGGAGTGTCCTGATGGTATTGAATCAGCCAGTAGTGTTCTGATGGTATTGAATCAGCCAGTAGTGTCCTGATGGTATTGAACCAGCCAGTAGTGTTCTGATGGTATTGAATCAGCCAGTAGTGTCCTGATGGTATTGAATCAGCCAGTAGTGGAGTGTCCTGAGGGTATTGAATCAGCCAGTAGTGTTCTGATGGTATTGAACCAGCCAGTAGTGTTCTGATGGTATTGAATCAGCCAGTAGTGTCCTGATGGTATTGAATCAGCCAGTAGTGTCCTGATGGTATTGAATCAGCCAGTAGTGTCCTGATGGTATTGAATCAGCCAGTGGTGTCCTGATGGTATTGAATCAGCCAGTAGTGTTCTGATGGTATTGAATCAGCCAGTAGTGTCCTGATGGTATTGAATCAGCCAGTAGTGTCCTGATGGTATTGAATCAGCCAGTAGTGTTCTTGATGGTATTGAATCAGCCAGTAGTGGAGTGTCCTGATGGTATTGAATCAGCCAGTAGTGGAGTGTTCTGATGGTATTGAATCAGCCAGTAGTGTCCTGATGGTATTGAATCAGCCAGTAGTGGAGTGTCCTGATGGTATTGAATCAGCCAGTAGTGTCCTGATGGTATTGAATCAGCCAGTAGTGGAGTGTCCTGATGGTATTGAATCAGCCAGTAGTGTCCTGATGGTATTGAATCAGCCAGTAGTGTCCTGATGGTATTGAATCAGCCAGTAGTGTCCTGATGGTATTGAATCAGCCAGTAGTGTCCTGATGGTATTGAATCAGCCAGTAGTGTCCTGATGGTATTGAATCAGCCAGTAGTGTCCTGATGGTATTGAATCAGCCAGTACTGTCCTGATGGTATTGAATCAGCCAGTAGTGTTCTGATGGTATTGAATCAGCCAGTAGTGTCCTGATGGTATTGAATCAGCCAGTAGTGGAGTGTCCTGATGGTATTGAATCAGCCAGTAGTGTCCTGATGGTATTGAATCAGCCAGTAGTGTCCTGATGGTATTGAATCAGCCAGTAGTGTTCTGATGGTATTGAATCAGCCAGTAGTGTCCTGATGGTATTGAATCAGCCAGTAGTGTCCTGATGGTATTGAATCAGCCAGTAGTGTCCTGATGGTATTGAATCAGCCAGTAGTGTTCTGATGGTATTGAATCAGCCAGTAGTGGAGTGTCCTGATGGTATTGAATCAGCCAGAAATGTCCTGATGGTATTGAATCAGCCAGTAGTGTCCTGATGGTATTGAATCAGCCAGTAGTGTTCTGATGGTATTGAATCAGCCAGTAGTGGAGTGTCCTGATGGTATTGAATCAGCCAGTAGTGTCCTGATGGTATTGAATCAGCCAGTAGTGGAGTGTCCTGATGGTATTGAATCAGCCAGTAGTGGAGTGTCCTGATGGTATTGAATCAGCCAGTAGTGGAGTGTCCTGATGGTATTGAATCAGCCAGTAGTGTCCTGATGGTATTGAATCAGCCAGTAGTGTCCTGATGGTATTGAATCAGCCAGTAGTGTCCTGATGGTATTGAATCAGCCAGTAGTGGAGTGTCCTGATGGTATTGAATCAGCCAGTAGTGTCCTGATGGTATTGAATCAGCCAGTAGTGTCCTGATGGTATTGAATCAGCCAGTAGTGGAGTGTCCTGATGGTATTGAATCAGCCAGTAGTGGAGTGTCCTGATGGTATTGAATCAGCCAGTAGTGTCCTGATGGTATTGAATCAGCCAGTAGTGTTCTGATGGTATTGAATCAGCCAGTAGTGTCCTGATGGTATTGAATCAGCCAGTAGTGGAGTGTTCTGATGGTATTGAATCAGCCAGTAGTGTCCTGATGGTATTGAATCAGCCAGTAGTGTCCTGATGGTATTGAATCAGCCAGTAGTGTCCTGATGGTATTGAATCAGCCAGTAGTGTCCTGATGGTATTGAATCAGCCAGTAGTGTCCTGATGGTATTGAATCAGCCAGTAGTGGAGTGTCCTGATGGTATTGAATCAGCCAGTAGTGTCCTGATGGTATTGAATCAGCCAGTAGTGAGTGTCCTGATGGTATTGAATCAGCCGAGTGGAGTGTCCTGATGGTATTGAATCAGCCAGTAGTGTCCTGATGGTATTGAATCAGCCAGTAGTGGAGTGTCCTGATGGTATTGAATCAGCCAGTAGTGTCCTGATGGTATTGAATCAGCCAGTAGTGTCCTGATGGTATTGAATCAGCCAGTAGTGGAGTGTCCTGATGGTATTGAATCAGCCAGTAGTGTCCTGATGGTATTGAATCAGCCAGTAGTGGAGTGTCCTGATGGTATTGAATCAGCCAGTAGTGTCCTGATGGTATTGAATCAGCCAGTAGTGGAGTGTCCTGATGGTATTGAATCAGCCAGTAGTGTCCTGATGGTATTGAATCAGCCAGTAGTGTTCTGATGGTATTGAATCAGCCAGTAGTGTCCTGATGGTATTGAATCAGCCAGTAGTGTCCTGATGGTATTGAATCAGCCAGTAGTGGAGTGTCCTGATGGTATTGAATCAGCCAGTAGTGGAGTGTCCTGATGGTATTGAATCAGCCAGTAGTGGAGTGTCCTGATGGTATTGAATCAGCCAGTAGTGGTTCCTGATGGTATTGAATCAGCCAGTAGTGTCCTGATGGTATTGAATCAGCCAGTAGTGGAGTGTCCTGATGGTATTGAATCAGCCAGTAGTGTCCTGATGGTATTGAATCAGCCAGTAGTATTGAATCAGCCAGGGGAGTGTCCTGATGGTATTGAATCAGCCAGTAGTGTCCTGATGGTATTGAATCAGCCAGTAGTGTTCTGATGGTACTGAATCAGCCAGTAGTGTCCTGATGGTATTGAATCAGCCAGTAGTGTCCTGATGGTATTGAATCAGCCAGTAGTGGAGTGTCCTGATGGTATTGAATCAGCCAGTAGTGGAGTGTCCTGATGGTATTGAATCAGCCAGTAGTGGAGTGTCCTGATGGTATTGAATCAGCCAGTAGTGTTCTGATGGTATTGAATCAGCCAGTAGTGGAGTGTCCTGATGGTATTGAATCAGCCAGTAGTGTCCTGATGGTATTGAATCAGCCAGTAGTGGAGTGTCCTGATGGTATTGAATCAGCCAGTAGTGTTCTGATGGTATTGAATCAGCCAGTAGTGGAGTGTCCTGATGGTATTGAATCAGCCAGAAGTGTCCTGATGGTATTGAATCAGCCAGTAGTGTTCTGATGGTATTGAATCAGCCAGTAGTGGAGTGTCCTGATGGTATTGAATCAGCCAGTAGTGGAGTGTCCTGATGGTATTGAATCAGCCAGTAGTGTCCTGATGGTATTGAATCAGCCAGTAGTGTTCTGATGGTATTGAATCAGCCAGTAGTGTCCTGATGGTATTGAATCAGCCAGTAGTGTTCTGATGGTATTGAATCAGCCAGTAGTGGAGTGTCCTGATGGTATTGAATCAGCCAGTAGTGTCCTGATGGTATTGAATCAGCCAGTAGTGGAGTGTCCTGATGGTATTGAATCAGCCAGTAGTGGAGTGTCCTGATGGTATTGAATCAGCCAGTAGTGTCCTGATGGTATTGAATCAGCCAGTAGTGTCCTGATGGTATTGAATCAGCCAGTAGTGTCCTGATGGTATTGAATCAGCCAGTAGTGTTCTGATGGTATTGAATCAGCCAGTAGTGTCCTGATGGTATTGAATCAGCCAGTAGTGTTCTGATGGTATTGAATCAGCCAGTAGTGTCCTGATGGTATTGAATCAGCCAGTAGTGTCCTGATGGTATTGAATCAGCCAGTAGTGTCCTGATGGTATTGAATCAGCCAGTAGTGTCCTGATGGTATTGAATCAGCCAGTAGTGTCCTGATGGTATTGAATCAGCCAGTAGTGGTTCCTGATGGTATTGAATCAGCCAGTAGTGGGTGTCCTGATGGTATTGAATCAGCCAGTAGTGTCCTGATGGTATTGAATCAGCCAGTAGTGGAGTGTCCTGATGGTATTGAATCAGCCAGTAGTGGAGTGTTCTGATGGTATTGAATCAGCCAGTAGTGTCCTGATGGTATTGAATCAGCCAGTAGTGTCCTGATGGTATTGAATCAGCCAGTAGTGGAGTGTCCTGATGGTATTGAATCAGCCAGTAGTGGAGTGTCCTGATGGTATTGAATCAGCCAGTAGTGTCCTGATGGTATTGAATCAGCCAGTAGTGTCCTGATGGTATTGAATCAGCCAGTAGTGTCCTGATGGTATTGAATCAGCCAGTAGTGGAGTGTCCTGATGGTATTGAATCAGCCAGTAGTGTCCTGATGGTATTGAATCAGCCAGTAGTGTCCTGATGGTATTGAATCAGCCAGTAGTGTCCTGATGGTATTGAATCAGCCAGTAGTGTCCTGATGGTATTGAATCAGCCAGTAGTGTCCTGATGGTATTGAATCAGCCAGTAGTGTCCTGATGGTATTGAATCAGCCAGTAGTGTTCTGATGGTATTGAATCAGCCAGTAGTGTCCTGATGGTATTGAATCAGCCAGTAGTGGAGTGTCCTGATGGTATTGAATCAGCCAGTAGTGTCCTGATGGTATTGAATCAGCCAGTAGTGGAGTGTCCTGATGGTATTGAATCAGCCAGTAGTGTCCTGATGGTATTGAATCAGCCAGTACTGTCCTGATGGTATTGAATCAGCCAGTAGTGTCCTGATGGTATTGAATCAGCCAGAAGTGTTCTGATGGTATTGAACCAGCCAGTAGTGTCCTGATGGTATTGAATCAGCCAGTACTGTCCTGATGGTATTGAATCAGCCAGTAGTGTCCTGATGGTATTGAATCAGCCAGTAGTGTCCTGATGGTATTGAATCAGCCAGTAGTGGAGTGTCCTGATGGTATTGAATCAGCCAGGAGTGTCCTGATGGTATTGAATCAGCCAGTAGTGTCCTGATGGTATTGAATCAGCCAGTAGTGTTCTGATGGTATTGAATCAGCCAGTAGTGTCCTGATGGTATTGAATCAGCCAGTAGTGTCCTGATGGTATTGAATCAGCCAGTAGTGGAGTGTCCTGATGGTATTGAATCAGCCAGTAGTGGAGTGTCCTGACGGTATTGAATCAGCCAGTAGTGGAGTGTCCTGATGGTATTGAATCAGCCAGTAGTGTCCTGATGGTATTGAATCAGCCAGTAGTGTTCTGATGGTATTGAATCAGCCAGTAGTGGAGTGTCCTGATGGTATTGAATCAGCCAGTAGTGTTCTGATGGTATTGAATCAGCCAGTAGTGGAGTGTCCTGATGGTATTGAATCAGCCAGTAGTGTCCTGATGGTATTGAATCAGCCAGTAGTGGAGTGTCCTGATGGTATTGAATCAGCCAGTAGTGTTCTGATGGTATTGAATCAGCCAGTGGAGTGTCCTGATGGTATTGAATCAGCCAGTAGTGTCCTGATGGTATTGAATCAGCCAGTAGTGGAGTGTCCTGATGGTATTGAATCAGCCAGTAGTGGAGTGTCCTGATGGTATTGAATCAGCCAGTAGTGTCCTGATGGTATTGAATCAGCCAGTAGTGTCCTGATGGTATTGAATCAGCCAGTAGTGTTCTGATGGTATTGAATCAGCCAGTAGTGGAGTGTCCTGATGGTATTGAATCAGCCAGTAGTGTCCTGATGGTATTGAATTAGCCAGTAGTGGAGTGTCCTGATGGTATTGAATCAGCCAGTAGTGGAGTGTCCTGATGGTATTGAATCAGCCAGTAGTGTCCTGATGGTATTGAATCAGCCAGTAGTGGAGTGTCCTGATGGTATTGAATCAGCCAGTAGTGTCCTGATGGTATTGAATCAGCCAGTGGTGTTCTGATGGTATTGAATCAGCCAGTAGTGTCCTGATGGTATTGAATCAGCCAGTAGTGTCCTGATGGTATTGAATCAGCCAGTAGTGTCCTGATGGTATTGAATCAGCCAGTAGTGTCCTGATGGTATTGAATCAGCCAGTAGTGGAGTGTCCTGATGGTACTGAATCAGCCAGTAGCGTTCTGATGGTATTGAATCAGCCAGTAGTGTCCTGATGGTATTGAATCAGCCAGTAGTGTCCTGATGGTATTGAATCAGCCAGTAGTGTTCTGATGGTATTGAATCAGCCAGTAGTGGAGTGTCCTGATGGTATTGAATCAGCCAGTAGTGTCCTGATGGTATTGAATCAGCCAGTAGTGTCCTGATGGTATTGAATCAGCCAGTAGTGTTCTGATGGTATTGAATCAGCCAGTAGTGTTCTGATGGTATTGAATCAGCCAGTAGTGGAGTGTCCTGATGGTATTGAATCAGCCAGTGGTGTCCTGATGGTATTGAATCAGCCAGTAGTGTTCTGATGGTATTGAATCAGCCAGTAGTGGAGTGTCCTGATGGTATTGAATCAGCCAGTAGTGGAGTGTCCTGTTGGTATTGAATCAGCCAGCTAGTGTCCTGATGGTATTGAATCAGCCAGTAGTGGAGTGTCCTGATGGTATTGAATCAGCCAGTAGTGTCCTGATGGTATTGAATCAGCCAGTAGTGTTCTGATGGTATTGAATCAGCCAGTAGTGTTCTGATGGTATTGAATCAGCCAGTAGTGTCCTGATGGTATTGAATCAGCCAGTAGTGTCCTGATGGTATTGAATCAGCCAGTAGTGTCCTGATGGTATTGAATCAGCCAGTAGTGTCCTGATGGTATTGAATCAGCCAGTAGTGTCCTGATGGTATTGAATCAGCCAGTAGTGTTCTGATGGTAATGAATCAGCCAGTAGTGGAGTGTCCTGATGGTATTGAATCAGCCAGTAGTGTCCTGATGGTATTGAATCAGCCAGTAGTGTTCTGATGGTATTGAATCAGCCAGTAGTGTTCTGATGGTATTGAATCAGCCAGGAGTGTCCTGATGGTATTGAATCAGCCAGTAGTGTCCTGATGGTATTGAATCAGCCAGCAGTGTCCTGATGGTATTGAATCAGCCAGTAGTGGAGTGTCCTGTTGGTATTGAATCAGCCACTAGTGTCCTGATGGTATTGAATCAGCCAGTAGTGTCCTGATGGTATTGAATCAGCCAGTAGTGTTCTGATGGTATTGAATCAGCCAGTAGTGGAGTGTCCTGATGGTATTGAATCAGCCAGTAGTGTCCTGATGGTATTGAATCAGCCAGTAGTGTCCTGATGGTATTGAATCAGCCAGTAGTGTCCTGATGGTATTGAATCAGCCAGTAGTGTCCTGATGGTATTGAATCAGCCAGTAGTGTCCTGATGGTATTGAATCAGCCAGTAGTGTCCTGATGGTATTGAATCAGCCAGTAGTGTCTGATGGTATTGAATCAGCCAGTAGTGTCCTGATGGTATTGAATCAGCCAGTAGTGTCCTGATGGTATTGAATCAGCCAGTAGTGTCCTGATGGTATTGAATCAGCCAGTAGTGTCCTGATGGTATTGAATCAGCCAGTAGTGGAGTGTCCTGATGGTATTGAATCAGCCAGTAGTGGAGTGTCCTGATGGTATTGAATCAGCCAGTAGTGTCCTGATGGTATTGAATCAGCCAGTAGTGGAGTGTCCTGATGGTATTGAATCGCCGAGTCCTGATGGTATTGAATCAGCCAGTAGTGTCCTGATGGTAATGAATCAGCCAGTAGTGTCCTGATGGTATTGAATCAGCCAGTAGTGTTCTGATGGTATTGAATCAGCCAGTAGTGGAGTGTCCTGATGGTATTGAATCAGCCAGAAATGTCCTGATGGTATTGAATCAGCCAGTAGTGGAGTGTCCTGATGGTATTGAATCAGCCAGTAGTGTTCTGATGGTATTGAATCAGCCAGTAGTGGAGTGTTCTGATGGTATTGAATCAGCCAGTAGTGTTCTGATGGTATTGAATCAGCCAGTAGTGTCCTGATGGTATTGAATCAGCCAGTGGTGTTCTGATGGTATTGAATCAGCCAGTAGTGTTCTGATGGTATTGAATCAGCCAGTAGTGTTCTGATGGTATTGAATCAGCCAGTAGTGTCCTGATGGTATTGAACCAGTCAGTAGTGTCCTGATGGTACTGAATCAGCCAGTAGTGTTCTGATGGTATTGAATCAGCCAGTAGTGTCCTGATGGTATTGAATCAGCCAGTAGTGTTCTGATGGTATTGAATCAGCCAGTAGTGTCCTGATGGTATTGAACCAGTCAGTAGTGTGTTCTTAACTGACTTGCCTAGTTAAATAAAGGTTAAATAAAAAAAACAGAGAACAACTTGTCTTTGATTTGTTTAATTGAAAATGCATTTTAATATGATCACAATTGTTTTTATATATCTTTTATGTGTTTCATTTTGATTCTTTAAAGTGTGTGATTTAATTAAACATTTGTTTTCTTACTTTTTTTTGGAAAGAATTGTAATAAGATGCTGTTGGTCTATTTCTACCATCTGTTGTTATTATCAACAACAAGCTGGACCACCTTGTCACGTTGCAACAGGAGTCAGATCTCTAGTCTAAGAACACAGATTCATAGAGGCCATTCATTGTTTTCATTCTTTGACTTCATCATTAAACAATTAGCGTTTCTCTAGTTCATCTTTACAGCTGTTTGCCAAAATGACGCTAACTTTCCCAAAATTATATTGTTTTCCAGAAATCCTGGTTGGAGGATTACAGATTTCTCTGCTTATTCCCTTACGATTCTGGGAATCTTCCAACCAGTATTTCATAAAAATCTGGGAATTTTGATAAGGTTAGCGTAATTTTGGTAAGGTTAGCGTAATTTTGGTAAGGTTAGCTTAATTTTGGTAAGGTTAGCGTAATTTTGGTAAGGTTAGCGTAAGGTTAGCGGAGTTTTGGTAAGGTTAGCGTAATTTTGGTAAGGTTAGCGTAATTTTGGTAAGGTTAGCGTAATTTTGGTAAGGTTAGCGGAGTTTTGGTAAGGTTAGCGTAATTTTGGTAAGGTTAACGGAGTTTTGGTAAGGTTAGCGGAGTTTTGGTAAGGTTAGCGGAGTTTTGGTAAGGTTAGCGTAATTTTGCTACCCTAATCACGTTAGTGTAATAACACCCATCCCTGTCCCTCCAGTTCCTGCCATGTAAACAGGAGGTGTGTTCATCCTGTCTGAAGCCAGTCTATCCTATGGAGAAAATGGTCGCTGATAAATTCATATTTCACAAGAACTGTTTCTGCTGTAAACACTGTCAGAAGAAGCTCAGGTGAGACAATGTGATCAGCTCAACATTGGAAAGTAATCAAACATATGTCATCCATCTTGATTATTCACCCAACCCTCAATGAATGTAAATTCATCACCCACAGTGTGTGTGTGTGTGTGTGTGTGTGTGTGTGTGTGTGTGTGTGTGTGTGTGTGTGTGTAGCATGCACAGCTATGCCCCTCTGTACGGGGAGTTCTACTGTGTATTCCACTACCAGCAGCTGTTCAGGAGGAAAGGGAACTACGACGAGGGTTTTGGACACACCCAACACAAAGACCGCTGGCTGCAGAGAACCAATGAGACGCCAGGGTCTAACTGCACTGATGTCATATAGAGCTCCCTGATTGGTGAGTTTAGTGACCACACAGACAGTTTAGTGTCCACACAGACAGTTTAGTGAACACACAGACAGTTTAGTGTCCACACAGACAGTTTGACCACACAGACAGTTTACTGTCCACATAGACAGTTTAGTGTCCACACAGACAGTTTAGTGTCCACACAGACAGTTTAGTGAACACACAGACAGTTTAGTGTCCACACAGACAGTTTGACCACACAGACAGTTTACTGTCCACATAGACAGTTTAGTGTCCACACAGACAGTTTAGTGTCCACACAGACAGTTTAGTGAACACACAGACAGTTTAGTGTCCACACAGACAGTTTGACCACACAGACAGTTTAGTGTCCACATAGACAGTTTAGTGTCCACACAGACAGTTTAGTGTCCACACAGACAGTTTAGTGTCCACACAGACAGTTTAGTGACCACACAGACAGTTTAGTGTCCACACAGACAGTTTAGTGTCCACACAGACAGTTTAGTGTCCACACAGACACAGTACAAGGTGTTTATCTATCATTTAGTGATTGTAAGGTAGTAACTGTATAAAGTGTGGGACAGTTTCGTTTTTATGGAGAGGAAAACTGGTAAAAGTGTGATGTTTTGTGTGTTCTCAGCTGACGTGGTGACCATGACAACACTGAATCACAGCATCTTTGGAGTCCCCTGGGTTATGTACTCCGTGTACATACTGTATACACTGAGTCGCTTGACAGTAATCAGCATCAGAGTGCATTTTATGGACACAATTACAGAGAAATTATATGATGTTTTATTTCTGAGACAAGATCTCTCCTGATTCTGATTTCATCTTATCCATATCAGCAAATTATTGGGAATTTTGGTATCATATTAGTATCCCCGTTAGCTGTTGCGAAAGTAGTAGCTACTCTTCCTGGCGGTCCACACAGAACATGAAACATAATACAGAACATCAATAGACAAGAACAGCTCAAGGACAGAACTACAACAATTAAAAAATGTGACACCTAGCCTACATACCAATACACACACACTATCTGGGTCCAATAGCCTACATACCAATACACACACACTATCTGGGTCCAATAGCCTACATACCAATACACACACAAACTATCTGGGTCCAATAGCCTACATATCAATACATACACAAACTATCTGGGTCCAATAGCCTACATATCAATACACACACACACTATCTGGGTCCAATAGCCTACATATCAATACATACGCACACTATCTGGTCCAATAGCCTACATATCAATACATACACAAACTATCTGGGTCCAATAGCCTACATATCAATACACACACACAAACTATCTGGGTCCAATAGCCTACATATCAATACACACACAAACTACCTGGGTCCAATAGCCTACATATCAATACACACACACAAACTATCTGGGTCCAATAGCCTACATATCAATAGATACACAAACTACCTGGGTCCAATAGCCTACATATCAATACATACACAAACTATCTGGGTCCAATAGCCTACATATCAATAAACACACAAACTATCTGGTCCAATAGGGGAGAGGCGTTGGGCCGTGAGGTGTTGCTTTATCTGTTTTTTAAACCAGGTTTGCTGTTTATCTGAGCAACATGAGATGGAACAGAGGTCCCTGCAGTAATGGCTCTATATAATACTGTACGCTTTCTTGAATTTGTTCTGGATTTGGGGACTGTGAAAAGACCCCTGGTGGCATGTCTGGTGGGGTAAGCGTGTGTGTAAGTTGACTATGCAAACAATTTTGAATTTTCCACACAAAATGTTTCTTATAAAAAGAAGAAGTGATGCAGTCAGTCTCTCCTCAACTCTTAGCCAAGAGAGACTGGCAGCATAGTATTAATATCAGCCCTCTGATTACAATGAAGAGCAAGACGTGCCGCTCTGTTCTGGACCAGCTGCAGCTTAACTAGGTCTTTCCTTGCAGCACTGTACCTCACAACTGGACAATAATCAAGATTAGACAAAACTAGAGCCTGCTGAACTTTCTTTTTGGAGTGCAGTGTCAAAAAAGCAGAGCATCTCTTTGTTACGGACAGACCTCTTCCCATTGATTCTATAGGTTTTGACCTTGTTGACAGATTACATTCTAAGGTAACGCCAAGTAATTTAGTCTCCTCAACTTGTTCAACAGCCACACCATTCATTGCCAGATTCTGCTGAGGTCTAGAACTTAGGGAGTGATTTGTACCAAATAGAATGCTCTTAGTTTTAGAGATGTTCAGGACCAGTTTATTACTGGCCACCCATTCCAAAACAGACTGCAACTCTCTGTTAAGGGTTTCAGTGACTTCATTAGCTGTGGTTGCTGATGCGTATATGGGTGAAACATCAGCATACATGGACACACATGCTTTGTTTAATGCCAGTGGCAGGTCATTGGTAAAAATAGAAAAGAGTAGAGGCCTAGAGAGCTGCCCTGTAGTACACCACACTTTGTAGGTCTGCTGTTAGAACCAGTAAAGGCTGCTTTACCACTCTTGGGTAGCGGAATGACTTTGGCTTCCCTCCAGGCCTGAGGACAAAGACTTTCCTCTAGGCCCAGAGTAAAAGATATGCCAGATAGGAGTGGCTATAGAGTCAGCTACCATCCTCAGTAGCTCTCCATCTAAGTTGTCAATGCCAGGAGGTTTGTCATTATTGATCGATAACAATAATTGTTCCACCTCTCCCACACTAACTTTATGAAATACTAAATTCCAATGCTTTTCTTTCATTATTAGTTATTTTATGCATGAATATGATGACTCACTGTTTATTGTGGGCATTTCCTGCCTAAGTTTGACCACTTTGACTGTGAATTAATCATTAAAATAATTGGCAACATCAAATTCGATGAAAGTTGAATTTGTCTTTCTTACAGTACTCCAAAGTGTTTTCCCATCATTCTTTATAACATTGATCTTGGGGTTGGAATGGAAATGAAGCTTTATGAAAACAGCATGCTGGTGTTGTAACTTTTATTTCTCTTTAATTTTGAAATGTTCACCGATATCAAAATGATTTTTTTTGTTTGTGATGTAAATAATGCATTATGTCATGTCATTAATTTCATAATTCAATTCATCTTTTTTTTTTCTTTGAAAATGTCTCTCAAACAGTGAAGTTTGAGATCTGAATATCAATCTGTTATCTTTATTGTTCATAAAGATAACTACACTAGATATCTACACTATAGATACACTAAGTATGTGGACACCCCTTCAAATGAGTGTTTTCGGTTATTTCAGCCACACCCGTTGCTGACAGGTGTATAAAACCGAGCACACACCCATGCAATCTCCATAGACAAACACTGTCAGCAGAATGGCCTGTACTGAAGAGCTCAGTGACTTTCAACTTGGCACCGACATAGGATGCCACCTTTCCAACAAGTCAGTTCGTCAAATTTCTGCCCTGCTAGAGCTGCACCAGTCAACTGTAAGTGATGTTATTGTGTCGTTATTGTGAAGTGGAAATGTCTAGGAGCAACACAGGCTCAGCTGTGAAGTGGTAGGCCACACAAGCTCACAGAACGGGACAACCGAGTGCTGAAGCGCATAAAAATTGTCTGTCCTAAGTTGCTTCCAGAAGCAGTTTGGAACTTAAACTGCTTCTGGAAGCAACATCAGCACAAGAACTCTTTGTCGGGAGCTTCACGAAATGTGTTTCCGTGGCCGAGCGTCGGCTGGAGTGGTGTAAAGCTCGCCACCATTGGACTCTGGAGCAGTGGAAATGCATTCTCTGGAGTGATGAATCACGCTTCACCATCTGACAGTCCGACAGTCAAATCTGGGTTTGGCAGATGCCAGGAGAAAAGCTTTCTGCCGTAATGCATAGTGCCAACTGTAAAGTTTGGTGGAGGAGGAATAATGGTCTGGGGCAATTTTCATGGTTTGGGCTAGGCCCCTTAACGCTACAGCATACAATGACATTCTAGACGATTCTGTGCTTCCAACTTTGTGGCAACAGTTTGGGGAAGGACCTTTCCTGTTTCAGAATGACAATGCTCCCATGCACAACGCAAGGTCCATACAGAAATGGTTTGTTGAGATCGGTGTGGAAGAACTTGACTGGCCTGCACAGAGCCCTGACCTCAACCCCATCGAACACCTTTGGGATGAATTGTAACGCAGACTGCGAGCCAGGGACTAATCACCCAACATCAGAGCCCGACCTCACTAATGCTCTTGTGGCTAAATGGAAGCAAGTCCCTGCAGCAATGTTGCAACATCTAGTGGAAAGCCTTCCCAGAATAGTGGAGGCTGTTATAACAGCAAAGGGGGGGACCAACTCCATATTAATGACTTCCCAGAATAGTGGAGGCTGTTATAGCAGCAAAAGGGGGGACCAACTCCATATTAATACCCATGATTTTGGAATGAGATGTTCGATGAGCAGGTGTCCACATACTTTTGGTGATGTAGTGTACTTGATATTTATACCTAATCAAGATAATCACATTTTGTAAAGCTCAAGCTAAAGTAATAAACATTTACATTTTTGTGATCATCGTTTTTCAGTTTTTTTCCATGTTCATGATTCAACTTGTCAGGAGTTCTAGAATCAAAACATAAAAGTACTAATATATATGTTATATTATATATATTGTAAGTATTAAACTTGATCCACATTTCTAAATACTTGGAATCTAAATATGTTGATATCAATACAGTTAAAATGCTTATATTTTCATCATCCTATGAAGTATCTATTCTTACTGTTGTCTCAAACAATAACACCCAACGATCCACCCAACCCAACCATCATAGAAACATGGAAAATAACTACATTTTGAGGAACAGAATCAGAACTAACATTAGCCATACTGTTATGGAACATAAGCGTTATTTTAAAAAGCACGGGAACTGGTTATTACATTTATTTTACGTTCCAGGCAACGAAGCGCCTTACGCTTCTTTACTGACGTTTACTGCCACCGGCCATATTCAACGGGTGTTGTACACTTTAGCTTTAGACATGTAGCTAGCTAGGTAAACAATGAACCTAACTAGGTAAACAATGAACCTAACTAGGTAAACAATGAACCTAGCTAGGTAAACAATGAACCTAGCTAGGGAAACAATGAACCTAACTAGGTAAACAATGAACCTAACTAGGTAAACAATGAACCTAACTAGGTAAACAATGAACCTAGCTAGGTAAACAACGTGTAAGATCACACACATCACATAACGTTAGCTAACGAGCCAGCCAGCTAACGTTAGCTAGCTAAACAACAATAAACATAGTGCCAAATCATGTCGTTACTACCCTGCTTGAATCTTCAGGGAGCTAACCAACAAGGTTAAATGTTAGCTAGCTAACATTAGGCTATAGCTAGCCAAGCAAACGGTTCTGGAATACGAATAATAACATCTTACATGTAATGTTAGCTAGGGAGCCAGCCAGCTAACGTTAGCTAGCTAGCTAACAGTACACTTTAGCTTTAGACATGTAGCTAGCTAGGGAAACAATGAACCTAGCTAGGGAAACAATGAACCTAGCTAGGGAAACAATGAACCTAACTAGGTAAACAATGAACCTAGCTAGGGAAACAATGAACCTAGCTAGGTAAACAATGAACCTAGCTAGGGAAACAATGAACCTAGCTAGGGAAACAATGAACCTAGCTAGGTAAACAATGAACCTAACTAGGTAAACAATGAACCTAACTAGGTAAACAATGAACCTAGCTAGGTAAACAATGAACCTAGCTAGGGAAACAATGAACCTAACTAGGTAAACAATGAACCTAACTAGGTAAACAATGAACCTAACTAGGTAAACAATGAACCTAACTAGGTAAACAATGAACCTAGCTAGGTAAACAACGTGTAAGATCACACACATCACATAACGTTAGCTAACGAGCCAGCCAGCTAACGTTAGCTAGCTAAACAACAATAAACATAGTGCCAAATCATGTCGTTACTACCCTGCTTGAATCTTCAGGGAGCTAACCAACAAGGTTAAATGTTAGCTAGCTAACATTAGGCTATAGCTAGCCAAGCAAACGGTTCTGGAATACGAATAATAACATCTTACATGTAATGTTAGCTACGGAGCCAGCCAGCTAACGTTAGCTAGCTAGCTAACAGTACACTTTAGCTTGAAATGAAATGACTTTCTGTCAAAATTAGAAAAGTGTACTGTTGACTAACCCCATACCTTACACATTTGCGCAACCGGGGCATTCAAATGTGGCTGTAATGGAAACTAATGGGACTGTAGTGACTGCTGGTATTAATATCCAGGCTGTAATGGAAACTAATGGGACTGTAGTGACTGTTAGTATTAATATCCAGGCTGTAATGGAAACTAATGGGACTGTAGTGACTGTTAGCATTAATATCCAGGCTGTAATGGAAACTAATGGGACTGTAGAGACTGTTAGCATTAATATCCAGGCTGTAATGGAAACTAATGAGACTGTAGTGACTGTTAGCATTAATATCCAGGCTGTAATGGAAACTAATTGGACTGTAGTGACTGTGTTGGCATTAATATCCAGGCTGTAATGGAAACTAATGGGACTGTAGTGACTGTTAGCATTAATATCCAGGCTGTAATGGAAACTAATGGGACTGTAGTTACTGTTAGCATTAATATCCAGGCTGTAATGGAAACTAATGGGACTGTAGAGACTGTTAGCATTAATATCCAGGCTGTAATGGAAACTAATGGGACTGTAGTGACTGTTAGCATTAATATCCAGGCTGTAATGGAAACTAATGGGACTGTAGTGACTGTTAGCATTAATATCCAGGCTGTAATGGAAACTAATGGGACTGTAGTGACTGTTAGCATTAATATCCAGGCTGTAATGGAAACTAATGGGACTGTAGTGACTGTGTTGGCATTAATATCCAGGCTGTAATGGAAACTAATGGGACTGTAGTGACTGTTAGCATTAATATCCAGGCTGTAATGGAAACTAATGGGACTGTAGTGACTGTTAGCATTAATATCCAGGCTGTAATGGAAACTAATGGGACTGTAGAGACTGTGTTGGCATTAATATCCAGGCTGTAATGGAAACTAATGGGACTGTAGTGACTGTTAGCATTAATATCCAGGCTGTAATGGAAACTAATGGGACTGTAGAGACTGTTGGCATTAATATCCAGGCTGTAATGGAAACTAATGGGACTGTAGTGACTGTTAGCATTAATATCCAGGCTGTAATGGAAACTAATGGGACTGTAGAGACTGTTAGCATTAATATCCAGGCTGTAATGGAAACTAATGGGACTGTAGAGACTGTTAGCATTAATATCCAGGCTGTAATGGAAACTAATGGGACTGTAGAGACTGTTAGCATTAATATCCAGGCTGTAATGGAAACTAATGGGACTGTAGAGACTGTTAGCATTAATATCCAGGCTGTAATGGAAACTAATGGGACTGTAGAGACTGTGTTGGTATTAATATCCAGGCTGTAATGGAAACTAATGGGACTGTAGTGACTGTTAGCATTAATATCCAGGCTGTAATGGAAACTAATGGGACTGTAGTGACTGTTAGCATTAATATCCAGGCTGTAATGGAAACTAATGGGACTGTAGTGACTGTTAGCATTAATATCCAGGCTGTAATGGAAACTAATGGGACTGTAGAGACTGTGTTGGCATTAATATCCAGGCTGTAATGGAAACTAATGGGACTGTAGTGACTGTTAGCATTAATATCCAGGCTGTAATGGAAACTAATGGGACTGTAGTGACTGTGTTGGTATTAATATCCAGGCTGTAATGGAAACTAATGGGACTGTAGTGACTGTTAGCATTAATATCCAGGCTGTAATGGAAACTAATGGGACTGTAGAGACTGTTAGCATTAATATCCAGGCTGTAATGGAAACTAATGGGACTGTAGTGACTGTTAGCATTAATATCCAGGCTGTAATGGAAACTAATGGGACTGTAGAGACTGTGTTGGCATTAATATCCAGGCTGTAATGGAAACTAATGGGACTGTAGAGACTGTTAGCATTAATATCCAGGCTGTAATGGAAACTAATGGGACTGTAGAGACTGTTAGCATTAATATCCAGGCTGTAATGGAAACTAATGGGACTGTAGAGACTGTGTTGGCATTAATATCCAGGCTGTAATGGAAACTAATGGGACTGTAGTGACTGTGTTGGCATTAATATCCAGGCTGTAATGGAAACTAATGGGACTGTAGAGACTGTGTTGGTATTAATATCCAGGCTGTAATGGAAACTAATGGGACTGTAGTGACTGTGTTGGTATTAATATCCAGGCTGTAATGGAAACTAATGGGACTGTAGTGACTGTTAGCATTAATATCCAGGCTGTAATGGAAACTAATGGGACTGTAGTGACTGTTAGCATTAATATCCAGGCTGTAATGGAAACTAATGGGACTGTAGAGACTGTTAGCATTAATATCCAGGCTGTAATGGAAACTAATGGGACTGTAGAGACTGTTAGCATTAATATCCAGGCTGTAATGGAAACTAATGGGACTGTAGTGACTGTTAGCATTAATATCCAGGCTGTAATGGAAACTAATGGGACTGTAGAGACTGTTAGCATTAATATCCAGGCTGTAATGGAAACTAATGGGACTGTAGTGACTGTTAGCATTAATATCCAGGCTGTAATGGAAACTAATGGGACTGTAGTGACTGTTAGCATTAATATCCAGGCTGTAATGGAAACTAATGGGACTGTAGAGACTGTGTTGGCATTAATATCCAGGCTGTAATGGAAACTAATGGGACTGTAGTGACTGTGTTGGTATTAATATCCAGGCTGTAATGGAAACTAATGGGACTGTAGTGACTGTTAGCATTAATATCCAGGCTGTAATGGAAACTAATGGGACTGTAGAGACTGTTAGCATTAATATCCAGGCTGTAATGGAAACTAATGGGACTGTAGTGACTGTTAGCATTAATATCCAGGCTGTAATGGAAACTAATGGGACTGTAGAGACTGTTAGCATTAATATCCAGGCTGTAATGGAAACTAATGGGACTGTAGTGACTGTTAGCATTAATATCCAGGCTGTAATGGAAACTAATGGGACTGTAGTGACTGTTAGCATTAATATCCAGGCTGTAATGGAAACTAATGGGACTGTAGAGACTGTGTTGGCATTAATATCCAGGCTGTAATGGAAACTAATGGGACTGTAGTGACTGTGTTGGTATTAATATCCAGGCTGTAATGGAAACTAATGGGACTGTAGTGACTGTTGCTTTTAATATCCAGGCTGTAATGGAAACTAATGGGACTGTAGAGACTGTTAGCATTAATATCCAGGCTGTAATGGAAACTAATGGGACTGTAGTGACTGTTAGCATTAATATCCAGGCTGTAATGGAAACTAATGGGACTGTAGAGACTGTTAGCATTAATATCCAGGCTGTAATGGAAACTAATGGGACTGTAGAGACTGTTAGCATTAATATCCAGGCTGTAATGGAAACTAATGGGACTGTAGAGACTGTGTTGGTATTAATATCCAGGCTGTAATGGAAACTAATGGGACTGTAGTGACTGTTAGCATTAATATCCAGGCTGTAATGGAAACTAATGGGACTGTAGTGACTGTTAGCATTAATATCCAGGCTGTAATGGATACTAATGGGACTGTAGTGACTGTTAGCATTAATATCCAGGCTGTAATGGAAACTAATGGGACTGTAGAGACTGTTAGCATTAATATCCAGGCTGTAATGGAAACTAATGGGACTGTAGAGACTGTGTTGGCATTAATATCCAGGCTGTAATGGAAACTAATGGGACTGTAGTGACTGTTAGCATTAATATCCAGGCTGTAATGGAAACTAATGGGACTGTAGAGACTGTTAGCATTAATATCCAGGCTGTAATGGAAACTAATGGGACTGTAGAGACTGTTAGCATTAATATCCAGGCTGTAATGGAAACTAATGGGACTGTAGTGACTGTGTTGGCATTCATATCCAGGCTGTAATGGAAACTAATGGGACTGTAGAGACTGTTAGCATTAATATCCAGGCTGTAATGGAAACTAATGGGACTGTAGAGACTGTGTTGGTATTAATATCCAGGCTGTAATGGAAACTAATGGGACTGTAGTGACTGTTAGCATTAATATCCAGGCTGTAATGGAAACTAATGGGACTGTAGAGACTGTTAGCATTAATATCCAGGCTGTAATGGAAACTAATGGGACTGTAGTGACTGTTAGCATTAATATCCAGGCTGTAATGGAAACTAATGGGACTGTAGAGACTGTGTTGGCATTAATATCCAGGCTGTAATGGAAACTAATGGGACTGTAGAGACTGTGTTGGCATTAATATCCAGGCTGTAATGGAAACTAATGGGACTGTAGTGACTGTGTTGGTATTAATATCCAGGCTGTAATGGAAACTAATGGGACTGTAGTGACTGTTGGTATTAATATCCAGGCTGTAATGGAAATTAATGGGACTGTAGTGACTGTTAGCATTAATATCCAGGCTGTAATGGAAACTAATGGGACTGTAGTTACTGTTAGCATTAATATCCAGGCTGTAATGGAAACTAATGGGACTGTAGAGACTGTTAGCATTAATATCCAGGCTGTAATGGAAACTAATGGGACTGTAGAGACTGTGTTGGTATTAATATCCAGGCTGTAATGGAAACTAATGGGACTGTAGTGACTGTTAGCATTAATATCCAGGCTGTAATGGAAACTAATGGGACTGTAGTGACTGTGTTGGCATTAATATCCAGGCTGTAATGGAAACTAATGGGACTGTAGTGACTGTTAGCATTAATATCCAGGCTGTAATGGAAACTAATGGGACTGTAGAGACTGTTAGCATTAATATCCAGGCTGTAATGGAAACTAATGAGACTGTAGTGACTGTTAGCATTAATATCCAGGCTGTAATGGAAACTAATTGGACTGTAGTGACTGTGTTGGCATTAATATCCAGGCTGTAATGGAAACTAATGGGACTGTAGTGACTGTTAGCATTAATATCCAGGCTGTAATGGAAACTAATGGGACTGTAGTTACTGTTAGCATTAATATCCAGGCTGTAATGGAAACTAATGGGACTGTAGAGACTGTTAGCATTAATATCCAGGCTGTAATGGAAACTAATGGGACTGTAGTGACTGTTAGCATTAATATCCAGGCTGTAATGGAAACTAATGGGACTGTAGTGACTGTTAGCATTAATATCCAGGCTGTAATGGAAACTAATGGGACTGTAGTGACTGTTAGCATTAATATCCAGGCTGTAATGGAAACTAATGGGACTGTAGTGACTGTGTTGGCATTAATATCCAGGCTGTAATGGAAACTAATGGGACTGTAGTGACTGTTAGCATTAATATCCAGGCTGTAATGGAAACTAATGGGACTGTAGTGACTGTTAGCATTAATATCCAGGCTGTAATGGAAACTAATGGGACTGTAGAGACTGTGTTGGCATTAATATCCAGGCTGTAATGGAAACTAATGGGACTGTAGTGACTGTTAGCATTAATATCCAGGCTGTAATGGAAACTAATGGGACTGTAGAGACTGTTGGCATTAATATCCAGGCTGTAATGGAAACTAATGGGACTGTAGTGACTGTTAGCATTAATATCCAGGCTGTAATGGAAACTAATGGGACTGTAGAGACTGTTAGCATTAATATCCAGGCTGTAATGGAAACTAATGGGACTGTAGAGACTGTTAGCATTAATATCCAGGCTGTAATGGAAACTAATGGGACTGTAGAGACTGTTAGCATTAATATCCAGGCTGTAATGGAAACTAATGGGACTGTAGAGACTGTTAGCATTAATATCCAGGCTGTAATGGAAACTAATGGGACTGTAGAGACTGTGTTGGTATTAATATCCAGGCTGTAATGGAAACTAATGGGACTGTAGTGACTGTTAGCATTAATATCCAGGCTGTAATGGAAACTAATGGGACTGTAGTGACTGTTAGCATTAATATCCAGGCTGTAATGGAAACTAATGGGACTGTAGTGACTGTTAGCATTAATATCCAGGCTGTAATGGAAACTAATGGGACTGTAGAGACTGTGTTGGCATTAATATCCAGGCTGTAATGGAAACTAATGGGACTGTAGTGACTGTTAGCATTAATATCCAGGCTGTAATGGAAACTAATGGGACTGTAGTGACTGTGTTGGTATTAATATCCAGGCTGTAATGGAAACTAATGGGACTGTAGTGACTGTTAGCATTAATATCCAGGCTGTAATGGAAACTAATGGGACTGTAGAGACTGTTAGCATTAATATCCAGGCTGTAATGGAAACTAATGGGACTGTAGTGACTGTTAGCATTAATATCCAGGCTGTAATGGAAACTAATGGGACTGTAGAGACTGTGTTGGCATTAATATCCAGGCTGTAATGGAAACTAATGGGACTGTAGAGACTGTTAGCATTAATATCCAGGCTGTAATGGAAACTAATGGGACTGTAGAGACTGTTAGCATTAATATCCAGGCTGTAATGGAAACTAATGGGACTGTAGAGACTGTGTTGGCATTAATATCCAGGCTGTAATGGAAACTAATGGGACTGTAGTGACTGTGTTGGCATTAATATCCAGGCTGTAATGGAAACTAATGGGACTGTAGAGACTGTGTTGGTATTAATATCCAGGCTGTAATGGAAACTAATGGGACTGTAGTGACTGTGTTGGTATTAATATCCAGGCTGTAATGGAAACTAATGGGACTGTAGTGACTGTTAGCATTAATATCCAGGCTGTAATGGAAACTAATGGGACTGTAGTGACTGTTAGCATTAATATCCAGGCTGTAATGGAAACTAATGGGACTGTAGAGACTGTTAGCATTAATATCCAGGCTGTAATGGAAACTAATGGGACTGTAGAGACTGTTAGCATTAATATCCAGGCTGTAATGGAAACTAATGGGACTGTAGTGACTGTTAGCATTAATATCCAGGCTGTAATGGAAACTAATGGGACTGTAGAGACTGTTAGCATTAATATCCAGGCTGTAATGGAAACTAATGGGACTGTAGTGACTGTTAGCATTAATATCCAGGCTGTAATGGAAACTAATGGGACTGTAGTGACTGTTAGCATTAATATCCAGGCTGTAATGGAAACTAATGGGACTGTAGAGACTGTGTTGGCATTAATATCCAGGCTGTAATGGAAACTAATGGGACTGTAGTGACTGTGTTGGTATTAATATCCAGGCTGTAATGGAAACTAATGGGACTGTAGTGACTGTTAGCATTAATATCCAGGCTGTAATGGAAACTAATGGGACTGTAGAGACTGTTAGCATTAATATCCAGGCTGTAATGGAAACTAATGGGACTGTAGTGACTGTTAGCATTAATATCCAGGCTGTAATGGAAACTAATGGGACTGTAGAGACTGTTAGCATTAATATCCAGGCTGTAATGGAAACTAATGGGACTGTAGTGACTGTTAGCATTAATATCCAGGCTGTAATGGAAACTAATGGGACTGTAGTGACTGTTAGCATTAATATCCAGGCTGTAATGGAAACTAATGGGACTGTAGAGACTGTGTTGGCATTAATATCCAGGCTGTAATGGAAACTAATGGGACTGTAGTGACTGTGTTGGTATTAATATCCAGGCTGTAATGGAAACTAATGGGACTGTAGTGACTGTTGCTTTTAATATCCAGGCTGTAATGGAAACTAATGGGACTGTAGAGACTGTTAGCATTAATATCCAGGCTGTAATGGAAACTAATGGGACTGTAGTGACTGTTAGCATTAATATCCAGGCTGTAATGGAAACTAATGGGACTGTAGAGACTGTTAGCATTAATATCCAGGCTGTAATGGAAACTAATGGGACTGTAGAGACTGTTAGCATTAATATCCAGGCTGTAATGGAAACTAATGGGACTGTAGAGACTGTGTTGGTATTAATATCCAGGCTGTAATGGAAACTAATGGGACTGTAGTGACTGTTAGCATTAATATCCAGGCTGTAATGGAAACTAATGGGACTGTAGTGACTGTTAGCATTAATATCCAGGCTGTAATGGATACTAATGGGACTGTAGTGACTGTTAGCATTAATATCCAGGCTGTAATGGAAACTAATGGGACTGTAGAGACTGTTAGCATTAATATCCAGGCTGTAATGGAAACTAATGGGACTGTAGAGACTGTGTTGGCATTAATATCCAGGCTGTAATGGAAACTAATGGGACTGTAGTGACTGTTAGCATTAATATCCAGGCTGTAATGGAAACTAATGGGACTGTAGAGACTGTTAGCATTAATATCCAGGCTGTAATGGAAACTAATGGGACTGTAGAGACTGTTAGCATTAATATCCAGGCTGTAATGGAAACTAATGGGACTGTAGTGACTGTGTTGGCATTCATATCCAGGCTGTAATGGAAACTAATGGGACTGTAGAGACTGTTAGCATTAATATCCAGGCTGTAATGGAAACTAATGGGACTGTAGAGACTGTGTTGGTATTAATATCCAGGCTGTAATGGAAACTAATGGGACTGTAGTGACTGTTAGCATTAATATCCAGGCTGTAATGGAAACTAATGGGACTGTAGAGACTGTGTTGGCATTAATATCCAGGCTGTAATGGAAACTAATGGGACTGTAGTGACTGTGTTGGTATTAATATCCAGGCTGTAATGGAAACTAATGGGACTGTAGTGACTGTTGGTATTAATATCCAGGCTGTAATGGAAACTAATGGGACTGTAGTGACTGTTAGCATTAATATCCAGGCTGTAATGGAAACTAATGGGACTGTAGTTACTGTTAGCATTAATATCCAGGCTGTAATGGAAACTAATGGGACTGTAGAGACTGTTAGCATTAATATCCAGGCTGTAATGGAAACTAATGGGACTGTAGAGACTGTGTTGGTATTAATATCCAGGCTGTAATGGAAACTAATGGGACTGTAGTGACTGTTAGCATTAATATCCAGGCTGTAATGGAAACTAATGGGACTGTAGTGACTGTGTTGGCATTAATATCCAGGCTGTAATGGAAACTAATGGGACTGTAGTGACTGTTAGCATTAATATCCAGGCTGTAATGGAAACTAATGGGACTGTAGAGACTGTTAGCATTAATATCCAGGCTGTAATGGAAACTAATGGGACTGTAGAGACTGTTAGCATTAATATCCAGGCTGTAATGGAAACTAATGGGACTGTAGAGACTGTTAGCATTAATATCCAGGCTGTAATGGAAACTAATGGGACTGTAGAGACTGTGTTGGTATTAATATCCAGGCTGTAATGGAAACTAATGGGACTGTAGTGACTGTTAGCATTAATATCCAGGCTGTAATGGAAACTAATGGGACTGTAGTGACTGTTAGCATTAATATCCAGGCAGTAATGGAAACTAATGGGACTGTAGTGACTGTTAGCATTAATATCCAGGCTGTAATGGAAACTAATGGGACTGTAGAGACTGTGTTGGCATTAATATCCAGGCTGTAATGGAAACTAATGGGACTGTAGAGACTGTTAGCATTAATATCCAGGCTGTAATGGAAACTAATGGGACTGTAGTGACTGTTAGCATTAATATCCAGGCTGTAATGGAAACTAATGGGACTGTAGTGACTGTTAGCATTAATATCCAGGCTGTAATGGAAACTAATGGGACTGTAGAGACTGTTAGCATTAATATCCAGGCTGTAATGGAAACTAATGGGACTGTAGTGACTGTTAGCATTAATATCCAGGCTGTAATGGAAACTAATGGGACTGTAGTGACTGTTAGCATTAATATCCAGGCTGTAATGGAAACTAATGGGACTGTAGAGACTGTGTTGGCATTAATATCCAGGCTGTAATGGAAACTAATGGGACTGTAGAGACTGTTAGCATTAATATCCAGGCTGTAATGGAAACTAATGGGACTGTAGTGACTGTTAGCATTAATATCCAGGCTGTAATGGAAACTAATGGGACTGTAGAGACTGTTAGCATTAATATCCAGGCTGTAATGAAAACTAATGGGACTGTAGAGACTGTTAGCATTAATATCCAGGCTGTAATGGAAACTAATGGGACTGTAGTGACTGTGTTAGCATTAATATCCAGGCTGTAATGGAAACTAATGGGACTGTAGTGACTGTTAGCATTAATATCCAGGCTGTAATGGAAACTAATGGGACTGTAGTGACTGTTAGCATTAATATCCAGGCTGTAATGGAAACTAATGGGACTGTAGTGACTGTTAGCATTAATATCCAGGCTGTAATGGAAACTAATGGGACTGTAGTGACTGTTAGCATTAATATCCAGGCTGTAATGGAAACTAATGGGACTGTAGAGACTGTGTTGGCATTAATATCCAGGCTGTAATGGAAACTAATGGGACTGTAGTGACTGTGTTGGTATTAATATCCAGGCTGTAATGGAAACTAATGGGACTGTAGTGACTGTTAGCATTAATATCCAGGCTGTAATGGAAACTAATGGGACTGTAGTGACTGTTAGCATTAATATCCAGGCTGTAATGGAAACTAATGGGACTGTAGAGACTGTTAGCATTAATATCCAGGCTGTAATGGAAACTAATGGGACTGTAGAGACTGTTAGCATTAATATCCAGGCTGTAATGGAAACTAATGGGACTGTAGAGACTGTTAGCATTAATATCCAGGCTGTAATGGAAACTAATGGGACTGTAGTGACTGTTAGCATTAATATCCAGGCTGTAATGGAAACTAATGGGACTGTAGTGACTGTTAGCATTAATATCCAGGCTGTAATGGAAACTAATGGGACTGTAGTGACTGTTAGCATTAATATCCAGGCTGTAATGGAAACTAATGGGACTGTAGAGACTGTTAGCATTAATATCCAGGCTGTAATGGAAACTAATGGGACTGTAGTGACTGTTAGCATTAATATCCAGGCTGTAATGGAAACTAATGGGACTGTAGAGACTGTGTTGGCATTAATATCCAGGCTGTAATGGAAACTAATGGGACTGTAGTGACTGTTAGCATTAATATCCAGGCTGTAATGGAAACTAATGGGACTGTAGTGACTGTGTTAGCATTAATATCCAGGCTGTAATGGAAACTAATGGGACTGTAGTGACTGTTAGCATTAATATCCAGGCTGTAATGGAAACTAATGGGACTGTAGTGACTGTTAGCATTAATATCCAGGCTGTAATGGAAACTAATGGGACTGTAGTGACTGTTAGCATTAATATCCAGGCTGTAATGGAAACTAATGGGACTGTAGTGACTGTTAGCATTAATATCCAGGCTGTAATGGAAACTAATGGGACTGTAGAGACTGTGTTAGCATTAATATCCAGGCTGTAATGGAAACTAATGGGACTGTAGAGACTGTTAGCATTAATATCCAGGCTGTAATGGAAACTAATGGGACTGTAGTGACTGTGTTAGCATTAATATCCAGGCTGTAATGGAAACTAATGGGACTGTAGAGACTGTTAGCATTAATATCCAGGCTGTAATGGAAACTAATGGGACTGTAGTGACTGTTAGCATTAATATCCAGGCTGTAATGGAAACTAATGGGACTGTAGAGACTGTTAGCATTAATATCCAGGCTGTAATGGAAACTAATGGGACTGTAGTGACTGTTAGCATTAATATCCAGGCTGTAATGGAAACTAATGGGACTGTAGAGACTGTTAGCATTAATATCCAGGCTGTAATGGAAACTAATGGGACTGTAGAGACTGTTAGCATTAATATCCAGGCTGTAATGGAAACTAATGGGACTGTAGTGACTGTTAGCATTAATATCCAGGCTGTAATGGAAACTAATGGGACTGTAGTGACTGTTAGCATTAATATCCAGGCTGTAATGGAAACTAATGGGACTGTAGTGACTGTTAGCATTAATATCCAGGCTGTAATGGAAACTAATGGGACTGTAGTGACTGTTAGCATTAATATCCAGGCTGTAATGGAAACTAATGGGACTGTAGTGACTGTTAGCATTAATATCCAGGCTGTAATGGAAACTAATGGGACTGTAGAGACTGTGTTGGCATTAATATCCAGGCTGTAATGGAAACTAATGGGACTGTAGTGACTGTTAGCATTAATATCCAGGCTGTAATGGAAACTAATGGGACTGTAGAGACTGTGTTAGCATTAATATCCAGGCTGTAATGGAAACTAATGGGACTGTAGTGACTGTTTGGTATTAATATCCAGGCTGTAATGGAAACTAATGGGACTGTAGAGACTGTGTTGGTATTAATATCCAGGCTGTAATGGAAACTAATGGGACTGTAGTGACTGTTAGCATTAATATCCAGGCTGTAATGGAAACTAATGGGACTGTAGAGACTGTGTAGCATTAATATCCAGGCTGTAATGGAAACTAATGGGACTGTAGTGACTGTTAGGCATTAATATCCAGGCTGTAATGGAAACTAATGGGACTGTAGTGACTGTTAGCATTAATATCCAGGCTGTAATGGAAACTAATGGGACTGTAGTGACTGTTAGCATTAATATCCAGGCTGTAATGGAAACTAATGGGACTGTAGAGACTGTGTTGGCATTAATATCCAGGCTGTAATGGAAACTAATGGGACTGTAGTGACTGTTAGCATTAATATCCAGGCTGTAATGGAAACTAATGGGACTGTAGTGACTGTGTTGGTATTAATATCCAGGCTGTAATGGAAACTAATGGGACTGTAGTGACTGTTGGCATTAATATCCAGGCTGTAATGGAAACTAATGGGACTGTAGTGACTGTTAGCATTAATATCCAGGCTGTAATGGAAACTAATGGGACTGTAGAGACTGTTAGCATTAATATCCAGGCTGTAATGGAAACTAATGGGACTGTAGTGACTGTTAGCATTAATATCCAGGCTGTAATGGAAACTAATGGGACTGTAGAGACTGTTGGCATTAATATCCAGGCTGTAATGGAAACTAATGGGACTGTAGTGACTGTTAGCATTAATATCCAGGCTGTAATGGAAACTAATGGGACTGTAGTGACTGTTAGCATTAATATCCAGGCTGTAATGGAAACTAATGGGACTGTAGAGACTGTTAGCATTAATATCCAGGCTGTAATGGAAACTAATGGGACTGTAGAGACTGTTAGCATTAATATCCAGGCTGTAATGGAAACTAATGGGACTGTAGAGACTGTTAGCATTAATATCCAGGCTGTAATGGAAACTAATGGGACTGTAGTGACTGTGTTAGCATTAATATCCAGGCTGTAATGGAAACTAATGGGACTGTAGAGACTGTTAGCATTAATATCCAGGCTGTAATGGAAACTAATGGGACTGTAGAGACTGTTAGCATTAATATCCAGGCTGTAATGGAAACTAATGGGACTGTAGTGACTGTTAGCATTAATATCCAGGCTGTAATGGAAACTAATGGGACTGTAGAGACTGTGTTAGCATTAATATCCAGGCTGTAATGGAAACTAATGGGACTGTAGTGACTGTTGGCATTAATATCCAGGCTGTAATGGAAACTAATGGGACTGTAGAGACTGTTAGCATTAATATCCAGGCTGTAATGGAAACTAATGGGACTGTAGTGACTGTTAGCATTAATATCCAGGCTGTAATGGAAACTAATGGGACTGTAGAGACTGTTAGCATTAATATCCAGGCTGTAATGGAAACTAATGGGACTGTAGTGACTGTGTTAGCATTAATATCCAGGCTGTAATGGAAACTAATGGGACTGTAGTGACTGTTAGCATTAATATCCAGGCTGTAATGGAAACTAATGGGACTGTAGTGACTGTTAGCATTAATATCCAGGCTGTAATGGAAACTAATGGGACTGTAGAGACTGTTAGCATTAATATCCAGGCTGTAATGGAAACTAATGGGACTGTAGTGACTGTTAGCATTAATATCCAGGCTGTAATGGAAACTAATGGGACTGTAGAGACTGTTGGCATTAATATCCAGGCTGTAATGGAAACTAATGGGACTGTAGTGACTGTTAGCATTAATATCCAGGCTGTAATGGAAACTAATGGGACTGTAGAGACTGTTAGCATTAATATCCAGGCTGTAATGGAAACTAATGGGACTGTAGAGACTGTTAGCATTAATATCCAGGCTGTAATGGAAACTAATGGGACTGTAGAGACTGTTAGCATTAATATCCAGGCTGTAATGGAAACTAATGGGACTGTAGTGACTGTTAGCATTAATATCCAGGCTGTAATGGAAACTAATGGGACTGTAGAGACTGTTAGCATTAATATCCAGGCTGTAATGGAAACTAATGGGACTGTAGTGACTGTTAGCATTAATATCCAGGCTGTAATGGAAACTAATGGGACTGTAGAGACTGTTAGCATTAATATCCAGGCTGTAATGGAAACTAATGGGACTGTAGTGACTGTTAGCATTAATATCCAGGCTGTAATGGAAACTAATGGGACTGTAGAGACTGTTAGCATTAATATCCAGGCTGTAATGGAAACTAATGGGACTGTAGTGACTGTTAGCATTAATATCCAGGCTGTAATGGAAACTAATGGGACTGTAGAGACTGTTAGCATTAATATCCAGGCTGTAATGGAAACTAATGGGACTGTAGTGACTGTTAGCATTAATATCCAGGCTGTAATGGAAACTAATGGGACTGTAGAGACTGTGTTAGCATTAATATCCAGGCTGTAATGGAAACTAATGGGACTGTAGTGACTGTTAGCATTAATATCCAGGCTGTAATGGAAACTAATGGGACTGTAGTGACTGTTAGCATTAATATCCAGGCTGTAATGGAAACTAATGGGACTGTAGTGACTGTTAGCATTAATATCCAGGCTGTAATGGAAACTAATGGGACTGTAGAGACTGTTAGCATTAATATCCAGGCTGTAATGGAAACTAATGGGACTGTAGTGACTGTGTTGGTATTAATATCCAGGCTGTAATGGAAACTAATGGGACTGTAGTGACTGTTGGCATTAATATCCAGGCTGTAATGGAAACTAATGGGACTGTAGTGACTGTGTTGGCATTAATATCCAGGCTGTAATGGAAACTAATGGGACTGTAGTGACTGTTAGCATTAATATCCAGGCTGTAATGGAAACTAATGGGACTGTAGAGACTGTTAGCATTAATATCCAGGCTGTAATGGAAACTAATGGGACTGTAGAGACTGTTGGCATTAATATCCAGGCTGTAATGGAAACTAATGGGACTGTAGTGACTGTTAGCATTAATATCCAGGCTGTAATGGAAACTAATGGGACTGTAGAGACTGTTAGCATTAATATCCAGGCTGTAATGGAAACTAATGGGACTGTAGTGACTGTTAGCATTAATATCCAGGCTGTAATGGAAACTAATGGGACTGTAGTGACTGTTAGCATTAATATCCAGGCTGTAATGGAAACTAATGGGACTGTAGAGACTGTTAGCATTAATATCCAGGCTGTAATGGAAACTAATGGGACTGTAGAGACTGTTAGCATTAATATCCAGGCTGTAATGGAAACTAATGGGACTGTAGTGACTGTTAGCATTAATATCCAGGCTGTAATGGAAACTAATGGGACTGTAGAGACTGTTAGCATTAATATCCAGGCTGTAATGGAAACTAATGGGACTGTAGTGACTGTTAGCATTAATATCCAGGCTGTAATGGAAACTAATGGGACTGTAGAGACTGTTAGCATTAATATCCAGGCTGTAATGGAAACTAATGGGACTGTAGAGACTGTGTTGGCATTAATATCCAGGCTGTAATGGAAACTAATGGGACTGTAGTGACTGTTAGCATTAATATCCAGGCTGTAATGGAAACTAATGGGACTGTAGAGACTGTTAGCATTAATATCCAGGCTGTAATGGAAACTAATGGGACTGTAGTGACTGTTAGCATTAATATCCAGGCTGTAATGGAAACTAATGGGACTGTAGATGACTGTTAGGCATTAATATCCAGGCTGTAATGGAAACTAATGGGACTGTAGAGACTGTTAGCATTAATATCCAGGCTGTAATGGAAACTAATGGGACTGTAGAGACTGTTAGCATTAATATCCAGGCTGTAATGGAAACTAATGGGACTGTAGAGACTGTTAGCATTAATATCCAGGCTGTAATGGAAACTAATGGGACTGTAGTGACTGTGTTGGTATTAATATCCAGGCTGTAATGGAAACTAATGGGACTGTAGTGACTGTTAGCATTAATATCCAGGCTGTAATGGAAACTAATGGGACTGTAGAGACTGTTAGCATTAATATCCAGGCTGTAATGGAAACTAATGGGACTGTAGTGACTGTTAGCATTAATATCCAGGCTGTAATGGAAACTAATGGGACTGTAGAGACTGTTAGCATTAATATCCAGGCTGTAATGGAAACTAATGGGACTGTAGAGACTGTTAGCATTAATATCCAGGCTGTAATGGAAACTAATGGGACTGTAGAGACTGTTAGCATTAATATCCAGGCTGTAATGGAAACTAATGGGACTGTAGTGACTGTTAGCATTAATATCCAGGCTGTAATGGAAACTAATGGGACTGTAGTGCCTGTGTTGGCATTAATATCCAGGCTGTAATGGAAACTAATGGGACTGTAGAGACTGTTAGCATTAATATCCAGGCTGTAATGGAAACTAATGGGACTGTAGTGACTGTTAGCATTAATATCCAGGCTGTAATGGAAACTAATGGGACTGTAGAGACTGTTAGCATTAATATCCAGGCTGTAATGGAAACTAATGGGACTGTAGAGACTGTTAGCATTAATATCCAGGCTGTAATGGAAACTAATGGGACTGTAGAGACTGTTAGCATTAATATCCAGGCTGTAATGGAAACTAATGGGACTGTAGTGACTGTTAGCATTAATATCCAGGCTGTAATGGAAACTAATGGGACTGTAGAGACTGTTGGCATTAATATCCAGGCTGTAATGGAAACTAATGGGACTGTAGAGACTGTTAGCATTAATATCCAGGCTGTAATGGAAACTAATGGGACTGTAGTGACTGTTAGCATTAATATCCAGGCTGTAATGGAAACTAATGGGACTGTAGAGACTGTTAGCATTAATATCCAGGCTGTAATGGAAACTAATGGGACTGTAGTGACTGTTAGCATTAATATCCAGGCTGTAATGGAAACTAATGGGACTGTAGTGACTGTTAGCATTAATATCCAGGCTGTAATGGAAACTAATGGGACTGTAGTGACTGTGTTGGTATTAATATCCAGGCTGTAATGGAAACTAATGGGACTGTAGTGACTGTTGGTATTAATATCCAGGCTGTAATGGAAACTAATGGGACTGTAGTGACTGTTAGCATTAATATCCAGGCTGTAATGGAAACTAATGGGACTGTAGAGACTGTTAGCATTAATATCCAGGCTGTAATGGAAACTAATGGGACTGTAGTGACTGTTAGCATTAATATCCAGGCTGTAATGGAAACTAATGGGACTGTAGAGACTGTGTTGGCATTAATATCCAGGCTGTAATGGAAACTAATGGGACTGTAGAGACTGTGTTGGCATTAATATCCAGGCTGTAATGGAAACTAATGGGACTGTAGTGACTGTTAGCATTAATATCCAGGCTGTAATGGAAACTAATGGGACTGTAGAGACTGTTAGCATTAATATCCAGGCTGTAATGGAAACTAATGGGACTGTAGAGACTGTTAGCATTAATATCCAGGCTGTAATGGAAACTAATGGGACTGTAGAGACTGTTAGCATTAATATCCAGGCTGTAATGGAAACTAATGGGACTGTAGAGACTGTTAGCATTAATATCCAGGCTGTAATGGAAACTAATGGGACTGTAGAGACTGTGTTGGCATTAATATCCAGGCTGTAATGGAAACTAATGGGACTGTAGTGACTGTTAGCATTAATATCCAGGCTGTAATGGAAACTAATGGGACTGTAGAGACTGTTGGCATTAATATCCAGGCTGTAATGGAAACTAATGGGACTGTAGAGACTGTTAGCATTAATATCCAGGCTGTAATGGAAACTAATGGGACTGTAGTGACTGTTAGCATTAATATCCAGGCTGTAATGGAAACTAATGGGACTGTAGAGACTGTTAGCATTAATATCCAGGCTGTAATGGAAACTAATGGGACTGTAGAGACTGTTAGCATTAATATCCAGGCTGTAATGGAAACTAATGGGACTGTAGAGACTGTTAGCATTAATATCCAGGCTGTAATGGAAACTAATGGGACTGTAGTGACTGTTAGCATTAATATCCAGGCTGTAATGGAAACTAATGGGACTGTAGAGACTGTTAGCATTAATATCCAGGCTGTAATGGAAACTAATGGGACTGTAGTGACTGTTAGCATTAATATCCAGGCTGTAATGGAAACTAATGGGACTGTAGTGACTGTTAGCATTAATATCCAGGCTGTAATGGAAACTAATGGGACTGTAGTGACTGTGTTGGTATTAATATCCAGGCTGTAATGGAAACTAATGGGACTGTAGTGACTGTTGGTATTAATATCCAGGCTGTAATGGAAACTAATGGGACTGTAGTGACTGTTAGCATTAATATCCAGGCTGTAATGGAAACTAATGGGACTGTAGAGACTGTTAGCATTAATATCCAGGCTGTAATGGAAACTAATGGGACTGTAGTGACTGTTAGCATTAATATCCAGGCTGTAATGGAAACTAATGGGACTGTAGAGACTGTTGGCATTAATATCCAGGCTGTAATGGAAACTAATGGGACTGTAGTGACTGTTAGCATTAATATCCAGGCTGTAATGGAAACTAATGGGACTGTAGAGACTGTTAGCATTAATATCCAGGCTGTAATGGAAACTAATGGGACTGTAGTGACTGTTAGCATTAATATCCAGGCTGTAATGGAAACTAATGGGACTGTAGAGACTGTTGGCATTAATATCCAGGCTGTAATGGAAACTAATGGGACTGTAGTGACTGTTAGCATTAATATCCAGGCTGTAATGGAAACTAATGGGACTGTAGAGACTGTTAGCATTAATATCCAGGCTGTAATGGAAACTAATGGGACTGTAGTGACTGTTAGCATTAATATCCAGGCTGTAATGGAAACTAATGGGACTGTAGAGACTGTTAGTATTAATATCCAGGCTGTAATGGAAACTAATGGGACTGTAGAGACTGTTAGCATTAATATCCAGACTGTAATGGAAACTAATGGGACTGTAGAGACTGTTAGCATTAATATCCAGGCTGTAATGGAAACTAATGGGACTGTAGAGACTGTTAGCATTAATATCCAGGCTGTAATGGAAACTAATGGGACTGTAGAGACTGTTAGCATTAATATCCAGGCTGTAATGGAAACTAATGGGACTGTAGTGACTGTTAGCATTAATATCCAGGCTGTAATGGAAACTAATGGGACTGTAGAGACTGTGTTGGCATTAATATTCAGGCTGTAATGGAAACTAATGGGACTGTAGTGACTGTTAGCATTAATATCCAGGCTGTAATGGAAACTAATGGGACTGTAGAGACTGTGTTGGTATTAATATCCAGGCTGTAATGGAAACTAATGGGACTGTAGTGACTGTTAGCATTAATATCCAGGCTGTAATGGAAACTAATGGGACTGTAGTGACTGTTGGCATTAATATCCAGGCTGTAATGGAAACTAATGGGACTGTAGAGACTGTTGGCATTAATATCCAGGCTGTAATGGAAACTAATGGGACTGTAGAGACTGTTAGCATTAATATCCAGGCTGTAATGGAAACTAATGGGACTGTAGAGACTGTTAGCATTAATATCCAGGCTGTAATGGAAACTAATGGGACTGTAGAGACTGTTAGCATTAATATCCAGGCTGTAATGGAAACTAATGGGACTGTAGAGACTGTTAGCATTAATATCCAGGCTGTAATGGAAACTAATGGGACTGTAGTGACTGTGTTGGTATTAATATCCAGGCTGTAATGGAAACTAATGGGACTGTAGAGACTGTTAGCATTAATATCCAGGCTGTAATGGAAACTAATGGGACTGTAGAGACTGTGTTGGTATTAATATCCAGGCTGTAATGGAAACTAATGGGACTGTAGAGACTGTTAGCATTAATATCCAGGCTGTAATGGAAACTAATGGGACTGTAGAGACTGTTAGCATTAATATCCAGGCTGTAATGGAAACTAATGGGACTGTAGAGACTGTGTTGGCATTAATATCCAGGCTGTAATGGAAACTAATGGGACTGTAGTGACTGTTAGCATTAATATCCAGGCTGTAATGGAAACTAATGGGACTGTAGTGACGTGTTGGTATTAATATCCAGGCTGTAATGGAAACTAATGGGACTGTAGAGACTGTTAGCATTAATATCCAGGCTGTAATGGAAACTAATGGGACTGTAGAGACTGTTGGCATTAATATCCAGGCTGTAATGGAAACTAATGGGACTGTAGAGACTGTTAGCATTAATATCCAGGCTGTAATGGAAACTAATGGGACTGTAGAGACTGTTAGCATTAATATCCAGGCTGTAATGGAAACTAATGGGACTGTAGAGACTGTTAGCATTAATATCCAGGCTGTAATGGAAACTAATGGGACTGTAGAGACTGTTAGCATTAATATCCAGGCTGTAATGGAAACTAATGGGACTGTAGTGACTGTTAGCATTAATATCCAGGCTGTAATGGAAACTAATGGGACTGTAGAGACTGTTAGCATTAATATCCAGGCTGTAATGGAAACTAATGGGACTGTAGTGACTGTGTTAGCATTAATATCCAGGCTGTAATGGAAACTAATGGGACTGTAGTGACTGTTAGCATTAATATCCAGGCTGTAATGGAAACTAATGGGACTGTAGTGACTGTTAGCATTAATATCCAGGCTGTAATGGAAACTAATGGGACTGTAGAGACTGTTAGCATTAATATCCAGGCTGTAATGGAAACTAATGGGACTGTAGTGACTGTTAGCATTAATATCCAGGCTGTAATGGAAACTAATGGGACTGTAGTGACTGTTAGCATTAATATCCAGGCTGTAATGGAAACTAATGGGACTGTAGAGACTGTTAGCATTAATATCCAGGCTGTAATGGAAACTAATGGGACTGTAGTGACTGTTAGCATTAATATCCAGGCTGTAATGGAAACTAATGGGACTGTAGTGACTGTGTTAGCATTAATATCCAGGCTGTAATGGAAACTAATGGGACTGTAGAGACTGTTAGCATTAATATCCAGGCTGTAATGGAAACTAATGGGACTGTAGTGACTGTTAGCATTAATATCCAGGCTGTAATGGAAACTAATGGGACTGTAGAGACTGTTAGCATTAATATCCAGGCTGTAATGGAAACTAATGGGACTGTAGAGACTGTGTTGGCATTAATATCCAGGCTGTAATGGAAACTAATGGGACTGTAGTGACTGTTAGCATTAATATCCAGGCTGTAATGGAAACTAATGGGACTGTAGAGACTGTGTTGGTATTAATATCCAGGCTGTAATGGAAACTAATGGGACTGTAGTGACTGTTAGCATTAATATCCAGGCTGTAATGGAAACTAATGGGACTGTAGTGACTGTTAGCATTAATATCCAGGCTGTAATGGAAACTAATGGGACTGTAGTGACTGTTAGCATTAATATCCAGGCTGTAATGGAAACTAATGGGACTGTAGTGACTGTGTTGGTATTAATATCCAGGCTGTAATGGAAACTAATGGGACTGTAGAGACTGTTAGTATTAATATCCAGGCTGTAATGGAAACTAATGGGACTGTAGTGACTGTTAGCATTAATATCCAGGCTGTAATGGAAACTAATGGGACTGTAGAGACTGTTAGCATTAATATCCAGGCTGTAATGGAAACTAATGGGACTGTAGAGACTGTTAGCATTAATATCCAGGCTGTAATGGAAACTAATGGGACTGTAGAGACTGTTAGCATTAATATTCAGGCTGTAATGGAAACTAATGGGACTGTAGTGACTGTTAGCATTAATATCCAGGCTGTAATGGAAACTAATGGGACTGTAGTGACTGTGTTGGTATTAATATCCAGGCTGTAATGGAAACTAATGGGACTGTAGAGACTGTTAGCATTAATATCCAGGCTGTAATGGAAACTAATGGGACTGTAGAGACTGTTGGCATTAATATCCAGGCTGTAATGGAAACTAATGGGACTGTAGTGACTGTTAGCATTAATATTCAGGCTGTAATGGAAACTAATGGGACTGTAGTGACTGTTAGCATTAATATCCAGGCTGTAATGGAAACTAATGGGACTGTAGAGACTGTTAGCATTAATATCCAGGCTGTGAACTACGTTTCTATTCAAGCGTTGATTGACATGATAATGGACCAATAGTATTGAACATGGAATCATGTAGTAACCAAAAAATTGTTAACCACATTAAAATACATCAGAACAGGTGTGCCTTGTTAAAAGTTAATTTGTGGAATTTCTTTCCTTCTTAATGTGTTTGAGCCAATCAGTTGTGTTGTGACAAGGTAGGGGTGGTATACAGTAGATGGCCCTATTTGGTAAAAGACCAAGTCCATATTATGGGAAGAACAGCTCAAATAAGCAAAGAGAAACAACAGTCCATCATTACTTTAAGACATGAAGGTCAGTCAATACGGAAAATGTCAAAAACTTTTAAAGTTTCTTCAAGTGCAGTCGTAAAAACCATCAAGCGCTATGATGAAACTGACTCTAATGAGGACCGCCACAGGAAAGGAAGACCCAGAGTTACAGTGAGGGGAAAAAAGTATTTGATCCCCTGCTGATTTTGTATGTTTGCCCACTGACAAAGAAATGATCAGTCTATAATTTTAATGGTAGGTTTATTTGAACAGTGAGAGACAGAATAACAACAAAAAAAATCCAGAAAAACGCACGTCAAAAATGTTATAAAATGACATCATGGAATGATCTGTACCAGAGGTTACTCAGGTATGTATAGACTGGTACAGGTATGTATAGACTGGTACTGTAGGTTACTCAGGTATGTATAGACTGGTACAGGTATGTATAGACTGGTACTGTAGGTTACTCAGGTATGTATAGACTGGTACTGTAGGTTACTCAGGTATGTATAGACTGGTACAGGTATGTATAGACTGGTACTGTAGGTTACTCAGGTATGTATAGACTGGTACAGGTATGTATAGACTGGTACAGGTATGTATAGACTGGTACTGTAGGTTACTCAGGTATGTATAGACTGGTACAGGTATGTATAGACTGGTACTGTAGGTTACTCAGGTATGTATAGACTGGTACAGGTATGTATAGACTGGTACTGTAGGATACTCAGGTATGTATAGACTGGTACAGGTATGTATAGACTGGTACTGTAGGTTACTCAGGTATGTATAGACTGGTACTGTAGGTTAGTAGCCAGTAGCCCTACTGTGGTACTGCTGGACCAGGCCACCTTGTGGTACTGCTGGACCAGGCCCTACTGTGGTAATGCTGGACCAGGCCCTACTGTGGTACTGCCGGACCATACCACCCTGTGGTACTGCCGGACCAGGCCCTACTGTGGTACTGCCGGACCAGGCCCTACTGTGGTACTGCCGGACCAGGCCCTACTGTGGTACTGCCGGACCAGGCCCTACTGTGGTACTGCCGGACCATACCACCCTGTGGTACTGCCGGACCAGGCCCTACTGTGGTACTGCCGGACCAGGCCCTACTGTGGTACTGCCGGACCAGGCCCTACTGTGGTACTGCCGGACCAGGCCCTACTGTGGTACTGCCGGACCATACCACCCTGTGGTACTGCCGGACCAGGCCCTACTGTGGTACTGCCGGACCAGGCCCTACTGTGGTACTGCCGGACCAGACCACCCTGTGGTACTGCCGGACCAGGCCCTACTGTGGTACTGCCGGACCAGGCCCTACTGTGGTACTGCCGGACCAGGCCCTACTGTGGTACTGCCGGACCAGGCCACCCTGTGTGACTCATTAGCTACAATCCTGAAAGTAATTGTCATGCCATATAGGAAGTACGTTGGTAGACAGGAAGCTTAATAAAGATGGTTTTTTTAATTGAAAAACAGAGCAGATGAAATGGAGAAACACAAAATGTACATCCAGTAGTTACCATAGAAACAGTCACATGATGCTTTTGGAAATGTCCAGTTACATCACTGACAAAGTCCCTTATCACTTGCTGTCCTTCTCCCATTTCTTAACATTTTTTTTACAGTATCGGTAGATTTATACAGCTTTATAAAGTATGGTGAATGTACCAGGTGTCAGTCAGACTCTCTGCTCTGTACTGAAACAGGCCAACAAGACAGGAGGAAGTCACAGGGTGATCAATCTCTCATCTGAGGAGACAACATGGCCGACAAGACAGGAGGAAGTCACAGGGTGATCAATCTCTCATCTGAGGAGACAACATGGCCGACAAGACAGGAGGAAGTCACAGGGTGATCAATCTCTCATCTGAGGAGACAACATGGCCGACAAGACAGGAGGAAGGAGGATATGGAAACTAAAGAGCTGACCCGTCAGATAAACAAATAGCTAAATAATTGTAAAATGTGTTATCAACCAAGCAGACATCTGATCTATACAATATTCTTAACAGGTGAAAAATTGCAATATATAAAAAAAACACCAGCATTTATTCATTCAGGTTGATATTTGGTCCAAATGAGCGATGGGGCTCAGAATGAAATCTCATATTAATAAAAACATATAAAACGTTTTCGATGGAATGAAATCTCATATTAAACCCGAATCAATATATCAGTGATGAGAACAACAGGAGGGAAGTACCCCAGGAACCCCACCTGTGGTTTCAAAAAACTGCTACAAGTCTCATCTATATGTGTTCAAAGTAGTATATACAATACACAAACTGTTCTAACTAAGAAATGAATGAATATAAAATAGGAATCAATATAAAAATATGTCAACTAAACTGTGGTGATCAGTACCACCGATCTGACATGTGCTCTTCCTGTTCATGCTGTAGAGGGGCAGGCCCTCTGTGATGATTGGTTGCTGTAAGTCTGTATGAACCAATCAGGGCAGGGAGAGGGCCCTGGCGAGGCGGACCCAGAACCAGGACTGTGTACAGGGTCGTGTGTAGTCACACACCGTCAGGAACCTCAGGATACTGGGGAAAGGTTTCTTCATAGACCTATATTTCACAGGGATCAGTCGCTTGCTCCGGGCACCTGGGAGAGGATTCAGAGAGGAGAGAGATGCTAAATCAAGCTGCAGATAATATGACAACAACCTACCATGACATGAATATGACACAACAACCTACCATGACATTAATATGACAACAACCTACCATGACATTAATATGACAACAACCTACCATGACATTAATATGACAACATCCTACCATGGCATTAATATGACAACAACCTACCATGGCATTAATATGACAACAACCTACCATGGCATTAATATGACACTACAACAACCTACCATGGCATTAATATGACAACAACCTACCATGGCATTAATATGACAACAACCTACCATGGCATTAATATGACAACATCCTACCATGAAATTAATATGACAACAACCTACCATGGCATTAATATGACACAACAACCTACCATGACATTAATATGACAGCATCCTACCATGGCATTAATATGACAACATCCTACCATGAAATTAATATGACAACAACCTACCATGGCGTTAATATGACACTACAACAACCTACCATGACATTAATATGACAACAACCTACCATGGCATTAATATGACACAACAACCTACCATGACATTAATATGACAACATCCTACCATGGCATTAATATGACAACATCCTACCATGGCATTAATATGACAACAACCTACCATGGCATTAATATGACACTACAACAACCTACCATTAAATTAATATGACAACAACCTACCATGACATTAATATGACAACATCCTACCATGATATTAATATGACAACAACTACCATCACATTAATATGACAACAACCTACCATGACATTAATATGACACTACAACAACCTACCATGACATTAATATGACAACAACCTACCATGACATTAATATGACAACATCCTACCATGATATTAATATGACAACAACTACCATCACATTAATATGACAACAACCTACCATGACATTAATATGACACTACAACAACCTACCATGACATTAATATGACAACAACCTACCATGACATTAATATGACAACAACCTACCATGACATTAATATGACAACAACCTACCATGACATTAATATGACAACATCCTACCATGGCATTAATATGACAACAACCTACAATGGCATTAATATGACAACAACCTACCATGGCATTAATATGACAACAACCTACCATGGCATTAATATGACAACAACCTACCATGGCATTAATATGACAACATCCTACCATGGCATTAATATGACAACAACCTACCATGGCATTAATATGACAACAACCTACCATGAAATTAATATGACAACAACCTACCATGACATTAATATGACACTACAACAACCTACCATGAAATTAATATGACAACAACCTACCATGACATTAATATGACACAACAACCTACCATGACATTAATATGACACAACAACCTACCATGACATTAATATGACAACAACCTGCCATGACATTAATATGACAACAACCTGCCATGACATTAATATGACAACAACCTACCATGACATTAATATGACAACAACCTACCATGACATTAATATGACACAACAACAACCTACCATGACAATAATATGACAACAACCTACCATGACATTAATATGACAACAACCTACCATGACATTAATATGACAACATCCTACCATGGCATTAATATGACAACAACCTACCATGAAATTAATATGACAACAACCTACCATGACATTAATATGACACAACAACAACCTACCATGACATTAATATGACACAACAACAACCTACCATGACATTAATATGACACTACAACAACCTGCCATGACATTAATATGACACTACAACAACCTGCCATGACATTAATATGACAACAACCTACCATGACATTAATATGACACTACAACAACCTACCATGACATTAATATGACAACAACCTGCCATGACATTAATATGACAACAACCTACCATGGCATTAATATGACACTACAACAACCTACCATGACATTAATATGACAACAACCTACCATGGCATTAATATGACAACAACCTGCCATGACATTAATATGACACTACAACAACCTACCATGACATTAATATGACACTACAACAACCTACCATGACATTAATATGACAACAACCTACCATGACATTAATATGACAACAACCTGCCATGACATTAATATGACAACAACCTACCATGACATTAATATGAAAACAATCTACCATGACATTAATATGACAACAACCTGCCATGACATTAATATGACACTAAAACAACCTACCATGACATTAATATGACAACAACCTACCATGAAATTAATATGACAACAACCTACCATGAAATTAATATGACAACAACCTACCATGACATTAATATGACAACAACCTACCATGGCATTAATATGACAACATCCTACCATGGCATTAATATGACAACAACCTACCATGGCATTAATATGACAACAACCTACCATGACATTAATATGACAACAACCTACCATGACATTAATATGACAACAACCTACCATGACATTAATATGACAACATCCTACCATGGCATTAATATGACAACAACCTACCATGACATTAATATGACACTACAACAACCTACCATGACATTAATATGACAACAACCTACCATGACATTAATATGACAACAACCTACCATGACATTAATATGACAACAACCTACCATGACATTAATATGACAACATCCTACCATGGCATTAATATGACAACAACCTACAATGGCATTAATATGACAACAACCTACCATGGCATTAATATGACAACAACCTACCATGGCATTAATATGACAACAACCTACCATGGCATTAATATGACAACATCCTACCATGGCATTAATATGACAACAACCTACCATGGCATTAATATGACAACAACCTACCATGAAATTAATATGACAACAACCTACCATGACATTAATATGACACTACAACAACCTACCATGAAATTAATATGACAACAACCTACCATGACATTAATATGACACAACAACCTACCATGACATTAATATGACACAACAACCTACCATGACATTAATATGACAACAACCTGCCATGACATTAATATGACAACAACCTGCCATGACATTAATATGACAACAACCTACCATGACATTAATATGACAACAACCTACCATGACATTAATATGACACAACAACAACCTACCATGACAATAATATGACAACAACCTACCATGACATTAATATGACAACAACCTACCATGACATTAATATGACAACATCCTACCATGGCATTAATATGACAACAACCTACCATGAAATTAATATGACAACAACCTACCATGACATTAATATGACACAACAACAACCTACCATGACATTAATATGACACAACAACAACCTACCATGACATTAATATGACACTACAACAACCTGCCATGACATTAATATGACACTACAACAACCTGCCATGACATTAATATGACAACAACCTACCATGACATTAATATGACACTACAACAACCTACCATGACATTAATATGACAACAACCTGCCATGACATTAATATGACAACAACCTACCATGGCATTAATATGACACTACAACAACCTACCATGACATTAATATGACAACAACCTACCATGGCATTAATATGACAACAACCTGCCATGACATTAATATGACACTACAACAACCTACCATGACATTAATATGACACTACAACAACCTACCATGACATTAATATGACAACAACCTACCATGACATTAATATGACAACAACCTGCCATGACATTAATATGACAACAACCTACCATGACATTAATATGAAAACAATCTACCATGACATTAATATGACAACAACCTGCCATGACATTAATATGACACTAAAACAACCTACCATGACATTAATATGACAACAACCTACCATGAAATTAATATGACAACAACCTACCATGAAATTAATATGACAACAACCTACCATGACATTAATATGACAACAACCTACCATGGCATTAATATGACAACATCCTACCATGGCATTAATATGACAACAACCTACCATGGCATTAATATGACAACAACCTACCATGACATTAATATGACAACAACCTACCATGACATTAATATGACAACAACCTACCATGACATTAATATGACAACATCCTACCATGGCATTAATATGACAACAACCTACCATGACATTAATATGACACTACAACAACCTACCATGACATTAATATGACAACAACCTACCATGACATTAATATGACAACAACCTACCATGACATTAATATGACAACAACCTACCATGACATTAATATGACAACAACCTACCATGACATTAATATGACACTACAACAACCTACCATGACGTTAATATGACAACAACCTACCATGACATTAATATGACAACAACCTACCATGGCATTAATATGACAACAACCTACCATGACATTAATATGACAACAACCTACCATGACATTAATATGACACTACAACAACCTACCATGACATTAATATGACAACAAGCTACCATGACATTAATATGACAACAACCTACCATGACATTAATATGACAACAACCTACCATGACATTAACATGGAGAAAAGCAACAGGAAATGGTAAGAGGTCACAGACATGATCTACCACAAGATCTTAAAATACCTACAGAGCAACAACATGTTACTGAGTGAAAGACTTACCAGGACAGAGACTTACCAGGACAGAGACTTACCAGGACAGAGACTTACCAGGACAGAGACATACCAGGACAGAGACATACCAGGACAGAGACATACCAGGACAGAGACATACCAGGACAGAGACTTACCAGGACAGAGACTTACCAGGACAGAGACGTACCAGGACAGAGACGTACCAGGACAGAGACTTACCAGGACAGAGACTTACCAGGACAGAGACTTACCAGGACAGAGACATACCAGGACAGAGACGTACCAGGACAGAGACGTACCAGGACAGAGACTTACCAGGACAGAGACTTACCAGGACAGAGACTTACCAGGACAGAGACATACCAGGACAGAGACATACCAGGACAGAGACGTACCAGGACAGAGACTTACCAGGACAGAGACTTACCAGGACAGAGACTTACCAGGACAGAGACTGAGGGCAAACTTTGTCTGGAAGTCACAGGCATCACTGTCCAGGTACTCATCAGATATCACCACCACCATCCTTTTACACCTACAGATAAACAAAATACATTATTATCCAGCCATAACCACCTATACAGATCAACAACATGCAGTATTATCCAGCCATAACCACCTATACAGATCAACAACATGCAGTATTATGCAGCCATAACCACCTATACAGATCAACAACATGCAGTATTATCCAGCCGTAACCACCTATACAGATCAACAACATGCAGTATTATCCAGCCGTAACCACCTATACAGATCAACAACATGCAGTATTATCCAGCCGTAACCACCTATACAGATCAACAACATGCAGTATTATCCAGCCGTAACCACCTATACAGATCAACAACATGCAGTATTATCCAGCCGTAACCACCTATACAGATCAACAACATGCAGTATTATCCAGCCATAACCACCTATACAGATCAACAACATGCAGTATTATCCAGCCGTAACCACCTATACAGATCAACAACATGCAGTATTATCCAGCCGTAACCACCTATACAGATCAACAACATGCAGTATTATCCAGCCATAACCACCTATACAGATCAACAACATGCAGTATTATCCAGCCATAACCACCTATACAGATCAACAACATGCAGTATTATCCAGCCGTAACCACCTATACAGATCAACAACATGCAGTATTATCCAGCCATAACCACCTATACAGATCAACAACATGCAGTATTATCCAGCCATAACCACCTATACAGATCAACAACATGCAGTATTATCCAGCCGTAACCACCTATACAGATCAACAACATGCAGTATTATCCAGCCGTAACCACCTATACAGATCAACAACATGCAGTATTATCCAGCCATAACCACCTATACAGATCAACAACATGCAGTATTATCCAGCCATAACCACCTATACAGATCAACAACATGCAGTATTATCCAGCCGTAACCACCTATACAGATCAACAACATGCAGTATTATCCAGCCATAACCACCTATACAGATCAACAACATGCAGTATTATCCAGCCATAACCACCTATACAGATCAACAACATGCAGTATTATCCAGCCATAACCACCTATACAGATCAACAACATGCAGTATTATCCAGCCATAACCACCTATACAGATCAACAACATGCAGTATTATCCAGCCGTAACCACCTATACAGATCAACAACATGCAGTATTATCCAGCCGTAACCACCTATACAGATCAACAACATGCAGTATTATCCAGCCATAACCACCTATACAGATCAACAACATGCAGTATTATCCAGCCGTAACCACCTATACAGATCAACAACATGCAGTATTATCCAGCCATAACCACCTATACAGATCAACAACATGCAGTATTATCCAGCCGTAACCACCTATACAGATCAACAACATGCAGTATTATCCAGCCATAACCACCTATACAGATCAACAACATGCAGTATTATCCAGCCGTAACCACCTATACAGATCAACAACATGCAGTATTATCCAGCCATAACCACCCATACAGATCAACAACATGCAGTATTATCCAGCCATAACCACCCATACAGATCAACAACATGCAGTATTATCCAGCCATAACCACCTATACAGATCAACAACATGCAGTATTATCCAGCCGTAACCACCTATACAGATCAACAACATGCAGTATTATCCAGCCGTAACCACCTATACAGATCAACAACATGCAGTATTATCCAGCCGTAACCACCTATACAGATCAACAACATGCAGTATTATCCAGCCATAACCACCTATACAGATCAACAACATGCAGTATTATCCAGCCATAACCACCTATACAGATCAACAACATGCAGTATTATCCAGCCGTAACCACCTATACAGATCAACAACATGCAGTATTATCCAGCCGTAACCACCTATACAGATCAACAACATGCAGTATTATCCAGCCGTAACCACCTATACAGATCAACAACATGCAGTATTATCCAGCCATAACCACCTATACAGATCAACAACATGCAGTATTATCCAGCCGTAACCACCTATACAGATCAACAACATGCAGTATTATCCAGCCGTAACCACCTATACAGATCAACAACATGCAGTATTATCCAGCCGTAACCACCACCCTCAGCTGTAGCATGCTTTTGCATAGCAGAACCCATCTCTTGAGCTAATAAAATGCTGAAAACACGAGGATGAACCATTAAACAGCCTGTGGCGTTGCCTAAGAGAGGCCTCGACCTGCCTCTTCTCGATGAGTTCGCTGGTGATGGTCCAGACACACGATCCAGGCAGGACGTCCCGGTCAAACACACACAGCTTCAACTTGTGGTCCGTCTGCTCTAACTGCTGGATCATCTCATGGACAAAGTCAAAGTCACTCTGACAGTAGCAGATGAAGGCGTCAAACAGCTCCGGTATACCCCCTGGTGAGGGGAGAGAGAGGAGAGAGAGGAGAGAGTTGACTCAACATCAGGAGACAGAGGAGAGAGAGGACTCAACATCAGGAGACAGAGGAGAGAGAGGACTCAACATCAGGAGACAGAGGAGAGAGAGGACTCAACATCAGGAGACAGAGGAGAGAGAGGACTCAACATCAGGAGACAGAGGAGAGAGAGGACTCAACAGGAGACAGAGGAGAGAGAGGACTCATCAGGAGACAGAGGAGAGAGAGGACTCAACATCAGGAGACAGAGGAGAGAGAGGACTCAACATCAGGAGACAGAGGAGAGAGAGGACTCAACATCAGGAGACAGAGGAGAGAGAGGACTCAACATCAGGAGACAGAGGAGAGAGAGGACTCAACATCAGGAGACAGAGGAGAGAGAGGACTCAACATCAGGAGACAGAGGAGAGAGAGGACTCAACATCAGGAGACAGAGGAGAGAGAGGACTCAACATCAGGAGACAGAGGAGAGAGAGGACTCAACATCAGGAGACAGAGGAGAGAGAGGACTCAACATCAGGAGACAGAGGAGAGAGAGGACTCAACAGGAGACAGAGGAGAGAGAGGACTCAACAGGAGACAGAGGAGAGAGAGGACTCAACAGGAGACAGAGGAGAGAGAGGACTCAACATCAGGAGACAGAGGAGAGAGAGGACTCAACATCAGGAGACAGAGGAGAGAGAGGACTCACATCAGGAGACAGAGGAGAGAGAGGACTCAACATCAGGAGACAGAGGAGAGAGGACTCAACATCAGGAGACAGAGGAGAGAGAGGACTCAACATCAGGAGACAGAGGAGAGAGGACTCAACATCAGGAGACAGAGGAGAGAGAGGACTCAACATCAGGAGACAGAGGAGAGAGGACTCAACATCAGGAGACAGAGGACTCAACATCAGGAGACAGAGGAGAGAGAGGACTCAACATCAGGAGACAGAGGAGAGAGAGGACTCAACATCAGGAGACAGAGGAGAGAGAGGACTCAACATCAGGAGACAGAGGAGAGAGAGGACTCAACATCAGGAGACAGAGGAGAGAGAGGACTCAACATCAGGAGACAGAGGAGAGAGAGGACTCACATCAGGAGACAGAGGAGAGAGAGGACTCAACATCAGGAGACAGAGGAGAGAGGACTCAACATCAGGAGACAGAGGAGAGAGAGGACTCAACATCAGGAGACAGAGGAGAGAGGACTCAACATCAGGAGACAGAGGAGAGAGAGGACTCAACAGGAGACAGAGGAGAGAGGACTCAACATCAGGAGACAGAGGAGAGAGGACTCAACATCAGGAGACAGAGGGAGAGAGGACTCAACATCAGGAGACAGAGGAGAGAGAGGACTCATCATCAGGAGACAGAGGAGAGAGAGGACTCATCATCAGGAGACAGAGGAGAGAGAGGACTCATCAGGTAATAAACTGTCCTAAATATTAACACTGGTGCATAATGGCCAGAGACAAGCTGCTTCCATTGCAGAAGGCTGTTTGCATGTTCAGGGAAGAATATTCCATATGACTATAGTCTATCTACTTAGTAATGTTGTGATCAGCAGAGTTGATATAGTCACCATGCTACTGACCGGTGAATGTAATACTGGTGTTGTGTGGAGCGGCAGGTAGCCGAGCGGTAAAAGAGATAGGCCAGCAACCAGAGGATTGCCAGTTCGAATCCCGGGTCTGACAGGAAAAATCTGTCGGGCAGTGAGCTAGCAACCAACCATAGGGTTGCTGGGTATCAAATCCTAAATGCCATTGCCTGCCATTGTGCCATTGAGCAAGGCACTTAACCTCCCCACAACTACCGCTCCACGGGCGCCCAGTATGTCTGTCATTCAGAGGGGGATCAGCATAAAGCGGAAGTCCGATTTTGATTTGGAGCTTGTGTACATTTGACCAAATAAAGTAATCTCAACTACAGAGCAATAGTTTGTAACACTAGTGTTTATTATTGGATAGTAATGTACTACAGACAATAAAACACATGGTTATTACCTTCTGGGTCGTCCTCCAGGGCAATAAAACACATGGTTATTACCTTCTGGGTCGTCCTCCAGGGCAATAAAACACATGGTTATTACCTTCTGGGTCGTCCTCCAGGGCAATAAAACACATGGTTATTACCTTCTGGGTCGTCCTCCAGGGCAATAAAACACATGGTTATTACCTTCTGGGTCGTCCTCCAGGGCAATAAAACACATGGTTATTACCTTCTGGGTCGTCCTCCAGGGCGATAAAACACATGGTTATTACTTTCTGGGTCGTCCTCCAGGGCAATAAAACACATGGTTATTACCTTCTGGGTCGTCCTCCAGGGTGATGCCTTGTCTTTCCTGGGTTTTGGGGACACAGCTGTCCACCTCAGGGACCTGGAGTGGGGGTTCATTCTGTCTCTCTATGTACCTCCTACAGTCCTCCTCTATACACACACACACACACACACACACACACACACACACACACACACACACACACACACACACACACACACACACACACACACACAGAGGTGTGCACATACACCCAGACATACCCAGAAATACACACACACACACACACACACACACACACACACACACACACAGAGAGGCGTGCAGATACACCCAGACATACCCAGAAATACACACACACACACACACACACACACACACACACACGGGTCAAGTTACTCAGCAATTATTTCAATATTACGTCATCATAATTAATGACCCTTCAACTAAAGGTTATTATAACATGGCTGTAATAACACATTTCAGAATCCACATACAGGTTTCACTCATCTTTTAAAGGTGATATTATTTAGCTGTAAAAAGCAGAGTTAACCTACCAATGAGATCTCGGAGATCTTCCACAACGTCTTTTCTATCCACGTTATCCAGAATGGAAAGTAACTTTCCAACTTTAGCTCCGGGACAACGTGCTTGCCAGTCCTCCAGAATCCTCCGTGTTGGGTCCAGGCAATCCTCGTAATTCTTGATCTCTAAATAAGAGAAGCCCATGTTTTCTGCGACAGACATCCAGTCTGATGCCACAGTGTTTCTGGGATTTAAAAACAGTCCCAGTCTTTTTCTCACGTTGATATTCAGCGCTCTCAGTGGAATATTCCACAGGTCTAAACTAGTTGACATATTCAGGGAACTTGGCGTTTCTGGTTATTATGAACGCGTAAAAATGTATACAAACTGAAACCGCTCCTTATACGAGTCAAATTACAGATATTTGATTCGTCATTTAATCCGTCAGAAATAGATGTGTCCAAACTAGAAGAATCGTTACGTTTCTGAGGGCTTCGGTTGTTGTGAAAGTTATTGATTGCATGTACTAGAAATGACTGAGGTTTCTGTAGAGGCCTGACCAGGGGGACGGACCGGGGAGGGACTGGCTGGCCCGGTGCCCCGGGTTGAGCGGAGATTTCTCTTAAGCACCAATGGAATGTTCGAAAATGAACAAATTTCAAAGCCGGGGTACCGGGCCATGCAGAACGAACTTCCCATTGACAGAGAATGAGGAAACGCTTTATCAAGACCTGTTTGCGTCACACACGGAAGAGACATGGTTTATTTACCCAGATTAGAAAAATCTACTTTTCGCTGAATTATGGAAATATTATTGTGTATGATATAGTTATATACAAGTTATACAATATAATTCATGTGGGCTGGTCATTTTTATAAATGGCATCTGTCAGTGTCTGGGCATTTCAGCACAGGTAATGTGCTCGCACCACAATTTTAGAGTTGTTTCAGGTCCTGTTACAGCTATTCCCCCTCCCCTCAGTCGCTACATTGGTGGCAGCAGTGGGATAATCCCCTCAGTCGCTACATTGGTGGCAGCAGTGGGATAATCCCCTCAGTCGCTACATTGGTGGCAGCAGTGGGATAATCCCCTCAGTCGCTACATTGGTGGCAGCAGTGGGATAATCCCCTCAGTCGCTACATTGGTGGCAGCAGTGGGATAATCCCCTCAGTCGCTACATTGGTGGCAGCAGTGGGATAATCCCCTCAGTCGCTACATTGGTGGCTGCAGTGGGATAATCACCTCAGTCGCTACATTGGGGGCAGCAGTGGGATAATCACCTCAATTGCTACATTGGTGGCAGCAGTGGGATAATCCTCTCTACGACACTACAGTGGTAGGCTTGATTACCAACAGCAACGAGACGGCCTATAGGGAAGAGGTGAGGGCCCTCGGAGTGGGGTGTCAGGAAAATAACCTCACATTCAATGTCAACAAAACAAAGGAGATGATCGTGGACTTCAGGAAACAGCAGAGGGAGCAGCCCCCCATCCACATCGATGGGACAGTAGTGGAGAAGGTGGAAAGTTTGGTCTACCCACACAGACAGTGTGGTGAAGAAGGCGCAGCAGCCCTCAGGAGGCTGAAGAAATTTGTCTTGTCACCTAAAACCCTCACAAACTTTTACAGATGCACAATCGAGAGCATCCTGTCGGGCTGTATCACTGCCTGGTATGGCAGCTGCTCCGCCCCCAACCGCAAGGCTCTCCAGAGGGTAGTGAGGTCTGCACAACGCATCACCGGGGGCAAACTACCTGCCATCCAGGACACCTACACCACCCGATGTCACAGGAAGGCCTAAAAGATCATCAAGGACATCAACCACCCGAGCCACTGCCTGTTCACCCCGCTACCATCCAGAAGGTGAGGTCAGTACAGGTGCATCAAAGCTGGAACCGAGAGACTGAAAAACAGCTTCTATCTCCAGGCCATCAGACTGATAAACAGCCATCACTAACACAGAGAGGCTGCTGCCAACATACTGACTCAACTCCAGCCACTTTAATAATGAAAAATTGGATGTAATAAATGTATCACTAGCCACTTTAAACAATGCCACTTTATATAATGTTTACATACCCTACAATACTCATCTCATATGTATATACTGTACCCTATACCATCTACTGCATCTTGCATATGCCATTCGGCCATCGCTCATCCATATATTTATATATAAATATTCTCATTCATTCCTTTACACTTGTGTGTATAAGGTAGTTGTTGTGAAATTGTTAGATTACTTGTTAGATATTACTGCATGGTCTGAACTAGAAGCACAAGCATTTCACTACACTCACATTAACATCTGCTAACCATATGTATGTGACCAATAAAATTTGATTTGATTTTGATATTAGAAGTGTTTCCTGTTGCATTTAGTCTGAGCATGGGGCGTTTCTTACCAGTTGAGAATGTGCTAGAGATGAATACATTAAACTGTATTTCAGTGGAAATGTTTCGCTTCCTTATTCTGATAAAGAGCCCTGAAATACAGAGCTGGCAGTGAGCCAGCTGCCGTCCTTCACTTCCTTCCTCCCTTATAGGAAACACAAAGACGCCTTACAGCATGTTACATATGAACCATTGGCTGCTTTTGTAGTAGAGAGTGGAAACACCAAACACAGGTACAACCTCGATTGGTTTCCTGGTTCTTCTTGACGTATCAGACACAACAAGATGACATGTATGAAACAGTTATATAGTTGGTAAAGAAATAAAAAATAAATAACATCAAATAGAAAATAGTCTTGGTGAGTATCTTGGCGTGAAGGCTGATCATTCAGACATGTCTATATTACCACATGATACATTCATTCAGCAGTGTATATATATATATGGTCAACACATTCAGCAGTATATGGTCAACACATTCAGCAGTATATGGTCAACACATTCAGCAGTATATGGTCAACACATTCAGCAGTATATATATACTGCTCAAAAAAATAAAGGGAACACTAAAACAACACATCCTAGATCTGAATGAATGAAATAATCTTATTAAATACTTTTTTCTTTACATAGTTGAATGTGCTGACAACAAAATCACACAAAAATAATCAATGGAAATCCAATTTATCAACCCATTGTCACGTCCTGGCCAGTATAAGGGTTAATTGTTATTGTAGTTTGGTCAGGACGTGGCAGAGGGTATTTGTTTTATGTGGTCCGGGGTGGTGTTTTGGTAAAAGGGTGTTTGATTTAGTATTTCCGGGTTTTTGGTTTATGGTCTATGTTTATGTATTTCTATGTGTAGTCTAGTAAGTGTGTTTCTATGTAGAGTTAATTGGGGTGGACTTCCAATTGAAGGCAGCTGTGTGGTGTTGCCCTTGATTGGAAGTCCTATATTAGTTGGGTGTGTTTGTCTGTGTGTTTGTGGGAGATTGTTCTGTGTTTAGCCGTGTGCCTTGACAGACTGTCTGTATATCGTTCGTTCACTTGTTTTGTTATTTTGGTGTTCATTTTGGGAAGTTAATAAACGTCAAGATGAGCTTACACATACCTGCTGCGTTTTGGTCCTCCATTACCGACGAAAACCGTGACACCCATGGAGGTCTGGATTTGGAGTCACACTCAAAATTAAAGTGGAAAACCACACTACAGGCTGATCCAACTTTGATGTAATGTCCTTAAAACAAGTCAAAATGAGGCTCGGTAGTGTGTGGGGCCTCCACGTGCCTGTATGACCTCCCTACAACGCCTGGGCATGCTCCTGATGAGGTGGCGGATGGTCTCCTGAGGGATCTCCTCCCAGACCTGGACTAAAGCATCCGCCAACTCCTGGACAGTCTGTGGTGCAACGTGGCGTTGGTGGATGGAGCGAGACATGATGTCCCAGATGTGCTCAATTGGATTCAGGTCTGGGGAACGGCAGGCCAGTCCATAGCATCAATGCCTTCCTCTTGCAGGAACTGCTGACACACTCCAGCCACATGAGGTCTAGCATTGTCTTGCATTAGGAGGAACCCAGGGCCAACCGCACCAGCATATGGTCTCACAAGGGGTCTGAGGATCTCATCTCGGTACCTAATGGCAGTCAGGCTACCTCTGGCGAGCACATGGAGGGCTGTGCGGCCCCCCAAAGAAATGCCACCCCACCATGACTGACCCACCGCCAAACCGGTCATGCTGGAGGATGTTGCAGGCAGCAGAACGTTCTCCACGGCGTCTCCAGACTCTGTCACGTCTGTCACGTGCTCAGTGTGAACCTGCTTTCATCTGTGAAGAGCACCGGGCGCCAGTGGCGAATTTGCCAATCTTGGTGTTCTCTGGCAAATGCCAAACGTCCTGCACGGTGTTGGGCTGTAAGCACAACCCCCACCTGTGGACGTCGGGCCCTCATAACACCCTCATGGAGTCTGTTTCTGACCGTTTTAGCAGACACATGCACATTTGTGGCCTGCTGGAGGTCATTTTGCAGGGCTCTGGCAGTGCTCCTCCTGCTCCTCCTTGCACAAAGGCGGAGGTAGCGGTCCTGCTGCTGGGTTGTTGCCCTCCTACGGCCTCCTCCACGTCTCCTGATGTACTGGCCTGTCTCCTGGTAGCGCCTCCATGCTCTGGACACTACGCTGACAGACACAGCAAACCTTCTTGCCACAGCTCGCATTGATGTGCCATCCTGGATGAGCTGCACTACCTGAGCCACTTGTGTGGGTTGTAGACTCCGTTTCATGCTACCACTAGAGTGAAAGCACCGCCAGCATTCAAAAGTGACCAAAACATCAGCCAGGAAGCATAGGAACTGAGAAGTGGTCTGTGATCTCCACCTGCAGAACCACTCCTTTATTGGGGGTGTCTTGCTAATTGCCTATAATTTCCACCTGTTGTTTATTCCATTTGCACAACAGCATGTGAAATGTATTGTCAATCAGTGTTGCTTCCTAAGTGGACAGCTTGATTTCACAGAAGTGTGATTGACTTGGAGTTACATTGTGTTGTTTAAGTGTTCCCTTTATTTTTTTGAGCAGTATATATATATATATATGGTCAACACATTCAGCAGTATATATATATGGTCAACACATTCAGCAGTATATATATATGGTCAACACATTCAGCAGTATATATATATATATGGTCAACACATTCAGCAGTATATATATATATATATGGTCCGCACATTCAGCATTATATGGTCAACACATTCAGCAGTATATATGGTCAACACATTCAGCAGTATATATGGTCAACACATTCAGCAGTATAGATATATGGTCCGCACATTCAGCATTATATGGTCAACACATTCAGCAGTATAGATATATGGTCCGCACATTCATCATTATATGGTCAACACATTCAGCAGTATATATTCATATGGTCAACACATTCAGCAGTATATATATATGGTCAACACATTCAGCAGTGTATATATATGGTCAACACATTCAGCAGTGTATATATATATATGGTCAACACATTCAGCAGTATATGGTCAACACATTCAGCAGTATATATATATATGTATATATATATATATGGTCAACACATTCAGCAGTGTATATATATGGTCAACACATTCAGCAGTATATATATATATGGTCAACACATTCAGCAGTATATATATATATATATATATATATATATATGGTCAACACATTCAGCAGTATATATATATATACATGGTCAACACATTCAGCAGTATATATATATATATATATATATATATGGTCAACACATTCAGCAGTATATATATATATATGGTCAACACATTCAGCAGACCAGGAGGCCGCTCCGTCTGCCCCTTCTACGGCGTCGTTGTTTTGGGTCGCCTGCTGGGATCCGATCCATTGTCCTGGGTGGTGGTCCAGACTGAGGATCTGCTTCGGGAAAGTCGTATTCCTGGTCGTAATGTCGGTGAGTTAACGTTGCTCTTATATCCAATAGTTCCTCCCGACTGTATGTAATACAACCTAAGATTAGCTGGGGTAACAATGTAAGAAATAACATAAAAAAACTAAATACTGCATAGTTTCTGTTGGGTCGCGTCAATTCGAATCTGGTATCAGAACAAAATAGTCAGCACATAGTAACTTCTGATTTCTTTGTACTTTAATTAATGCAAACACTTGAATGGTAAATATGTTGTTCGTATATACGGGCTCACTGTGACACCACGCAGGGCAGACAGAGAACTGGAATGACATCATAAGTTCTTCTTTAAGTACTTGACAGACTTAGTTCCCTCTCCCTGAGGGCCTGTCATAGTAGAGGCTTGGGTATGGTTTAGACTTACTCCAGCCTATCGTTGGTTGGCTCCCAACCTCTAGACGCACTCCCGTTTCCTGGCATAGCTATTGTCTCTGGTGGATGTCTCATCTTGTGACTGCACAATGCACAGTTCTCTAAAACCCTTAACACCCCCCCCCCTGCATATACCTTTCACCCATATCCTGTTATTGCTATTAATCTACAGAAAACCCTGTTTCTACAGCATCAGCATTCTGTCCACATGACCCACCATCACATGAGCCACTCCCTCTAACATACAGCAGTATTCAATTATCTATAGTTTATATACTTATTATTATAGCTTCTGTGTTATATTATATAGGTTATGCAAACAAATTGTTATATTATATAGGATATGCACACAAATAGTTGGTCAAACCCAAGAATGCGAAACGAGGCGGCCATCTCTGTCGGTGCCGGAAAAAAAACTTTATAACGTTCTTATCTTTCGCGTTATAACGTTCTTATCTTTCCCGTTATAACGTTCTTATCTTTCCCGTTATAACGTTCTTATCTTTCCCGTTATAACGTTCTTATCTTTCCCGTTATAACGTTCTTATCTTTCCCGTTATAACGTTCTTATCTTTCCCGTTATAACGTTCTTATCTTTCCCGTTATAACGTTCTTATCTTTCCCGTTATAATGTTCTTATCTTTCCCGTTATAACGTTCTTATCTTTCCCGTTATAATGTTCTTATCTTTCCCGTTATAACGTTCTTATCTTTCCCGTTATAACGTTCTTATCTTTCCCGTTATAACGTTCTTATCTTTCCCGTTATAATGTTCTTATCTTTCCCGTTATAATGTTCTTATCTTTCCCGTTATAATGTTCTTATCTTTCCCGTTATAACGTTCTTATCTTTCCCGTTATGTTATCTTTCTCGTTAGAATGAGATCATGGATGATTTCCTTGTAAGCAGTTATTTAATAATAACGTGATTTTATCAATACGCCACCATAGTAAAGAAACTAAGGCTATTAGAGTTGTTAAATAGTGAAAAGCCCTAATTATTTTTGTAAATGTAGAATGGAGCCAAGTGAGAAAGACAGACATCTTGGTTTTAGACATTTGATTTATTAACTTTATATGTAAAATGAACAAGAGATCAACAACAGAACACGTTTAATTCCAGCCTCTTCATCAACGGTAGAAGAACCCCAATCAAAAGCCTCTTACTGCAGACATACAGTCCAGACATACAGTCTATACATACAGTCCAGACATACAGTCTATACATATAGTACAGTCCAGACATACAGTCTATACATATAGTACAGTCCAGACATACAGTCTATACATATAGTACAGTCCAGACATACAGTCTATACATATAGTACAGTCCAGACATATAGTACAGACATACAGTCTATACATATAGTACAGTCCAGACATATAGTAGACATACAGTCCAGACATACAGTCTATACATATAGTACAGTCCAGACATACAGTCTATACATATAGTACAGACATACAGTCTATACATATAGTACAGTCCAGACATACAGTCTATACATATAGTACAGACATACAGTCTATACATATAGTACAGTCCAGACATATAGTAGACATACAGTCCAGACATACAGTCCAGACATACAGTCCAAACATATAATACAGACATATAGTACAGTATCTAGACTCTGGCATTGGGGCAGCACAGGCCTACATTACATTAGAATGTACAGTCACCACCTATTGTGCTTTATTAAATGCTGTTCCACCGTCAGGTGGATTATTAAACGGTGTTCCACCGTCAGGTGGTTTATTAAACGGTGTTCCACCGTCAGGTGGTTTATTAAACGGTGGTTTATTAAATGGTGTTCCACCATCAGGTGGTTTATTAAACGGTGGTTTATTAAATGCTGTTCCACCGTCAGGTGGATTATTAAACGGTGGTTTATTAAATGCTGTTCCACCGTCAGGTGGATTATTAAACGGTGTTCCACCGTCAGGTGGTTTATTAAACGGTGGTTTATTAAATGGTGTTCCACCATCAGGTGGTTTATTAAACGGTGGTTTATTAAATGCTGTTCCACCGTCAGGTGGTTTATTAAACGGTGTTCCACCGCCAGGTGGTTTATTAAACGGTGTTCCACCGTCAGGTGGTATATTAAACGGTGTTCAACCGTCAGGTGGTATATTAAACGGTGTTCCACCGTCAGGTGGTATATTAAATGGTGGTTTATTAAACGGTGGTTTATTAAACGGTGTTCCACCATCAGGTGGTTTATTAAATGGTGGTTTATTAAACGGTGTTCCACCGTCAGGTGGTTTATTAAACGGTGTTCCACCGTCAGGTGGTTTATTAAACGGTGTTCCACCGTCAGGTGGTTTATTAAACGGTGTTCCACCGTCAGGTGGTTTATTAAACGGTGTTCCACCGTCAGGTGGTTTATTAAACGGTGGTTTATTAAACGGTGGTTTATTAAACGGTGTTCCACCGTCAGGTGGTTAATTAAACGGTGTTCCACCGTCAGGTGGTTTATTAAACGGTGTTCCACCGTCAGGTGGTTTATTAAACGGTGTTCCACCGTCAGGTGGTTTATTAAATGGTGGGTTATTAAACGGTGTTCCACCGTCAGGTGGTTTATTAAACGGTGGTTTATTAAATGGTGATCCACCGTCAGGTGGTTTATTAGACGGTGTTCCATCGTCAGGTGGTTTATTAAACGGTGGTTAATTAAACGGTGTTCCACCGTCAGGTGGTTTATTAAACGGTGGTTTATTAAACGGTGTTCCACCGTCAGGTGGTTTATTAAACGGTGGTTTATTAAATGGTGATCCACCGTCAGGTGGTTTATTAAATGGTGGTTTATTAAACGGTGGTTTATTAAACGGTGTTCCACCGTCAGGTGGTTTATTAAACGGTGGTTTATTAAACGGTGTTCCACCGTCAGGTGGTTTATTAAACGGTGGTTTATTAAATGGTGATCCACCGTCAGGTGGTTTATTAGACGGTGTTCCATCGTCAGGTGGTTTATTAAACGGTGGTTAATTAAACGGTGTTCCACCGTCAGGTGGTTTATTAAACGGTGTTCCACCGTCAGGTGGTTTATTAAACGGTGTTCCACCGTCAGGTGGTTTATTAAACGGTGTTCCACCGTCAGGTGGTTTATTAAACGGTGGTTTATTAAATGGTGTTCCACCATCAGGTGGTTTATTAAACGGTGGTTTATTAAATGCTGTTCCACCGTCAGGTGGATTATTAAACGGTGGTTTATTAAATGCTGTTCCACCGTCAGGTGGATTATTAAACGGTGTTCCACCGTCAGGTGGTTTATTAAACGGTGGTTTATTAAATGGTGTTCCACCATCAGGTGGTTTATTAAACGGTGGTTTATTAAATGCTGTTCCACCGTCAGGTGGTTTATTAAACGGTGTTCCACCGCCAGGTGGTTTATTAAACGGTGTTCCACCGTCAGGTGGTATATTAAACGGTGTTCCACCGTCAGGTGGTATATTAAACGGTGTTCCACCGTCAGGTGGTATATTAAATGGTGGTTTATTAAACGGTGGTTTATTAAACGGTGTTCCACCATCAGGTGGTTTATTAAATGGTGGTTTATTAAACGGTGTTCCACCGTCAGGTGGTTTATTAAACGGTGTTCCACCGTCAGGTGGTTTATTAAACGGTGTTCCACCGTCAGGTGGTTTATTAAACGGTGTTCCACCGTCAGGTGGTTTATTAAACGGTGGTTTATTAAACGGTGGTTTATTAAACGGTGTTCCACCGTCAGGTGGTTAATTAAACGGTGTTCCACCGTCAGGTGGTTTATTAAACGGTGTTCCACCGTCAGGTGGTTTATTAAACGGTGTTCCACCGTCAGGTGGTTTATTAAACGGTGTTCCACCGTCAGGTGGTTTATTAAATGGTGGGTTATTAAACGGTGTTCCACCGTCAGGTGGTTTATTAAACGGTGGTTTATTAAATGGTGATCCACCGTCAGGTGGTTTATTAGACGGTGTTCCATCGTCAGGTGGTTTATTAAACGGTGGTTAATTAAACGGTGTTCCACCGTCAGGTGGTTTATTAAACGGTGGTTTATTAAACGGTGTTCCACCGTCAGGTGGTTTATTAAACGGTGGTTTATTAAATGGTGATCCACCGTCAGGTGGTTTATTAAATGGTGGTTTATTTAACGGTGGTTTATTAAACGGTGTTCCACCGTCAGGTGGTTTATTAAACGGTGGTTTATTAAACGGTGTTCCACCGTCAGGTGGTTTATTAAACGGTGGTTTATTAAATGGTGATCCACCGTCAGGTGGTTTATTAGACGGTGTTCCATCGTCAGGTGGTTTATTAAACGGTGGTTAATTAAACGGTGTTCCACCGTCAGGTGGTTTATTAAACGGTGTTCCACCGTCAGGTGGTTTATTAAACGGTGTTCCACCGTCAGGTGGTTTATTAAACGGTGTTCCACCGTCAGGTGGTTAATTAAACGGTGTTCCACCGTCAGGTGGTTTATTAAACGGTGTTCCACCATCAGGTGGTTTATTAAACAGTGGTTTATTAAACGGTGGTTTATTAAACGGTGTTCCACCGTCAGGTGGTTTATTAAACGGTGTTCCACCGTCAGGTGGTTAATTAAACGGTGTTCCACCGTCAGGTGGTTTATTAAATGGTGGTTTATTAAACGGTGTTCCACCGTCAGGTGGTTTATTAAACGGTGGTTTATTAAACGGTGTTCCACCGTCAGGTGGTTTATTAAACGGTGGTTTATTAAACGGTGGTTTATTAAACGGTGTTCCACCGTCAGGTGGTTTATTAAACGGTGTTCCACCGTCAGGTGGTTAATTAAACGGTGTTCCACCGTCAGGTGGTTTATTAAACGGTGTTCCACCGTCAGGTGGTTAATTAAACGGTGTTCCACCGTCAGGTGGTTTATTAAACGGTGTTCCACCGTCAGGTGGTTTATTAAACGGTGGTTTATTAAACGGTGGTTTATTAAACGGTGTTCCACCGTCAGGTGGTTTATTAAACGGTGTTCCACCGTCAGGTGGTTAATTAAACGGTGTTCCACCGTAAGGTGGTTTATTAAACGGTGTTCCACCGTCAGGTGGTTTATTAAACGGTGTTCCACCGTCAGGTGGTTTATTAAACGGTGTTCCACCGTCAGGTGGTTAATTAAACGGTGTTCCACCGTCAGGTGGTTTATTAAACGGGGTTCCACCGTCAGGTGGTTTATTAAACGGTGGTTAATTAAACGGTGTTCCACCGTCAGGTGGTTTATTAAACGGTGGTTTAATAAACGGTGTTCCACCGTCAGATGGGTTATTAAACGGTGTTCCACCGCCAGGTGGTTTATTAAACGGTGTTCCACCGTCAGGTGGTTTATTAAACGGTGTTGCACCGTCAGGTGGTTTATTAAACGGTGTTCCACCGTCAGGTGGTTTATTAAACGGTGGTTTATTAAACGGTGTTCCACCGTCAGGTGGTTTATTAAACGGTGTTCCACCGTCAGGTGGTTTATTAAACGGTGGTTTATTAAACGGTGTTCCACCGTCAGGTGGTTTATTAAACGGTGTTCCACCGTCAGGTGGTTTATTAAACGGTGGTTAATTAAACGGTGTTCCACCGTCAGGTGGTTTATTAAACGGTGGTTTAATAAACGGTGTTCCACCGTCAGGTGGATTATTAAACGGTGGTTTATTAAATGGTGTTCCACCGTCAGGTGGATTATTAAACGGTGTTCCACCGTCAGGTGGTTTATTAAACGGTGGTTTATTAAATGGTGTTCCACCATCAGGTGGTTTATTAAACGGTGGTTTATTAAATGCTGTTCCACCGTCAGGTGGTTTATTAAACGGTGTTCCACCGCCAGGTGGTTTATTAAACGGTGTTCCACCGTCAGGTGGTATATTAAACGGTGTTCCACCGTCAGGTGGTATATTAAACGGTGTTCCACCGTCAGGTGGTATATTAAATGGTGGTTTATTAAACGGTGGTTTATTAAACGGTGTTCCACCATCAGGTGGTTTATTAAACGGTGGTTTATTAAACGGTGTTCCACCGTCAGGTGGTTTATTAAACGGTGTTCCACCGTCAGGTGGTTTATTAAAAAGTGTTCCACCGTCAGGTGGTTTATTAAACGGTGTTCCACCGTCAGGTGGTTTATTAAACGGTGTTCCACCGTCAGGTGGTTTATTAAACGGTGTTCCACCGTCAGGTGCTTTATTAAACGGTGTTCCACCGTCAGGTGGTTTATTAAACGGTGTTCCACCGTCAGGTGGTTTATTAAACGGTGTTCCACCGTCAGGTGGTTTATTATATGGTGTTCCACCGTCAGGTGGTTAATTAAACGGTGTTCCACCGTCAGGTGGTTTATTAAACGGTGTTCCACCGTCAGGTGGTTTATTAAACGGTGTTCCACCGTCAGGTGGTTTATTAAACGGTGTTCCACCGTCAGGTGGTTTATTAAATGGTGGGTTATTAAACGGTGTTCCACCGTCAGGTGGTTTATTAAACGGTGGTTTATTAAATGGTGATCCACCGTCAGGTGGTTTATTAGACGGTGTTCCATCGTCAGGTGGTTTATTAAACGGTGGTTAATTAAATGGTGATCCACCGTCAGGTGGTTTATTAAATGGTGGTTTATTAAACGGTGGTTTATTAAACGGTGTTCCACCGTCAGGTGGTTTATTAAACGGTGGTTTATTAAACGGTGGTTTATTAAACGGTGTTCCACCGTCAGGTGGTTTATTAAACGGTGGTTTATTAAATGGTGATCCACCGTCAGGTGGTTTATTAGACGGTGTTCCATCGTCAGGTGGTTTATTAAACGGTGGTTAATTAAACGGTGTTCCACCGTCAGGTGGTTTATTAAACGGTGTTCCACCGTCAGGTGGTTTATTAAACGGTGTTCCAACGTCAGGTGGTTAATTAAACGGTGTTCCACCGTCAGGTGGTTTATTAAACGGTGTTCCACCGTCAGGTGGTTTATTAAACGGTGGTTTATTAAACGGTGGTTTATTAAACGGTGTTCCACCGTCAGGTGGTTTATTAAACGGTGTTCCACCGTCAGGTGGTTAATTAAACGGTGTTCCACCGTCAGGTGGTTTATTAAACGGTGGTTTATTAAACGGTGTTCCACCGTCAGGTGGTTTATTAAACGGTGTTCCACCGTCAGGTGGTTTATTAAACGGTGGTTTATTAAACGGTGGTTTATTAAACGGTGTTCCACCGTCAGGTGGTTTATTAAACGGTGTTCCACCGTCAGGTGGTTAATTAAACGGTGTTCCACCGTCAGGTGGTTAATTAAACGGTGTTCCACCTTCAGGTGGTTAATTAAACGGTGTTCCACCGTCAGGTGGTTTATTAAACGGTGTTCCACCGTCAGGTGGTTTATTAAACGGTGGTTTATTAAACGGTGGTTTATTAAACGGTGTTCCACCGTCAGGTGGTTTATTAAACGGTGTTCCACCGTCAGGTGGTTAATTAAACGGTGTTCCACCGTAAGGTGGTTTATTAAACGGTGTTCCACCGTCAGGTGGTTTATTAAACGGTGTTCCACCGTCAGGTGGTTTATTAAACGGTGTTCCACCGTCAGGTGGTTAATTAAACGGTGTTCCACCGTCAGGTGGTTTATTAAACGGGGTTCCACCGTCAGGTGGTTTATTAAACGGTGGTTAATTAAACGGTGTTCCACCGTCAGGTGGTTTATTAAACGGTGGTTTAATAAACGGTGTTCCACCGTCAGGTGGGTTATTAAACGGTGTTCCACCGCCAGGTGGTTTATTAAACGGTGTTCCACCGTCAGGTGGTTTATTAAACGGTGTTGCACCGTCAGGTGGTTTATTAAACGGTGTTCCACCGTCAGGTGGTTTATTAAACGGTGGTTTATTAAACGGTGTTCCACCGTCAGGTGGTTTATTAAACGGTGGTTTATTAAATGGTGATCCACCGTCAGGTGGTTTATTAAATGGTGGTTTATTAAACGGTGGTTTATTAAACGGTGTTCCACCGTCAGGTGGTTTATTAAACTGTGGTTTATTAAACGGTGTTCCACCGTCAGGTGGTTTATTAAACGGTGGTTTATTAAATGGTGATCCACCGTCAGGTGGTTTATTAGACGGTGTTCCATCGTCAGGTGGTTTATTAAACGGTGGTTAATTAAACGGTGTTCCACCGTCAGGTGGTTTATTAAACGGTGTTCCACCGTCAGGTGGTTTATTAAACGGTGTTCCACCGTCAGGTGGTTTATTAAAAGGTGTTCCACCGTCAGGTGGTTTATTAAACGGTGTTCCACCGTCAGGTGGTTTATTAAACGGTGTTCCACCGTCAGGTGGTTTATTAAACGGTGGTTTATTAAACGGTGGTTTATTAAACGGTGTTCCACCGTCAGGTGGTTTATTAAACGGTGTTCCACCGTCAGGTGGTTAATTAAACGGTGTTCCACCGTCAGGTGGTTTATTAAACGGTGGTTTATTAAACGGTGTTCCACCGTCAGGTGGTTTATTAAACGGTGTTCCACCGTCAGGTGGTTTATTAAACGGTGGTTTATTAAACGGTGGTTTATTAAACGGTGTTCCACCGTCAGGTGGTTTATTAAACGGTGTTCCACCGTCAGGTGGTTAATTAAACGGTGTTCCACCGTCAGGTGGTTAATTAAACGGTGTTCCACCTTCAGGTGGTTAATTAAACGGTGTTCCACCGTCAGGTGGTTTATTAAACGGTGTTCCACCGTCAGGTGGTTTATTAAACGGTGGTTTATTAAACGGTGGTTTATTAAACGGTGTTCCACCGTCAGGTGGTTTATTAAACGGTGTTCCACCGTCAGGTGGTTAATTAAACGGTGTTCCACCGTCAGGTGGTTTATTAAACGGTGTTCCACCGTCAGGTGGTTTATTAAACGGTGTTCCACCGTCAGGTGGTTTATTAAACGGTGTTCCACCGTCAGGTGGTTAATTAAACGGTGTTCCACCGTCAGGTGGTTTATTAAACGGGGTTCCACCGTCAGGTGGTTTATTAAACGGTGGTTAATTAAACGGTGTTCCACCGTCAGGTGGTTTATTAAACGGTGGTTTAATAAACGGTGTTCCACCGTCAGGTGGGTTATTAAACGGTGTTCCACCGCAAGGTGGTTTATTAAACGGTGTTCCACCGTCAGGTGGTTTATTAAACGGTGTTGCACCGTCAGGTGGTTTATTAAACGGTGTTCCACCGTCAGGTGGTTTATTAAACGGTGGTTTATTAAACGGTGTTCCACCGTCAGGTGGTTTATTAAACGGTGTTCCACCGTCAGGTGGTTTATTAAACGGTGGTTTATTAAACGGTGTTCCACCGTCAGGTGGTTTATTAAACGGTGTTCCACCGTCAGGTGGTTTATTAAACGGTGGTTAATTAAACGGTGTTCCACCGTCAGGTGGTTTATTAAACGGTGGTTTAATAAACGGTGTTCCACCGTCAGGTGGGTTATTAAACGGTGTTCCACCGCCAGGTGGTTTATTAAACGGTGTTCCACCGTCAGGTGGTTTATTAAACGGTGTTGCACCGTCAGGTGGTTTATTAAACGGTGTTCCACCGTCAGGTGGTTTATTAAACGGTGGTTTATTAAACGGTGTTCCACCGTCAGGTGGTTTATTAAACGGTGTTCCACCGTCAGGTGGTTTATTAAACGGTGGTTTATTAAACGGTGTTCCACCGTCAGGTGGTTTATTAAATGGTGGTTTATTAAACGGTGTTCCACCGTCAGGTGGTTTATTAAACGGTGTTCCACCGTCAGGTGGTTTATTAAACGGTGTTCCACCGTCAGGTGGTTATTAAATGGTGGTTTATTAAACGGTGGTTTATTAAAGGTGTTCCACCGTCAGGTGGTTTATTAGACGGTGTTCCACCATCACGTGGTTTATTAAATGGTGTTCCACCGTCAGGTGGTTTATTAAATGGTGGTTTATTAAACGGTGTTCCACCGTCAGGTGGTTTATTAAACGGTGGTTTATTAAACGGTGTTCCACCGTCAGGGGGTCGGTGGTTATTAAACGGTGCCCCGTCGGTGGTTGATTAAACGGTGGTTTATTAAACGGTGTTCCACCGTCAGGTGGTGGTGGTATTAACGGGCCACCGCGGGTCGGTGGTTTATTAAACGGTGTTCCACCGTCAGGTGGTTTATTAAACGGTGGTTTATTAAATGGTGATCCACCGTCAGGTGGTTTATTAGACGGTGTTCCATCGTCAGGTGGTTTATTAAACGGTGGTTAATTAAACGGTGTTCCACCGTCAGGTGGTTTATTAAACGGTGTTCCACCGTCAGGTGGTTTATTAAACGGTGTTCCACCGTCAGGTGGTTTATTAAACGGTGTTCCACCGTCAGGTGGTTAATTAAACGGTGTTCCACCGTCAGGTGGTTTATTAAACGGTGTTCCACCGTCAGGTGGTTTATTAAACGGTGGTTTATTAAACGGTGGTTTATTAAACGGTGTTCCACCGTCAGGTGGTTTATTAAACGGTGTTCCACCGTCAGGTGGTTAATTAAACGGTGTTCCACCGTCAGGTGGTTTATTAAACGGTGGTTTATTAAACGGTGTTCCACCGTCAGGTGGTTTATTAAACGGTGTTCCACCGTCAGGTGGTTTATTAAACGGTGGTTTATTAAACGGTGGTTTATTAAACGGTGTTCCACCGTCAGGTGGTTTATTAAACGGTGTTCCACCGTCAGGTGGTTAATTAAACGGTGTTCCACCGTCAGGTGGTTAATTAAACGGTGTTCCACCTTCAGGTGGTTAATTAAACGGTGTTCCACCGTCAGGTGGTTTATTAAACGGTGTTCCACCGTCAGGTGGTTTATTAAACGGTGGTTTATTAAACGGTGGTTTATTAAACGGTGTTCCACCGTCAGGTGGTTTATTAAACGGTGTTCCACCGTCAGGTGGTTAATTAAACGGTGTTCCACCGTAAGGTGGTTTATTAAACGGTGTTCCACCGTCAGGTGGTTTATTAAACGGTGTTCCACCGTCAGGTGGTTTATTAAACGGTGTTCCACCGTCAGGTGGTTAATTAAACGGTGTTCCACCGTCAGGTGGTTTATTAAACGGGGTTCCACCGTCAGGTGGTTTATTAAACGGTGGTTAATTAAACGGTGTTCCACCGTCAGGTGGTTTATTAAACGGTGGTTTAATAAACGGTGTTCCACCGTCAGGTGGGTTATTAAACGGTGTTCCACCGCCAGGTGGTTTATTAAACGGTGTTCCACCGTCAGGTGGTTTATTAAACGGTGTTGCACCGTCAGGTGGTTTATTAAACGGTGTTCCACCGTCAGGTGGTTTATTAAACGGTGGTTTATTAAACGGTGTTCCACCGTCAGGTGGTTTATTAAACGGTGTTCCACCGTCAGGTGGTTTATTAAACGGTGGTTTATTAAACGGTGTTCCACCGTCAGGTGGTTTATTAAACGGTGTTCCACCGTCAGGTGGTTTATTAAACGGTGGTTAATTAAACGGTGTTCCACCGTCAGGTGGTTTATTAAACGGTGGTTTAATAAACGGTGTTCCACCGTCAGGTGGGTTATTAAACGGTGTTCCACCGCCAGGTGGTTTATTAAACGGTGTTCCACCGTCAGGTGGTTTATTAAACGGTGTTGCACCGTCAGGTGGTTTATTAAACGGTGTTCCACCGTCAGGTGGTTTATTAAACGGTGGTTTATTAAACGGTGTTCCACCGTCAGGTGGTTTATTAAACGGTGTTCCACCGTCAGGTGGTTTATTAAACGGTGGTTTATTAAACGGTGTTCCACCGTCAGGTGGTTTATTAAATGGTGGTTTATTAAACGGTGTTCCACCGTCAGGTGGTTTATTAAACGGTGTTCCACCGTCAGGTGGTTTATTAAACGGTGTTCCACCGTCAGGTGGTTTATTAAATGGTGGTTTATTAAACGGTGGTTTATTAAAAGGTGTTCCACCGTCAGGTGGTTTATTAGACGGTGTTCCACCATCACGTGGTTTATTAAATGGTGTTCCACCGTCAGGTGGTTTATTAAATGGTGGTTTATTAAACGGTGTTCCACCGTCAGGTGGTTTATTAAACGGTGGTTTATTAAACGGTGTTCCACCGTCAGGTGGTTGATTAAACGGTGGTTTATTAAACGGTGTTCCACCGTCAGGTGGTTGATTAAACGGTGGTTTATTAAACGGTGTTCCACCGTCAGGTGGTTTATTAAATGGTGGTTTATTAAACGGTGTTCCACCGTCAGGTGGTTTATTAAACGGTGTTCCACCGTCAGGTGGTTTATTAAACGGTGGTTTATTAAACGGTGTTCCACCGTCAGGTGGTTTATTAAATGGTTGTTTATTAAACGGTGTTCCACCGTCAGGTGGTTTATTAAATGGTGGTTTATTAAACGGTGGTTTATTAAACGGTGTTCCACCGTCAGGTGGTTTATTAGACGGTGTTCCACCGTCAGGTGGTTTATTAAACGGTGTTCCACTGTCAGGTGGTTTATTAAATGGTGTTCCACCGTCAGGTGGATTATTAAACCGTGTTCCACCGTCAGGTGGGTTATTAAACGGTGTTCCACTGTCAGGTGGTTTATTAAACGGTGTTCCTCCGTCAGGTGGTTTATTAAACGGTGTTCCACCGTCAGGTGGTTTATTAAACGGTGGTTTATTAAATGGTGTTCCACCGTCAGGTGGTTTATTAAACTGTGATTTATTAAACGGTGTTCCACCGTCAGGTGGTTTATTAAATGGTGGTTTATTAAACGGTGGTTTATTAAACGGTGTTCCACCGTCAGGTGGTTTATTAGACGGTGTTCCACCATCTGGTGGTTTATTAAACGGTATTCCACCGTCAGGTGGTTTATTAAACGGTGTTCCCCCATCAGGTGGTTTATTAAACGGTGGTTAATTAAACGGTGTTCCACCGTCAGGTGGTTTATTAAACGGTGTTCCACCGTCAGGTGGTTTATTAAATGGTGGTTTATTAAGCGGTGTTCCACCGTCAGGTGGTTTATTAAACGGTGTTCCACCGTCAGGTGGTTTATTAAACGGTGTTCCACCGTCAGGTGGTTTATTAAACGGTGTTCCACCGTCAGGTGGTTTATTAAACGGTGGTTAATTAAACGGTGTTCCACCGTCAGGTGGTTTATTAAACGGTGTTCCACCGTCAGGTGGTTTACTAAACGGTGTTCCACCGTCAGGTGGTTTATTAAACGGTGTTCCACCGTCAGGTGGGTTATTAAACGGTGTTCCACCGTCAGGTGGGTTATTAAACGGTGTTCCACTTTCAGGTGGGTTATTAAACGGTGTTCCACCGTCAGGTGGTTTATTAAACAATGTTCCACCGTCAGGTGGTTTATTAAACGGTGGTTTATTAAACGGTGTTCCACCGTCAGGTGGTTTATTAAACGGTGTTCCACCGTCAGGTGGTTTATTAAACGGTGGTTTATTAAATGGTGATCCACCGTCAGGTGGTTTATTAAATGGTGGTTTATTAAACGGTGGTTTATTAAACGGTGTTCCACCGTCAGGTGGTTTATTACACTGTGGTTTATTAAACGGTGTTCCACCGTCAGGTGGTTTATTAAACGGTGGTTTATTAAATGGTGATCCACCGTCAGGTGGTTTATTAGACGGTGTTCCATCGTCAGGTGGTTTATTAAACGGTGGTTAATTAAACGGTGTTCCACCGTCAGGTGGTTTATTAAACGGTGTTCCACCGTCAGGTGGTTTATTAAACGGTGTTCCACCGTCAGGTGGTTTATTAAACGGTGTTCCACCGTCAGGTGGTTAATTAAACGGTGTTCCACCGTCAGGTGGTTTATTAAACGGTGTTCCACCGTCAGGTGGTTTATTAAACGGTGGTTTATTAAACGGTGGTTTATTAAACGGTGTTCCACCGTCAGGTGGTTTATTAAACGGTGTTCCACCGTCAGGTGGTTAATTAAACGGTGTTCCACCGTCAGGTGGTTTATTAAACGGTGGTTTATTAAACGGTGTTCCACCGTCAGGTGGTTTATTAAACGGTGTTCCACCGTCAGGTGGTTTATTAAACGGTGGTTTATTAAACGGTGGTTTATTAAACGGTGTTCCACCGTCAGGTGGTTTATTAAACGGTGTTCCACCGTCAGGTGGTTAATTAAACGGTGTTCCACCGTCAGGTGGTTAATTAAACGGTGTTCCACCTTCAGGTGGTTAATTAAACGGTGTTCCACCGTCAGGTGGTTTATTAAACGGTGTTCCACCGTCAGGTGGTTTATTAAACGGTGGTTTATTAAACGGTGGTTTATTAAACGGTGTTCCACCGTCAGGTGGTTTATTAAACGGTGTTCCACCGTCAGGTGGTTAATTAAACGGTGTTCCACCGTAAGGTGGTTTATTAAACGGTGTTCCACCGTCAGGTGGTTTATTAAACGGTGTTCCACCGTCAGGTGGTTTATTAAACGGTGTTCCACCGTCAGGTGGTTAATTAAACGGTGTTCCACCGTCAGGTGGTTTATTAAACGGGGTTCCACCGTCAGGTGGTTTATTAAACGGTGGTTAATTAAACGGTGTTCCACCGTCAGGTGGTTTATTAAACGGTGGTTTAATAAACGGTGTTCCACCGTCAGGTGGGTTATTAAACGGTGTTCCACCGCCAGGTGGTTTATTAAACGGTGTTCCACCGTCAGGTGGTTTATTAAACGGTGTTGCACCGTCAGGTGGTTTATTAAACGGTGTTCCACCGTCAGGTGGTTTATTAAACGGTGGTTTATTAAACGGTGTTCCACCGTCAGGTGGTTTATTAAACGGTGTTCCACCGTCAGGTGGTTTATTAAACGGTGGTTTATTAAACGGTGTTCCACCGTCAGGTGGTCTATTAAACGGTGTTCCACCGTCAGGTGGTTTATTAAACGGTGGTTAATTAAACGGTGTTCCACCGTCAGGTGGTTTATTAAACGGTGGTTTAATAAACGGTGTTCCACCGTCAGGTGGGTTATTAAACGGTGTTCCACCGCCAGGTGGTTTATTAAACGGTGTTCCACCGTCAGGTGGTTTATTAAACGGTGTTGCACCGTCAGGTGGTTTATTAAACGGTGTTCCACCGTCAGGTGGTTTATTAAACGGTGGTTTATTAAACGGTGTTCCACCGTCAGGTGGTTTATTAAACGGTGTTCCACCGTCAGGTGGTTTATTAAACGGTGGTTTATTAAACGGTGTTCCACCGTCAGGTGGTTTATTAAATGGTGGTTTATTAAACGGTGTTCCACCGTCAGGTGGTTTATTAAACGGTGTTCCACCGTCAGGTGGTTTATTAAACGGTGTTCCACCGTCAGGTGGTTTATTAAATGGTGGTTTATTAAACGGTGGTTTATTAAAAGGTGTTCCACCGTCAGGTGGTTTATTAGACGGTGTTCCACCATCACGTGGTTTATTAAATGGTGTTCCACCGTCAGGTGGTTTATTAAATGGTGGTTTATTAAACGGTGTTCCACCGTCAGGTGGTTTATTAAACGGTGGTTTATTAAACGGTGTTCCACCGTCAGGTGGTTGATTAAACGGTGGTTTATTAAACGGTGTTCCACCGTCAGGTGGTTGATTAAACGGTGGTTTATTAAACGGTGTTCCACCGTCAGGTGGTTTATTAAATGGTGGTTTATTAAACGGTGTTCCACCGTCAGGTGGTTTATTAAACGGTGGTTTATTAAACGGTGTTCCACCGTCAGGTGGTTTATTAAACGGTGGTTTATTAAATGGTGATCCACCGTCAGGTGGTTTATTAGACGGTGTTCCATCGTCAGGTGGTTTATTAAACGGTGGTTAATTAAACGGTGTTCCACCGTCAGGTGGTTTATTAAACGGTGTTCCACCGTCAGGTGGTTTATTAAACGGTGTTCCACCGTCAGGTGGTTTATTAAACGGTGTTCCACCGTCAGGTGGTTAATTAAACGGTGTTCCACCGTCAGGTGGTTTATTAAACGGTGTTCCACCGTCAGGTGGTTTATTAAACGGTGGTTTATTAAACGGTGGTTTATTAAACGGTGTTCCACCGTCAGGTGGTTTATTAAACGGTGTTCCACCGTCAGGTGGTTAATTAAACGGTGTTCCACCGTCAGGTGGTTTATTAAACGGTGGTTTATTAAACGGTGTTCCACCGTCAGGTGGTTTATTAAACGGTGTTCCACCGTCAGGTGGTTTATTAAACGGTGGTTTATTAAACGGTGGTTTATTAAACGGTGTTCCACCGTCAGGTGGTTTATTAAACGGTGTTCCACCGTCAGGTGGTTAATTAAACGGTGTTCCACCGTCAGGTGGTTAATTAAACGGTGTTCCACCTTCAGGTGGTTAATTAAACGGTGTTCCACCGTCAGGTGGTTTATTAAACGGTGTTCCACCGTCAGGTGGTTTATTAAACGGTGGTTTATTAAACGGTGGTTTATTAAACGGTGTTCCACCGTCAGGTGGTTTATTAAACGGTGTTCCACCGTCAGGTGGTTAATTAAACGGTGTTCCACCGTAAGGTGGTTTATTAAACGGTGTTCCACCGTCAGGTGGTTTATTAAACGGTGTTCCACCGTCAGGTGGTTTATTAAACGGTGTTCCACCGTCAGGTGGTTAATTAAACGGTGTTCCACCGTCAGGTGGTTTATTAAACGGGGTTCCACCGTCAGGTGGTTTATTAAACGGTGGTTAATTAAACGGTGTTCCACCGTCAGGTGGTTTATTAAACGGTGGTTTAATAAACGGTGTTCCACCGTCAGGTGGGTTATTAAACGGTGTTCCACCGCCAGGTGGTTTATTAAACGGTGTTCCACCGTCAGGTGGTTTATTAAACGGTGTTGCACCGTCAGGTGGTTTATTAAACGGTGTTCCACCGTCAGGTGGTTTATTAAACGGTGGTTTATTAAACGGTGTTCCACCGTCAGGTGGTTTATTAAACGGTGTTCCACCGTCAGGTGGTTTATTAAACGGTGGTTTATTAAACGGTGTTCCACCGTCAGGTGGTTTATTAAACGGTGTTCCACCGTCAGGTGGTTTATTAAACGGTGGTTAATTAAACGGTGTTCCACCGTCAGGTGGTTTATTAAACGGTGGTTTAATAAACGGGCCCCGCGGGGGGGGAAAGCGGTGTTCCACCGTCAGGTGGGTTATTAAACGGTGTTCCACCGCCAGGTGGTTTATTAAACGGTGTTCCACCGTCAGGTGGTTTATTAAACGGTGTTGCACCGTCAGGTGGTTTATTAAACGGTGTTCCACCGTCAGGTGGTTTATTAAACGGTGGTTTATTAAACGGTGTTCCACCGTCAGGTGGTTTATTAAACGGTGTTCCACCGTCAGGTGGTTTATTAAACGGTGGTTTATTAAACGGTGTTCCACCGTCAGGTGGTTTATTAAATGGTGGTTTATTAAACGGTGTTCCACCGTCAGGTGGTTTATTAAACGGTGTTCCACCGTCAGGTGGTTTATTAAACGGTGTTCCACCGTCAGGTGGTTTATTAAATGGTGGTTTATTAAACGGTGGTTTATTAAAAGGTGTTCCACCGTCAGGTGGTTTATTAGACGGTGTTCCACCATCACGTGGTTTATTAAATGGTGTTCCACCGTCAGGTGGTTTATTAAATGGTGGTTTATTAAACGGTGTTCCACCGTCAGGTGGTTTATTAAACGGTGGTTTATTAAACGGTGTTCCACCGTCAGGTGGTTGATTAAACGGTGGTTTATTAAACGGTGTTCCACCGTCAGGTGGTTGATTAAACGGTGGTTTATTAAACGGTGTTCCACCGTCAGGTGGTTTATTAAATGGTGGTTTATTAAACGGTGTTCCACCGTAAGGTGGTTTATTAAACGGTGTTCCACCGTCAGGTGGTTTATTAAACGGTGGTTTATTAAACGGTGTTCCACCGTCAGGTGGTTTATTAAATGGTTGTTTATTAAACGGTGTTCCACCGTCAGGTGGTTTATTAAATGGTGGTTTATTAAACGGTGGTTTATTAAACGGTGTTCCACCGTCAGGTGGTTTATTAGACGGTGTTCCACCGTCAGGTGGTTTATTAAACGGTGTTCCACTGTCAGGTGGTTTATTAAATGGTGTTCCACCGTCAGGTGGATTATTAAACCGTGTTCCACCGTCAGGTGGGTTATTAAACGGTGTTCCACTGTCAGGTGGTTTATTAAACGGTGTTCCTCCGTCAGGTGGTTTATTAAACGGTGTTCCACCGTCAGGTGGTTTATTAAACGGTGGTTTATTAAATGGTGTTCCACCGTCAGGTGGTTTATTAAACTGTGATTTATTAAACGGTGTTCCACCGTCAGGTGGTTTATTAAATGGTGGTTTATTAAACGGTGGTTTATTAAACGGTGTTCCACCGTCAGGTGGTTTATTAGACGGTGTTCCACCATCTGGTGGTTTATTAAACGGTATTCCACCGTCAGGTGGTTTATTAAACGGTGTTCCCCCATCAGGTGGTTTATTAAACGGTGGTTAATTAAACGGTGTTCCACCGTCAGGTGGTTTATTAAACGGTGTTCCACCGTCAGGTGGTTTATTAAATGGTGGTTTATTAAGCGGTGTTCCACCGTCAGGTGGTTTATTAAACGGTGTTCCACCGTCAGGTGGTTTATTAAACGGTGTTCCACCGTCAGGTGGTTTATTAAACGGTGTTCCACCGTCAGGTGGTTTATTAAACGGTGGTTAATTAAACGGTGTTCCACCGTCAGGTGGTTTATTAAACGGTGTTCCACCGTCAGGTGGTTTACTAAACGGTGTTCCACCGTCAGGTGGTTTATTAAACGGTGTTCCACCGTCAGGTGGGTTATTAAACGGTGTTCCACCGTCAGGTGGGTTATTAAACGGTGTTCCACTTTCAGGTGGGTTATTAAACGGTGTTCCACCGTCAGGTGGTTTATTAAACAATGTTCCACCGTCAGGTGGTTTATTAAACGGTGGTTTATTAAACGGTGTTCCACCGTCAGGTGGTTTATTAAACGGTGTTCCACCGTCAGGTGGTTTATTAAACGGTGGTTTTTTAAATGGTGATCCACCGTCAGGTGGTTTATTAAACGGTGTTCCACCGTCAGGTGGTTTATTAAATGGTGGTTTATTAAACGGTGGTTTATTAAACGGTGTTCCACCGTCAGGTGGTTTATTAGACGGTGGTGTTCCACCGTCAGGTGGTTTATTAAACGGTGTTCCACCGTAAGGTGGATTATTAAACGGTGTTCCACCGTCAGGTGGGTTATTAAACGGTGTTCCAATGTCAGGTGGTTTATTAAACGGTGTTCCTCCGTCAGGTGGTTTATTAAACGGTGTTCCACTGTCAGGTGGTTTATTAAACGGTGGTTTATTAAACAGTGTTCCACCGTCAGATGGTTTATTAAACGGTGGTTTATTAAATGGTGTTCCACCGTCAGGTGGTTTATTAAACGGTGGTTTATTAAACGGTGTTCCACCGTCAGGTGGGTTATTAAACGGTGTTCCACTGTCAGGTGGTTTATTAAACGGTGTTCCTCCGTCAGGTGGTTTATTAAACGGTGTTCCACCGTCAGGTGGTTTATTAAACGGTGGTTTATTAAACGGTGTTCCACCGTCAGGTGGTTTATTAGACGGTGTTCCACCATCAGGTGGTTTATTAAACGGTGTTCCACCGTCAGGTGGTTTATTAAACGGTGTTCCACCGTCAGGTGGTTTATTAAACGGTGTTCCACCGTCAGGTGGTTTATTAAACGGTGGTTTATTAAACGGTGTTCCACCGTCAGGTGGTTTATTAAATGGTGGTTTATTAAACGGTGGTTTATTAAACGGTGTTCCACTGTCAGGTTGTTTATTAGACAGTGTTCCACCGTCAGGTGGTTTATTAAACGGTGTTCCACCGTCAGGTGGTTTATTAAATGGTGGTTTATTAAACGGTGTTCCACCGTCAGGTGGTATATTAAACGGTGGTTAATTAAACGGTGTTCCACCGTCAGGTGGTTTATTAAACGGTGTTCCACCGTCAGGTGGTTTATTAAATGGTGGTTTATTAAACGGTGTTCCACCGTCAGGTGGTTTATTAAATGGTGGTTTATTAAACGGTGTTCCACCGTCAGGTGGTTTATTAAATGGTGGTTTATTAAACGGTGTTCCACCGTCAGGTGGTTTATTAAATGGTGGTTTATTAAACGGTGTTCCACCGTCAGGTGGTTTATTAAATGGTGGTTTATTAAACGGTGTTCCACCGTTAGGTGGTTTATTAAACGGTGGTTTATTAAACGGTGTTCCACCGTTAGGTGGTTTATTAAACGGTGTTCCACCGTCAGGTGGTTTATTAAACGGTGTTCCACCGTCAGGTGGTTTATTAAACGGTGTTCCACCGTCAGGTGGTTTATTAAACGGTGTTCCACCGTCAGGTGGTTTATTAAACGGTGTTCCACCGTCAGGTGGTTTATTAAATGGTGGTTTATTAAACGGTGTTCCACCGTCAGGTGGTTTATTAAACGGTGTTCCACCGTCAGGTGGTTTATTAAACGGTGTTCCACCGTCAGGTGGTTTATTAAATGGTGGTTTATTAAACGGTGTTCCACCGTCAGGTGGTTTATTAAATGGTGGTTTATTAAACGGTGTTCCACCGTCAGGTGGTTTATTAAACGGTGTTCCACCGTCAGGTGGTTTATTAAACGGTGTTCCACCGTCAGGTGGTTTATTAAACGGTGTTCCACCGTCAGGTGGTTTATTAAAAGTTGTTCCACCGTCAGGTGGTTTATTAAATGGTGGCTTATTAAACGGTGTTCCACCGTCAGGTGGTTTATTAAACGGTGTTCCACCGTCAGGTGGTTTATTAAATGGTGTTCCACCGTCAGGTGGTTTATTAAACGGTGGTTTATTAAACGGTGTTCCACCGTCAGGTGGTTTATTAAATGGTGTTCCACCGTCAGGTGGTTTATTAAATGGTGGTTTATTAAATGGTGTTCCACCGTCAGGTGGTTTATTAAACGGTGTTCCACCGTCAGGTGGTTTATTAAACGGTGGTTTATTAAACGGTGTTCCACCGTCAGGTGGTTTATTAAATGGTGGTTTATTAAACGGTGGTTTATTAAACGGTGTTCCACCATCAGGTGGTTTATTAAACGGTGTTCCACCGTCAGGTGGTTTATTAGATGGTGTTCCACCGTCAGGTGGTTTATTAGATGGTGTTCCACCGTCAGGTGGTTTATTAAATGGTGGTTTATTAAACGGTGGTTTATTAAACGGTGTTCCACCGTCAGGTGGTTTATTAAACGGTGGTTTATTAAACGGTGTTCCACCGTCAGGTGGTTTATTAAACGGTGTTTCACCGTCAGGTGGTTTGTTAAACGGTGTTTCACCGTCAGGTGGTTTGTTAAACGGTGTTCCACCGTCAGGTGGTTTATTAAACGGTGTTCCACCGTCAGGTGGTTTATTAAACGGTGTTCCACCGTCAGGTGGTTTATTAAACGGTGGTTTATTAAACGGTGTTCCACCGTCAGGTGGTTTATTAAATGGTGGTTTATTAAACGGTGGTTTATTAAACGGTGTTCCACCGTCAGGTGGTTTATTAGACGGTGTTCCACCGTCAGGTGGTTTATTAAACGGTGTTCCACCGTCAGGTGGTTTATTAAACGGTGTTTCACCGTCAGGTGGTTTGTTAAACGGTGTTTCACCGTCAGGTGGTTTGTTAAACGGTGTTCCACCGTCAGGTGGTTTATTAAACGGTGTTCCACCGTCAGGTGGTTTATTAAACGGTGTTCCACCGTCAGGTGGTTTATTAAACGGTGGTTTATTAAACGGTGTTCCACCGTCAGGTGGTTTATTAAATGGTGGTTTATTAAACGGTGGTTTATTAAACGGTGTTCCACCGTCAGGTGGTTTATTAGACGGTGTTCCACCGTCAGGTGGTTTATTAAACGGTGTTCCACCGTCAGGTGGTTTATTAAACGGTGTTCCACCGTCAGGTGGTTTATTAAACGGTGTTCCACCGTCAGGTGGTTTATTAAACGGTGGTTTATTAAACGGTGGTTTATTAAACGGTGATCCACCGTCAGGTGGTTTATTAAATGGTGGTTTATTATACGGTGGTTTATTAAACGGTGTTCCACCGTCAGGTTGTTTATTAGACAGTGTTCCACCGTCAGGTGGTTTATTAAACGGTGTTCCACCGTCAGGTGGTTTATTAAATGGTGGTTTATTAAACGGTGTTCCACCGTCAGGTGGTATATTAAACGGTGGTTAATTAAACGGTGTTCCACCGTCAGGTGGTTTATTAAACGGTGTTCCACCGTCAGGTGGTTTATTAAATGGTGGTTTATTAAACGGTGTTCCACCGTCAGGTGGTTTATTAAATGGTGGTTTATTAAACGGTGTTCCACCGTCAGGTGGTTTATTAAATGGTGGTTTATTAAACGGTGTTCCACCGTCAGGTGGTTTATTAAATGGTGGTTTATTAAACGGTGTTCCACCGTTAGGTGGTTTATTAAACGGTGTTCCACCGTCAGGTGGTTTATTAAACGGTGTTCCACCGTCAGGTGGTTTATTAAACGGTGTTCCACCGTCAGGTGGTTTATTAAACGGTGTTCCACCGTCAGGTGGTTTATTAAACGGTGTTCCACCGTCAGGTGGTTTATTAAATGGTGGTTTATTAAACGGTGTTCCACCGTCAGGTGGTTTATTAAACGGTGTTCCACCGTCAGGTGGTTTATTAAACGGTGTTCCACCGTCAGGTGGTTTATTAAATGGTGGTTTATTAAACGGTGTTCCACCGTCAGGTGGTTTATTAAACGGTGTTCCACCGTCAGCTGGTTTATTAAACGGTGTTCCACCGTCAGGTGGTTTATTAAACGGTGTTCCACCGTCAGGTGGTTTATTAAACGGTGTTCCACCGTCAGGTGGTTTATTAAAAGGTGTTCCACCGTCAGGTGGTTTATTAAATGGTGGTTTATTAAACGGTGTTCCACCGTCAGGTGGTTTATTAAACGGTGTTCCACCGTCAGGTGGTTTATTAAAAGGTGTTCCACCGTCAGGTGGTTTATTAAATGGTGGTTTATTAAACGGTGTTCCACCGTCAGGTGGTTTATTAAACGGTGTTCCACCGTCAGGTGGTTTATTAAACGGTGTTCCACCGTCAGGTGGTTTATTAAAAGGTGTTCCACCGTCAGGTGGTTTATTAAATGGTGGTTTATTAAACGGTGTTCCACCGTCAGGTGGTTTATTAAATGGTGTTCCACCGTCAGGTGGTTTATTAAATGGTGGTTTATTAAATGGTGTTCCACCGTCAGGTGGTTTATTAAATGGTGTTCCACCGTCAGGTGGTTTATTAAATGGTGTTCCACCGTCAGGTGGTTTATTAAATGGTGGTTTATTAAATGGTGTTCCACCGTCAGGTGGTTTATTAAACGGTGTTCCACCGTCAGGTGGTTTATTAAACGGTGGTTTATTAAACGGTGTTCCACCGTCAGATGGTTTATTAAACGGTGGTTTATTAAATGGTGTTCCACCGTCAGGTGGTTTATTAAACGGTGGTTTATTAAACGGTGTTCCACCGTCAGGTGGTTTATTAAATGGTGGTTTATTAAACGGTGGTTTATTAAACGGTGTTCCACCATCAGGTGGTTTATTAAACGGTGTTCCACCGTCAGGTGGTTTATTAAATGGTGGTTTATTAAACGGTGGTTTATTAAACGGTGTTCCACCGTCAGGTGGTTTATTAAACGGTTGTTTATTAAACGGTGTTCCACCGTCAGGTGGTTTATTAAACGGTTGTTTATTAAACGGTGTTCCACCGTCAGGTGGTTTATTAAACGGTGTTCCACCGTCAGGTGGTTTATTAAACGGTGTTCCACCGTCAGGTGGTTTATTAAATGGTGGTTTATTAAACGGTGTTCCACCGTCAGGTGGTTTATTAAACGGTGTTCCACCGTCAGGTGGTTTATTAAACGGTGTTCCACCGTCAGGTGGTTTATTAAATGGTGGTTTATTAAACGGTGTTCCACCGTCAGGTGGTTTATTAAACGGTGTTCCACCGTCAGCTGGTTTATTAAACGGTGTTCCACCGTCAGGTGGTTTATTAAACGGTGTTCCACCGTCAGGTGGTTTATTAAACGGTGTTCCACCGTCAGGTGGTTTATTAAAAGGTGTTCCACCGTCAGGTGGTTTATTAAATGGTGGCTTATTAAACGGTGTTCCACCGTCAGGTGGTTTATTAAACGGTGTTCCACCGTCAGGTTGTTTATTAACTGGTGTTCCACCGTCAGGTGGTTTATTAAACAGTGGTTTATTAAACGGTGTTCCACCGTCAGGTGGTTTATTAAATGGTGTTCCACCGTCAGGTGGTTTATTAAATGGTGGTTTATTAAATGGTGTTCCACCGTCAGGTGGTTTATTAAACGGTGTTCCACCGTCAGGTGGTTTATTAAACGGTGGTTTATTAAACGGTGTTCCACCGTCAGATGGTTTATTAAACGGTGGTTTATTAAATGGTGTTCCACCGTCAGGTGGTTTATTAAACGGTGGTTTATTAAACGGTGTTCCACCGTCAGGTGGTTTATTAAATGGTGGTTTATTAAACGGTGGTTTATTAAACGGTGTTCCACCATCAGGTGGTTTATTAAACGGTGTTCCACCGTCAGGTGGTTTATTAAATGGTGGTTTATTAAACGGTGGTTTATTAAACGGTGTTCCACCGTCAGGTGGTTTATTAAACGGTTGTTTATTAAACGGTGTTCCACCGTCAGGTGGTTTATTAAACGGTGTTTCACCGTCAGGTGGTTTGTTAAACGGTGTTTCACCGTCAGGTGGTTTGTTAAACGGTGTTCCACCGTCAGGTGGTTTATTAAACGGTGTTCCACCGTGAGGTGGTTTATTAAACGGTGTTCCACCGTCAGGTGGTTTATTAAACGGTGGTTTATTAAACGGTGTTCCACCGTCAGGTGGTTTATTAAATGGTGGTTTATTAAACGGTGTTCCACCGTCAGGTGGTTTATTAGACAGTGTTCCACCGTCAGGTGGTTTATTAAACGGTGTTCCACCGTCAGGTGGTTTATTAAATGGTGGTTTATTAAACGGTGGTTTATTAAACGGTGTTCCACCGTCAGGTGGTTTATTAAACGGTGTTCCACCGTCAGGTGGTTTATTAAACGGTGGTTTATTAAACGGGGTTCCACCGTCAGGTGGTTTATTAAACAGTGTTCCACCGTCAGGTGGTTTATTAAACGGTGTTCCACCGTCAGGTGCTTTATTAAACGGTGTTCCACCGTCAGGTGGGTTATTAAACGGTGTTCCACTTTCAGGTGGGTTATTAAACGGTGTTCCACCGTCAGGTGGTTTATTGAACGGTGTTCCACCGTCAGGTGGTTTATTAAACGGTGGTTTATTAAACGGTGTTCCACTCTCAGGTGGTTTATTAAACGGTGTTCCACCGTTAGGTGGTTTATTAAACGGTGTTCCACCGTCAGGGGGTTTATTAAACGGTGTTCCACCGTCAGGTGGTTTATTAAACGGTGTTCCACCGTCAGGTGGTTTATTAAACGGTGTTCCACCGTCAGGTGGTTTATTAAACGGTGTTCCACCGTCAGGTGGTTTATTAAACGGTGTTCCACCGTGAGGTGGTTTATTAAACGGTGTTCCACCGTCAGGTGGTTTATTAAACGGTGGTTTATTAAACGGTGTTCCACCGTCAGGTGGTTTATTAAATGGTGGTTTATTAAACGGTGTTCCACCGTCAGGTGGTTTATTAGACAGTGTTCCACCGTCAGGTGGTTTATTAAACGGTGTTCCACCGTCAGGTGGTTTATTAAATGGTGGTTTATTAAACGGTGGTTTATTAAACGGTGTTCCACCGTCAGGTGGTTTATTAAACGGTGTTCCACCGTCAGGTGGTTTATTAAACGGTGGTTTATTAAACGGGGTTCCACCGTCAGGTGGTTTATTAAACAGTGTTCCACCGTCAGGTGGTTTATTAAACGGTGTTCCACCGTCAGGTGCTTTATTAAACGGTGTTCCACCGTCAGGTGGGTTATTAAACGGTGTTCCACTTTCAGGTGGGTTATTAAACGGTGTTCCACCGTCAGGTGGTTTATTGAACGGTGTTCCACCGTCAGGTGGTTTATTAAACGGTGGTTTATTAAACGGTGTTCCACTCTCAGGTGGTTTATTAAACGGTGTTCCACCGTTAGGTGGTTTATTAAACGGTGTTCCACCGTCAGGGGGTTTATTAAACGGTGTTCCACCGTCAGGTGGTTTATTAAACGGTGTTCCACCGTCAGGTGGTTTATTAAACGGTGTTCCACCGTCAGGTGGTTTATTAAACGGTGTTCCACCGTCAGGTGGTTTATTAAACGGTGTTCCACCGTCAGGTGGTTTATTAAATGGTGGTTTATTAAACGGTGTTCCACCGTCAGGTGGTTTATTAAACGGTGTTCCACCGTCAGGTGGTTTATTAAACGGTGTTCCACCGTCAGGTGGTTTATTAAATGGTGGTTTATTAAACGGTGTTCCACCGTCAGGTGGTTTATTAAATGGTGGTTTATTAAACGGTGTTCCACCGTCAGGTGGTTTATTAAATGGTGGTTTATTAAACGGTGTTCCACCGTCAGGTGGTTTATTAAACGGTGTTCCACCGTCAGGTGGTTTATTAAACGGTGTTCCACCGTCAGGTGGTTTATTAAAAGGTGTTCCACCGTCAGGTGGTTTATTAAACGGTGTTCCACCGTCAGGTGGTTTATTAAAAGGTGTTCCACCGTCAGGTGGTTTATTAAATGGTGGCTCATTAAACGGTGTTCCACCGTCAGGTGGTTTATTAAACGGTGTTCCACCGTCAGGTGGTTTATTAAATGGTGTTCCACCGTCAGGTGGTTTATTAAACGGTGGTTTATTAAACGGTGTTCCACCGTCAGGTGGTTTATTAAACGGTGTTCCACCGTCAGGTGGTTTATTAAATGGTGGTTTATTAAATGGTGTTCCACCGTCAGGTGGTTTATTAAACGGTGTTCCACCGTCAGGTGGTTTATTAAACGGTGGTTTATTAAATGGTGTTCCACCGTCAGATGGTTTATTAAACGGTGGTTTATTAAATGGTGTTCCACCGTCAGGTGGTTTATTAAACGGTGGTTTATTAAACGGTGTTCCACCGTCAGGTGGTTTATTAAACGGTGGTTTATTAAACGGTGGTTTATTAAACGGTGTTCCACCGTCAGGTGGTTTATTAAACGGTGGTTTATTAAACGGTGTTCCAACGTCAGGTGGTTTATTAAACGGTGTTTCACCGTCAGGTGGTTTGTTAAACGGTGTTCCACCGTCAGGTGGTTTATTAAACGGTGTTCCACCGTCAGATGGTTTATTAAACGGTGGTTTATTAAATGGTGTTCCACCGTCAGGTGGTTTATTAAACGGTGGTTTATTAAACGGTGTTCCACCGTCAGGTGGTTTATTAAATGGTGGTTTATTAAACGGTGGTTTATTAAACGGTGTTCCACCGTCAGGTGGTTTATTAAACAGTGTTCCACCATCAGGTGGTTTATTAAACGGTGTTCCACCATCAGGTGGTTTATTAAACGGTGTTCCACCGTCAGGTGGTTTATTAAACGGTGTTCCACCGTCAGGTGGTTTATTAGATGGTGTTCCACCGTCAGGTGGTTTATTAGATGGTGTTCCACCGTCAGGTGGTATATTAAACGGTGTTCCACCGTCAGGTGGTTTATTAAACGGTGGTTTATTAAACGGTGTTCCACCGTCAGATGGTTTATTAAACGGTGGTTTATTAAATGGTGTTCCACCGTCAGGTGGTTTATTAAACGGTGGTTTATTAAACGGTGTTCCACCGTCAGGTGGTTTATTAAATGGTGGTTTATTAAACGGTGGTTTATTAAACGGTGTTCCACCATCAGGTGGTTTATTAAACGGTGTTCCACCGTCAGGTGGTTTATTAAATGGTGGTTTATTAAACGGTGGTTTATTAAACGGTGTTCCACCGTCAGGTGGTTTATTAAACGGTTGTTTATTAAACGGTGTTCCACCGTCAGGTGGTTTATTAAACGGTGTTTCACCGTCAGGTGGTTTGTTAAACGGTGTTTCACCGTCAGGTGGTTTGTTAAACGGTGTTCCACCGTCAGGTGGTTTATTAAACGGTGTTCCACCGTGAGGTGGTTTATTAAACGGTGTTCCACCGTCAGGTGGTTTATTAAACGGTGGTTTATTAAACGGTGTTCCACCGTCAGGTGGTTTATTAAATGGTGGTTTATTAAACGGTGTTCCACCGTCAGGTGGTTTATTAGACAGTGTTCCACCGTCAGGTGGTTTATTAAACGGTGTTCCACCGTCAGGTGGTTTATTAAATGGTGGTTTATTAAACGGTGGTTTATTAAACGGTGTTCCACCGTCAGGTGGTTTATTAAACGGTGTTCCACCGTCAGGTGGTTTATTAAACGGTGGTTTATTAAACGGGGTTCCACCGTCAGGTGGTTTATTAAACAGTGTTCCACCGTCAGGTGGTTTATTAAACGGTGTTCCACCGTCAGGTGCTTTATTAAACGGTGTTCCACCGTCAGGTGGGTTATTAAACGGTGTTCCACTTTCAGGTGGGTTATTAAACGGTGTTCCACCGTCAGGTGGTTTATTGAACGGTGTTCCACCGTCAGGTGGTTTATTAAACGGTGGTTTATTAAACGGTGTTCCACTCTCAGGTGGTTTATTAAACGGTGTTCCACCGTTAGGTGGTTTATTAAACGGTGTTCCACCGTCAGGGGGTTTATTAAACGGTGTTCCACCGTCAGGTGGTTTATTAAACGGTGTTCCACCGTCAGGTGGTTTATTAAACGGTGTTCCACCGTCAGGTGGTTTATTAAACGGTGTTCCACCGTCAGGTGGTTTATTAAATGGTGGTTTATTAAACGGTGTTCCACCGTCAGGTGGTTTATTAAACGGTGTTCCACCGTCAGGTGGTTTATTAAACGGTGTTCCACCGTCAGGTGGTTTATTAAATGGTGGTTTATTAAACGGTGTTCCACCGTCAGGTGGTTTATTAAATGGTGGTTTATTAAACGGTGTTCCACCGTCAGGTGGTTTATTAAATGGTGGTTTATTAAACGGTGTTCCACCGTCAGGTGGTTTATTAAACGGTGTTCCACCGTCAGGTGGTTTATTAAACGGTGTTCCACCGTCAGGTGGTTTATTAAAAGGTGTTCCACCGTCAGGTGGTTTATTAAACGGTGTTCCACCGTCAGGTGGTTTATTAAAAGGTGTTCCACCGTCAGGTGGTTTATTAAATGGTGGCTCATTAAACGGTGTTCCACCGTCAGGTGGTTTATTAAACGGTGTTCCACCGTCAGGTGGTTTATTAAATGGTGTTCCACCGTCAGGTGGTTTATTAAACGGTGGTTTATTAAACGGTGTTCCACCGTCAGGTGGTTTATTAAACGGTGTTCCACCGTCAGGTGGTTTATTAAATGGTGGTTTATTAAATGGTGTTCCACCGTCAGGTGGTTTATTAAACGGTGTTCCACCGTCAGGTGGTTTATTAAACGGTGGTTTATTAAATGGTGTTCCACCGTCAGATGGTTTATTAAACGGTGGTTTATTAAATGGTGTTCCACCGTCAGGTGGTTTATTAAACGGTGGTTTATTAAACGGTGTTCCACCGTCAGGTGGTTTATTAAATGGTGGTTTATTAAACGGTGGTTTATTAAACGGTGTTCCACCGTCAGGTGGTTTATTAAACGGTGTTCCACCGTCAGGTGGTTTATTAAATGGTGGTTTATTAAACGGTGGTTTATTAAACGGTGTTCCACCGTCAGGTGGTTTATTAAACGGTTGTTTATTAAACGGTGTTCCACCGTCAGGTGGTTTATTAAACGGTGTTTCACCGTCAGGTGGTTTGTTAAACGGTGTTTCACCGTCAGGTGGTTTGTTAAACGGTGTTCCACCGTCAGGTGGTTTATTAAACGGTGTTCCACCGTGAGGTGGTTTATTAAACGGTGTTCCACCGTCAGGTGGTTTATTAAACGGTGGTTTATTAAACGGTGTTCCACCGTCAGGTGGTTTATTAAATGGTGGTTTATTAAACGGTGTTCCACCGTCAGGTGGTTTATTAGACAGTGTTCCACCGTCAGGTGGTTTATTAAACGGTGTTCCACCGTCAGGTGGTTTATTAAATGGTGGTTTATTAAACGGTGGTTTATTAAACGGTGTTCCACCGTCAGGTGGTTTATTAAACGGTGTTCCACCGTCAGGTGGTTTATTAAACGGTGGTTTATTAAACGGGGTTCCACCGTCAGGTGGTTTATTAAACAGTGTTCCACCGTCAGGTGGTTTATTAAACGGTGTTCCACCGTCAGGTGCTTTATTAAACGGTGTTCCACCGTCAGGTGGGTTATTAAACGGTGTTCCACTTTCAGGTGGGTTATTAAACGGTGTTCCACCGTCAGGTGGTTTATTGAACGGTGTTCCACCGTCAGGTGGTTTATTAAACGGTGGTTTATTAAACGGTGTTCCACTCTCAGGTGGTTTATTAAACGGTGTTCCACCGTTAGGTGGTTTATTAAACGGTGTTCCACCGTCAGGGGGTTTATTAAACGGTGTTCCACCGTCAGGTGGTTTATTAAACGGTGTTCCACCGTCAGGTGGTTTATTAAACGGTGTTCCACCGTCAGGTGGTTTATTAAACGGTGTTCCACCGTCAGGTGGTTTATTAAACGGTGTTCCACCGTCAGGTGGTTTATTAAATGGTGGTTTATTAAACGGTGTTCCACCGTCAGGTGGTTTATTAAACGGTGTTCCACCGTCAGGTGGTTTATTAAACGGTGTTCCACCGTCAGGTGGTTTATTAAATGGTGGTTTATTAAACGGTGTTCCACCGTCAGGTGGTTTATTAAATGGTGGTTTATTAAACGGTGTTCCACCGTCAGGTGGTTTATTAAATGGTGGTTTATTAAACGGTGTTCCACCGTCAGGTGGTTTATTAAACGGTGTTCCACCGTCAGGTGGTTTATTAAACGGTGTTCCACCGTCAGGTGGTTTATTAAAAGGTGTTCCACCGTCAGGTGGTTTATTAAACGGTGTTCCACCGTCAGGTGGTTTATTAAAAGGTGTTCCACCGTCAGGTGGTTTATTAAATGGTGGCTCATTAAACGGTGTTCCACCGTCAGGTGGTTTATTAAACGGTGTTCCACCGTCAGGTGGTTTATTAAATGGTGTTCCACCGTCAGGTGGTTTATTAAACGGTGGTTTATTAAACGGTGTTCCACCGTCAGGTGGTTTATTAAACGGTGTTCCACCGTCAGGTGGTTTATTAAATGGTGGTTTATTAAATGGTGTTCCACCGTCAGGTGGTTTATTAAACGGTGTTCCACCGTCAGGTGGTTTATTAAACGGTGGTTTATTAAATGGTGTTCCACCGTCAGATGGTTTATTAAACGGTGGTTTATTAAATGGTGTTCCACCGTCAGGTGGTTTATTAAACGGTGGTTTATTAAACGGTGTTCCACCGTCAGGTGGTTTATTAAACGGTGGTTTATTAAACGGTGGTTTATTAAACGGTGTTCCACCGTCAGGTGGTTTATTAAACGGTGGTTTATTAAACGGTGTTCCAACGTCAGGTGGTTTATTAAACGGTGTTTCACCGTCAGGTGGTTTGTTAAACGGTGTTCCACCGTCAGGTGGTTTATTAAACGGTGTTCCACCGTCAGATGGTTTATTAAACGGTGGTTTATTAAATGGTGTTCCACCGTCAGGTGGTTTATTAAACGGTGGTTTATTAAACGGTGTTCCACCGTCAGGTGGTTTATTAAATGGTGGTTTATTAAACGGTGGTTTATTAAACGGTGTTCCACCGTCAGGTGGTTTATTAAACAGTGTTCCACCATCAGGTGGTTTATTAAACGGTGTTCCACCATCAGGTGGTTTATTAAACGGTGTTCCACCGTCAGGTGGTTTATTAAACGGTGTTCCACCGTCAGGTGGTTTATTAGATGGTGTTCCACCGTCAGGTGGTTTATTAGATGGTGTTCCACCGTCAGGTGGTATATTAAACGGTGTTCCACCGTCAGGTGGTTTATTAAACGGTGGTTTATTAAACGGTGTTCCACCGTCAGATGGTTTATTAAACGGTGGTTTATTAAATGGTGTTCCACCGTCAGGTGGTTTATTAAACGGTGGTTTATTAAACGGTGTTCCACCGTCAGGTGGTTTATTAAATGGTGGTTTATTAAACGGTGGTTTATTAAACGGTGTTCCACCATCAGGTGGTTTATTAAACGGTGTTCCACCGTCAGGTGGTTTATTAAATGGTGGTTTATTAAACGGTGGTTTATTAAACGGTGTTCCACCGTCAGGTGGTTTATTAAACGGTTGTTTATTAAACGGTGTTCCACCGTCAGGTGGTTTATTAAACGGTGTTTCACCGTCAGGTGGTTTGTTAAACGGTGTTTCACCGTCAGGTGGTTTGTTAAACGGTGTTCCACCGTCAGGTGGTTTATTAAACGGTGTTCCACCGTGAGGTGGTTTATTAAACGGTGTTCCACCGTCAGGTGGTTTATTAAACGGTGGTTTATTAAACGGTGTTCCACCGTCAGGTGGTTTATTAAATGGTGGTTTATTAAACGGTGTTCCACCGTCAGGTGGTTTATTAGACAGTGTTCCACCGTCAGGTGGTTTATTAAACGGTGTTCCACCGTCAGGTGGTTTATTAAATGGTGGTTTATTAAACGGTGGTTTATTAAACGGTGTTCCACCGTCAGGTGGTTTATTAAACGGTGTTCCACCGTCAGGTGGTTTATTAAACGGTGGTTTATTAAACGGGGTTCCACCGTCAGGTGGTTTATTAAACAGTGTTCCACCGTCAGGTGGTTTATTAAACGGTGTTCCACCGTCAGGTGCTTTATTAAACGGTGTTCCACCGTCAGGTGGGTTATTAAACGGTGTTCCACTTTCAGGTGGGTTATTAAACGGTGTTCCACCGTCAGGTGGTTTATTGAACGGTGTTCCACCGTCAGGTGGTTTATTAAACGGTGGTTTATTAAACGGTGTTCCACTCTCAGGTGGTTTATTAAACGGTGTTCCACCGTTAGGTGGTTTATTAAACGGTGTTCCACCGTCAGGGGGTTTATTAAACGGTGTTCCACCGTCAGGTGGTTTATTAAACGGTGTTCCACCGTCAGGTGGTTTATTAAACGGTGTTCCACCGTCAGGTGGTTTATTAAACGGTGTTCCACCGTCAGGTGGTTTATTAAACGGTGTTCCACCGTCAGGTGGTTTATTAAATGGTGGTTTATTAAACGGTGTTCCACCGTCAGGTGGTTTATTAAACGGTGTTCCACCGTCAGGTGGTTTATTAAACGGTGTTCCACCGTCAGGTGGTTTATTAAATGGTGGTTTATTAAACGGTGTTCCACTGTCAGGTGGTTTATTAAATGGTGGTTTATTAAACGGTGTTCCACCGTCAGGTGGTTTATTAAATGGTGGTTTATTAAACGGTGTTCCACCGTCAGGTGGTTTATTAAACGGTGTTCCACCGTCAGGTGGTTTATTAAACGGTGTTCCACCGTCAGGTGGTTTATTAAAAGGTGTTCCACCGTCAGGTGGTTTATTAAACGGTGTTCCACCGTCAGGTGGTTTATTAAAAGGTGTTCCACCGTCAGGTGGTTTATTAAATGGTGGCTCATTAAACGGTGTTCCACCGTCAGGTGGTTTATTAAACGGTGTTCCACCGTCAGGTGGTTTATTAAATGGTGTTCCACCGTCAGGTGGTTTATTAAACGGTGGTTTATTAAACGGTGTTCCACCGTCAGGTGGTTTATTAAACGGTGTTCCACCGTCAGGTGGTTTATTAAATGGTGGTTTATTAAATGGTGTTCCACCGTCAGGTGGTTTATTAAACGGTGTTCCACCGTCAGGTGGTTTATTAAACGGTGGTTTATTAAATGGTGTTCCACCGTCAGATGGTTTATTAAACGGTGGTTTATTAAATGGTGTTCCACCGTCAGGTGGTTTATTAAACGGTGGTTTATTAAACGGTGTTCCACCGTCAGGTGGTTTATTAAACGGTGGTTTATTAAACGGTGGTTTATTAAACGGTGTTCCACCGTCAGGTGGTTTATTAAACGGTGGTTTATTAAACGGTGTTCCAACGTCAGGTGGTTTATTAAACGGTGTTTCACCGTCAGGTGGTTTGTTAAACGGTGTTCCACCGTCAGGTGGTTTATTAAACGGTGTTCCACCGTCAGATGGTTTATTAAACGGTGGTTTATTAAATGGTGTTCCACCGTCAGGTGGTTTATTAAACGGTGGTTTATTAAACGGTGTTCCACCGTCAGGTGGTTTATTAAATGGTGGTTTATTAAACGGTGGTTTATTAAACGGTGTTCCACCGTCAGGTGGTTTATTAAACAGTGTTCCACCATCAGGTGGTTTATTAAACGGTGTTCCACCATCAGGTGGTTTATTAAACGGTGTTCCACCGTCAGGTGGTTTATTAAACGGTGTTCCACCGTCAGGTGGTTTATTAGATGGTGTTCCACCGTCAGGTGGTTTATTAGATGGTGTTCCACCGTCAGGTGGTATATTAAACGGTGTTCCACCGTCAGGTGGTTTATTAAATGGTGGTTTATTAAACGGTGGTTTATGAAACGGTGTTCCACCGTCAGGTGGTTTATTAAACGGTGGTTTAGTAAACGGTGTTCCACCGTCAGGTGGTTTATTAAACGGTGTTCCACCGTCAGGTGGTTTATTAAATGGTGGTTTATTAAACGGTGGTTTATGAAACGGTGTTCCACCGTCAGGTGGTTTATTAAACGGTGGTTTAGTAAACGGTGTTCCACCGTCAGGTGGTTTATTAAACGGTGTTTCACCGTCAGGTGGTTTGTTAAACGGTGTTCCACCGTCAGGTGGTTTATTAAACGGTGTTCCACCGTCAGGTGGTTTATTAAACGGTGTTCCACCGTCAGGTGGTTTATTAAACGGTGGTTTATTAAACGGTGTTCCACCGTCAGGTGGTTTATTAAATGGTGGTTTATTAAACGGTGGTTTATTAAACGGTGTTCCACCGTCAGGTTGTTTATTAGACAGTGTTCCACCGTCAGGTGGTTTATTAAATGGTGGTTTATTAAACGGTGTTCCACCGTCAGGTGGTTTATTAAATGGTGGTTTATTAAACGGTGTTCCACCGTCAGGTGGTTTATTAAATGGTGGTTTATTAAACGGTGTTCCACCGTCAGGTGGTTTATTAAATGGTGGTTTATTAAACGGTGTTCCACCGTCAGGTGGTTTATTAAATGGTGGTTTATTAAACGGTGTTCCACCGTCAGGTGGTTTATTAAACGGTGTTCCACCGTCAGGTGGTCTATTAAACGGTGTTCCACCGTCAGGTGGTTTATTAAACGGTGGTTTATTAAACGGTGTTCCACCGTCAGGTGGTTTATTAAAGGGTGTTCCTCCGTCAGGTGGTTTATTAAATGGTGGCTTATTAAACGGTGTTCCACCGTCAGGTGGTTTATTAAACGGTGGTTTATTAAACGGTGTTCCACCGTCAGGTGGTTTATTAAATGGTGGTTTATTAAACGGTGGTTTATTAAATGGTGTTCCACCGTCAGGTGGTTTTTAAACGGTGTTCCACCGTCAGGTGGTTTATTAAATGGTGTTCCACCGTCAGGTGGTTTATTAAACGGTGTTCCACCGTCAGGTGGTTTATTAAACGGTGGTTTATGAAATGGTGTTCCACCGTCAGGTGGTTTATTAAACGGTGGTTTATTAAACGGTGTTCCACCGTCAGGTGGTTTATTAAACGGTGTTCCACCGTCAGGTGGTTTATTAAACGGTGTTCCACCGTCAGGTGGTTAATTAAACGGTGTTCCACCGTCAGGTGGTTTATTAAACGGTGTTCCACCGTCAGGTGGTTTATTAAACGGTGGTTTATTAAACGGTGGTTTATTAAACGGTGTTCCACCGTCAGGTGGTTTATTAAACGGTGTTCCACCGTCAGGTGGTTAATTAAACGGTGTTCCACCGTCAGGTGGTTTATTAAACGGTGGTTTATTAAACGGTGTTCCACCGTCAGGTGGTTTATTAAACGGTGTTCCACCGTCAGGTGGTTTATTAAACGGTGGTTTATTAAACGGTGGTTTATTAAACGGTGTTCCACCGTCAGGTGGTTTATTAAACGGTGTTCCACCGTCAGGTGGTTAATTAAACGGTGTTCCACCGTCAGGTGGTTAATTAAACGGTGTTCCACCTTCAGGTGGTTAATTAAACGGTGTTCCACCGTCAGGTGGTTTATTAAACGGTGTTCCACCGTCAGGTGGTTTATTAAACGGTGGTTTATTAAACGGTGGTTTATTAAACGGTGTTCCACCGTCAGGTGGTTTATTAAACGGTGTTCCACCGTCAGGTGGTTAATTAAACGGTGTTCCACCGTAAGGTGGTTTATTAAACGGTGTTCCACCGTCAGGTGGTTTATTAAACGGTGTTCCACCGTCAGGTGGTTTATTAAACGGTGTTCCACCGTCAGGTGGTTAATTAAACGGTGTTCCACCGTCAGGTGGTTTATTAAACGGGGTTCCACCGTCAGGTGGTTTATTAAACGGTGGTTAATTAAACGGTGTTCCACCGTCAGGTGGTTTATTAAACGGTGGTTTAATAAACGGTGTTCCACCGTCAGGTGGGTTATTAAACGGTGTTCCACCGCCAGGTGGTTTATTAAACGGTGTTCCACCGTCAGGTGGTTTATTAAACGGTGTTGCACCGTCAGGTGGTTTATTAAACGGTGTTCCACCGTCAGGTGGTTTATTAAACGGTGTTCCACCGTCAGGTGGTTTATTAAACGGTGGTTTATTAAACGGTGTTCCACCGTCAGGTGGTTTATTAAACGGTGTTCCACCGTCAGGTGGTTTATTAAACGGTGGTTAATTAAACGGTGTTCCACCGTCAGGTGGTTTATTAAACGGTGGTTTAATAAACGGTGTTCCACCGTCAGGTGGGTTATTAAACGGTGTTCCACCGCCAGGTGGTTTATTAAACGGTGTTCCACCGTCAGGTGGTTTATTAAACGGTGTTGCACCGTCAGGTGGTTTATTAAACGGTGTTCCACCGTCAGGTGGTTTATTAAACGGTGGTTTATTAAACGGTGTTCCACCGTCAGGTGGTTTATTAAACGGTGTTCCACCGTCAGGTGGTTTATTAAACGGTGGTTTATTAAACGGTGTTCCACCGTCAGGTGGTTTATTAAATGGTGGTTTATTAAACGGTGTTCCACCGTCAGGTGGTTTATTAAACGGTGTTCCACCGTCAGGTGGTTTATCAAACGGTGTTCCACCGTCAGGTGGTTTATTAAATGGTGGTTTATTAAACGGTGGTTTATTAAAAGGTGTTCCACCGTCAGGTGGTTTATTAGACGGTGTTCCACCATCACGTGGTTTATTAAATGGTGTTCCACCGTCAGGTGGTTTATTAAATGGTGGTTTATTAAACGGTGTTCCACCGTCAGGTGGTTTATTAAACGGTGGTTTATTAAACGGTGTTCCACCGTCAGGTGGTTGATTAAACGGTGGTTTATTAAACGGTGTTCCACCGTCAGGTGGTTGATTAAACGGTGGTTTATTAAACGGTGTTCCACCGTCAGGTGGTTTATTAAATGGTGGTTTATTAAACGGTGTTCCACCGTCAGGTGGTTTATTAAACGGTGTTCCACCGTCAGGTGGTTTATTAAACGGTGGTTTATTAAACGGTGTTCCACCGTCAGGTGGTTTATTAAATGGTTGTTTATTAAACGGTGTTCCACCGTCAGGTGGTTTATTAAATGGTGGTTTATTAAACGGTGGTTTATTAAACGGTGTTCCACCGTCAGGTGGTTTATTAGACGGTGTTCCACCGTCAGGTGGTTTATTAAATGGTGGTTTATTAAACGGTGTTCCACCGTCAGGTGGTTTATTAAACGGTGGTTTATTAAACGGTGTTCCACCGTCAGGTGGTTGATTAAACGGTGGTTTATTAAACGGTGTTCCACCGTCAGGTGGTTGATTAAACGGTGGTTTATTAAACGGTGTTCCACCGTCAGGTGGTTTATTAAATGGTGGTTTATTAAACGGTGTTCCACCGTCAGGTGGTTTATTAAACGGTGTTCCACCGTCAGGTGGTTTATTAAACGGTGGTTTATTAAACGGTGTTCCACCGTCAGGTGGTTTATTAAATGGTTGTTTATTAAACGGTGTTCCACCGTCAGGTGGTTTATTAAATGGTGGTTTATTAAACGGTGGTTTATTAAACGGTGTTCCACCGTCAGGTGGTTTATTAGACGGTGTTCCACCGTCAGGTGGTTTATTAAACGGTGTTCCACCGTCAGGTGGTTTATTAAACGGTGTTCCACCGTCAGGTGGTTTATTAAACGGTGGTTTATTAAACGGTGTTCCACCGTCAGGTGGTTTATTAAATGGTTGTTTATTAAACGGTGTTCCACCGTCAGGTGGTTTATTAAATGGTGGTTTATTAAACGGTGGTTTATTAAACGGTGTTCCACCGTCAGGTGGTTTATTAGACGGTGTTCCACCGTCAGGTGGTTTATTAAATGGTGGTTTATTAAACGGTGTTCCACCGTCAGGTGGTTTATTAAACGGTGGTTTATTAAACGGTGTTCCACCGTCAGGTGGTTGATTAAACGGTGGTTTATTAAACGGTGTTCCACCGTCAGGTGGTTGATTAAACGGTGGTTTATTAAACGGTGTTCCACCGTCAGGTGGTTTATTAAATGGTGGTTTATTAAACGGTGTTCCACCGTCAGGTGGTTTATTAAACGGTGTTCCACCGTCAGGTGGTTTATTAAACGGTGGTTTATTAAACGGTGTTCCACCGTCAGGTGGTTTATTAAATGGTTGTTTATTAAACGGTGTTCCACCGTCAGGTGGTTTATTAAATGGTGGTTTATTAAACGGTGGTTTATTAAACGGTGTTCCACCGTCAGGTGGTTTATTAGACGGTGTTCCACCGTCAGGTGGTTTATTAAACGGTGTTCCACTGTCAGGTGGTTTATTAAATGGTGTTCCACCGTCAGGTGGATTATTAAACCGTGTTCCACCGTCAGGTGGGTTATTAAACGGTGTTCCACTGTCAGGTGGTTTATTAAACGGTGTTCCTCCGTCAGGTGGTTTATTAAACGGTGTTCCACCGTCAGGTGGTTTATTAAACGGTGGTTTATTAAATGGTGTTCCACCGTCAGGTGGTTTATTAAACTGTGATTTATTAAACGGTGTTCCACCGTCAGGTGGTTTATTAAATGGTGGTTTATTAAACGGTGGTTTATTAAACGGTGTTCCACCGTCAGGTGGTTTATTAGACGGTGTTCCACCATCTGGTGGTTTATTAAACGGTATTCCACCGTCAGGTGGTTTATTAAACGGTGTTCCCCCATCAGGTGGTTTATTAAACGGTGGTTAATTAAACGGTGTTCCACCGTCAGGTGGTTTATTAAACGGTGTTCCACCGTCAGGTGGTTTATTAAATGGTGGTTTATTAAGCGGTGTTCCACCGTCAGGTGGTTTATTAAACGGTGTTCCACCGTCAGGTGGTTTATTAAACGGTGTTCCACCGTCAGGTGGTTTATTAAACGGTGTTCCACCGTCAGGTGGTTTATTAAACGGTGGTTAATTAAACGGTGTTCCACCGTCAGGTGGTTTATTAAACGGTGTTCCACCGTCAGGTGGTTTACTAAACGGTATTCCACCGTCAGGTGGTTTATTAAACGGTGTTCCACCGTCGGGTGGGTTATTAAACGGTGTTCCACCGTCAGGTGGGTTATTAAACGGTGTTCCACTTTCAGGTGGGTTATTAAACGGTGTTCCACCGTCAGGTGGTTTATTAAACAATGTTCCACCGTCAGGTGGTTTATTAAACGGTGGTTTATTAAACGGTGTTCCACCGTCAGGTGGTTTATTAAACGGTGTTCCACCGTCAGGTGGTTTATTAAACGGTGGTTTTTTAAATGGTGATCCACCGTCAGGTGGTTTATTAAACGGTGTTCCACCGTCAGGTGGTTTATTAAATGGTGGTTTATTAAACGGTGGTTTATTAAACGGTGTTCCACCGTCAGGTGGTTTATTAGACGGTGGTGTTCCACCGTCAGGTGGTTTATTAAACGGTGTTCCACCGTAAGGTGGATTATTAAACGGTGTTCCACCGTCAGGTGGGTTATTAAACGGTGTTCCAATGTCAGGTGGTTTATTAAACGGTGTTCCTCCGTCAGGTGGTTTATTAAACGGTGTTCCACTGTCAGGTGGTTTATTAAACGGTGGTTTATTAAACAGTGTTCCACCGTCAGATGGTTTATTAAACGGTGGTTTATTAAATGGTGTTCCACCGTCAGGTGGTTTATTAAACGGTGGTTTATTAAACGGTGTTCCACCGTCAGGTGGGTTATTAAACGGTGTTCCACTGTCAGGTGGTTTATTAAACGGTGTTCCTCCGTCAGGTGGTTTATTAAACGGTGTTCCACCGTCAGGTGGTTTATTAAACGGTGGTTTATTAAACGGTGTTCCACCGTCAGGTGGTTTATTAGACGGTGTTCCACCATCAGGTGGTTTATTAAACGGTGTTCCACCGTCAGGTGGTTTATTAAACGGTGTTCCACCGTCAGGTGGTTTATTAAACGGTGTTCCACCGTCAGGTGGTTTATTAAACGGTGGTTTATTAAACGGTGTTCCACCGTCAGGTGGTTTATTAAATGGTGGTTTATTAAACGGTGGTTTATTAAACGGTGTTCCACTGTCAGGTTGTTTATTAGACAGTGTTCCACCGTCAGGTGGTTTATTAAATGGTGTTCCACCGTCAGGTGGTTTATTAAATGGTGGTTTATTAAACGGTGTTCCACCGTCAGGTGGTATATTAAACGGTGGTTAATTAAACGGTGTTCCACCGTCAGGTGGTTTATTAAACGGTGTTCCACCGTCAGGTGGTTTATTAAATGGTGGTTTATTAAACGGTGTTCCACCGTCAGGTGGTTTATTAAATGGTGGTTTATTAAACGGTGTTCCACCGTCAGGTGGTTTATTAAATGGTGGTTTATTAAACGGTGTTCCACCGTCAGGTGGTTTATTAAATGGTGGTTTATTAAACGGTGTTCCACCGTCAGGTGGTTTATTAAATGGTGGTTTATTAAACGGTGTTCCACCGTTAGGTGGTTTATTAAACGGTGGTTTATTAAACGGTGTTCCACCGTTAGGTGGTTTATTAAACGGTGTTCCACCGTCAGGTGGTTTATTAAACGGTGTTCCACCGTCAGGTGGTTTATTAAACGGTGTTCCACCGTCAGGTGGTTTATTAAACGGTGTTCCACCGTCAGGTGGTTTATTAAACGGTGTTCCACCGTCAGGTGGTTTATTAAATGGTGGTTTATTAAACGGTTTTCCACCGTCAGGTGGTTTATTAAACGGTGTTCCACCGTCAGGTGGTTTATTAAACGGTGTTCCACCGTCAGGTGGTTTATTAAATGGTGGTTTATTAAACGGTGTTCCACCGTCAGGTGGTTTATTAAATGGTGGTTTATTAAACGGTGTTCCACCGTCAGGTGGTTTATTAAACGGTGTTCCACCGTCAGGTGGTTTATTAAACGGTGTTCCACCGTCAGGTGGTTTATTAAACGGTGTTCCACCGTCAGGTGGTTTATTAAAAGTTGTTCCACCGTCAGGTGGTTTATTAAATGGTGGCTTATTAAACGGTGTTCCACCGTCAGGTGGTTTATTAAACGGTGTTCCACCGTCAGGTGGTTTATTAAATGGTGTTCCACCGTCAGGTGGTTTATTAAACGGTGGTTTATTAAACGGTGTTCCACCGTCAGGTGGTTTATTAAATGGTGTTCCACCGTCAGGTGGTTTATTAAATGGTGGTTTATTAAATGGTGTTCCACCGTCAGGTGGTTTATTAAACGGTGTTCCACCGTCAGGTGGTTTATTAAACGGTGTTCCACCGTCAGGTGGTTTATTAAATGGTGGTTTATTAAACGGTGTTCCACCGTCAGGTGGTTTATTAAACGGTGTTCCACCGTCAGGTGGTTTATTAAACGGTGTTCCACCGTCAGGTGGTTTATTAAACGGTGTTCCACCGTCAGGTGGTTTATTAAAAGTTGTTCCACCGTCAGGTGGTTTATTAAATGGTGGCTTATTAAACGGTGTTCCACCGTCAGGTGGTTTATTAAACGGTGTTCCACCGTCAGGTGGTTTATTAAATGGTGTTCCACCGTCAGGTGGTTTATTAAACGGTGGTTTATTAAACGGTGTTCCACCGTCAGGTGGTTTATTAAATGGTGTTCCACCGTCAGGTGGTTTATTAAATGGTGGTTTATTAAATGGTGTTCCACCGTCAGGTGATTTATTAAACGGTGTTCCACCGTCAGGTGTTTTATTAAACGGTGGTTTATTAAACGGTGTTCCACCGTCAGGTGGTTTATTAAATGGTGGTTTATTAAACGGTGGTTTATTAAACGGTGTTCCACCATCAGGTGGTTTATTAAACGGTGTTCCACCGTCAGGTGGTTTATTAGATGGTGTTCCACCGTCAGGTGGTTTATTAGATGGTGTTCCACCGTCAGGTGGTTTATTAAATGGTGGTTTATTAAACGGTGGTTTATTAAACGGTGTTCCACCGTCAGGTGGTTTATTAAACGGTGGTTTATTAAACGGTGTTCCACCGTCAGGTGGTTTATTAAACGGTGTTTCACCGTCAGGTGGTTTGTTAAACGGTGTTTCACCGTCAGGTGGTTTGTTAAACGGTGTTCCACCGTCAGGTGGTTTATTAAACGGTGTTCCACCGTCAGGTGGTTTATTAAACGGTGTTCCACCGTCAGGTGGTTTATTAAATGGTGGTTTATTAAACGGTGTTCCACCGTCAGGTGGTTTATTAAATGGTGGTTTATTAAACGGTGTTCCACCGTCAGGTGGTTTATTAAATGGTGGTTTATTAAACGGTGTTCCACCGTCAGGTGGTTTATTAAATGGTGGTTTATTAAACGGTGTTCCACCGTTAGGTGGTTTATTAAACGGTGTTCCACCGTCAGGTGGTTTATTAAACGGTGTTCCACCGTCAGGTGGTTTATTAAACGGTGTTCCACCGTCAGGTGGTTTATTAAACGGTGTTCCACCGTCAGGTGGTTTATTAAACGGTGTTCCACCGTCAGGTGGTTTATTAAATGGTGGTTTATTAAACGGTGTTCCACCGTCAGGTGGTTTATTAAACGGTGTTCCACCGTCAGGTGGTTTATTAAACGGTGTTCCACCGTCAGGTGGTTTATTAAATGGTGGTTTATTAAACGGTGTTCCACCGTCAGGTGGTTTATTAAACGGTGTTCCACCGTCAGCTGGTTTATTAAACGGTGTTCCACCGTCAGGTGGTTTATTAAACGGTGTTCCACCGTCAGGTGGTTTATTAAACGGTGGTTTATTAAACGGTGTTCCACCGTCAGGTTGTTTATTAAATGGTGTTCCACCGTCAGGTGGTTTATTAAACGGTGTTCCACCGTCAGGTGGTTTATTAAATGGTGTTCCACCGTCAGGTGGTTTATTAAATGGTGGTTTATTAAATGGTGTTCCACCGTCAGGTGGTTTATTAAACGGTGTTCCACCGTCAGGTGGTTTATTAAACGGTGGTTTATTAAACGGTGTTCCACCGTCAGATGGTTTATTAAACGGTGGTTTATTAAATGGTGTTCCACCGTCAGGTGGTTTATTAAACGGTGGTTTATTAAACGGTGTTCCACCGTCAGGTGGTTTATTAAATGGTGGTTTATTAAACGGTGGTTTATTAAACGGTGTTCCACCATCAGGTGGTTTATTAAACGGTGTTCCACCGTCAGGTGGTTTATTAAATGGTGGTTTATTAAACGGTGGTTTATTAAACGGTGTTCCACCGTCAGGTGGTTTATTAAACGGTTGTTTATTAAACGGTGTTCCACCGTCAGGTGGTTTATTAAACGGTGTTTCACCGTCAGGTGGTTTGTTAAACGGTGTTTCACCGTCAGGTGGTTTGTTAAACGGTGTTCCACCGTCAGGTGGTTTATTAAACGGTGTTCCACCGTCAGGTGGTTTATTAAACGGTGTTCCACCGTCAGGTGGTTTATTAAACGGTGGTTTATTAAACGGGGTTCCACCGTCAGGTGGTTTATTAAACGGTGTTCCACCGTCAGGTGGTTTATTAAATGGTGGTTTATTAAACGGTGGTTTATTAAACGGTGTTCCACCGCCAGGTGGTTTATTAAACGGTGTTCCACCGTCAGGTGGTTTATTAAACGGTGGTTTATTAAACGGGGTTCCACCGTCAGGTGGTTTATTAAACAGTGTTCCACCGTCAGGTGGTTTATTAAACGGTGTTCCACCGTCAGGTGCTTTATTAAACGGTCTTCCACCGTCAGGTGGGTTATTAAACGGTGTTCCACTTTCAGGTGGGTTATTAAACGGTGTTCCACCGTCAGGTGGTTTATTGAACGGTGTTCCACCGTCAGGTGGTTTATTAAACGGTGGTTTATTAAACGATGTTCCACTCTCAGGTGGTTTATTAAACGGTGTTCCACCGTTAGGTGGTTTATTAAACGGTGTTCCACCGTCAGGGGGTTTATTAAACGGTGTTCCACCGTCAGGTGGTTTATTAAACGGTGTTCCACCGTCAGGTGGTTTATTAAACGGTGTTCCACCGTCAGGTGGTTTATTAAACGGTGTTCCACCGTCAGGTGGTATATTAAACGGTGTTCCACCGTCAGGTGGTTTATTAAATGGTGGTTTATTAAACGGTGTTCCACCGTCAGGTGGTTTATTAAACGGTGTTCCACCGTCAGGTGGTTTATTAAACGGTGTTCCACCGTCAGGTGGTTTATTAAATGGTGGTTTATTAAACGGTGTTCCACCGTCAGGTGGTTTATTAAATGGTGGTTTATTAAACGGTGTTCCACCGTCAGGTGGTTTATTAAATGGTGGTTTATTAAACGGTGTTCCACCGTCAGGTGGTTTATTAAACGGTGTTCCACCGTCAGGTGGTTTATTAAACGGTGTTCCACCGTCAGGTGGTTTATTAAAAGGTGTTCCACCGTCAGGTGGTTTATTAAATGGTGGCTCATTAAACGGTGTTCCACCGTCAGGTGGTTTATTAAACGGTGTTCCACCGTCAGGTGGTTTATTAAATGGTGTTCCACCGTCAGGTGGTTTATTAAACGGTGGTTTATTAAACGGTGTTCCACCGTCAGGTGGTTTATTAAACGGTGTTCCACCGTCAGGTGGTTTATTAAATGGTGGTTTATTAAATGGTGTTCCACCGTCAGGTGGTTTATTAAACGGTGTTCCACCGTCAGGTGGTTTATTAAACGGTGGTTTATTAAATGGTGTTCCACCGTCAGATGGTTTATTAAACGGTGGTTTATTAAATGGTGTTCCACCGTCAGGTGGTTTATTAAACGGTGGTTTATTAAACGGTGTTCCACCGTCAGGTGGTTTATTAAACGGTGGTTTATTAAACGGTGGTTTATTAAACGGTGTTCCACCGTCAGGTGGTTTATTAAACGGTGGTTTATTAAACGGTGTTCCAACGTCAGGTGGTTTATTAAACGGTGTTTCACCGTCAGGTGGTTTGTTAAACGGTGTTCCACCGTCAGGTGCTTTATTAAACGGTGTTCCACCGTCAGATGGTTTATTAAACGGTGGTTTATTAAATGGTGTTCCACCGTCAGGTGGTTTATTAAACGGTGGTTTATTAAACGGTGTTCCACCGTCAGGTGGTTTATTAAATGGTGGTTTATTAAACGGTGGTTTATTAAACGGTGTTCCACCGTCAGGTTGTTTATTAGACAGTGTTCCACCGTCAGGTGGTTTATTAAATGGTGGTTTATTAAACGGTGTTCCACCGTCAGGTGGTTTATTAAATGGTGGTTTATTAAACGGTGTTCCACCGTCAGGTGGTTTATTAAATGGTGGTTTATTAAACGGTGTTCCACCGTCAGGTGGTTTATTAAATGGTGGTTTATTAAACGGTGTTCCACCGTCAGGTGGTTTATTAAATGGTGGTTTATTAAACGGTGTTCCACCGTCAGGTGGTTTATTAAACGGTGTTCCACCGTCAGGTGGTCTATTAAACGGTGTTCCACCGTCAGGTGGTTTATTAAACGGTGGTTTATTAAACGGTGTTCCACCGTCAGGTGGTTTATTAAAGGGTGTTCCTCCGTCAGGTGGTTTATTAAATGGTGGCTTATTAAACGGTGTTCCACCGTCAGGTGGTTTATTAAACGGTGGTTTATTAAACGGTGTTCCACCGTCAGGTGGTTTATTAAATGGTGGTTTATTAAACGGTGGTTTATTAAATGGTGTTCCACCGTCAGGTGGTTTTTAAACGGTGTTCCACCGTCAGGTGGTTTATTAAATGGTGTTCCACCGTCAGGTGGTTTATTAAACGGTGTTCCACCGTCAGGTGGTTTATTAAACGGTGGTTTATGAAATGGTGTTCCACCGTCAGGTGGTTTATTAAACGGTGGTTTATTAAACGGTGTTCCACCGTCAGGTGGTTTATTAAATGGTGGTTTATTAAACGGTGGTTTATTAAACGGTGTTCCACCGTCAGGTGGTTTATTAAACGGTGTTCCACCGTCAGGTGGTTTATTAAACGGTGGTTTATTAAACGAGGTTCCACCGTCTGGTGGTTTATTAAACGGTGTTCCACCGTCAGGTGGTTTATTAAACGGTGTTCCACCGTCAGGTGGTTTATTAAACGGGGTTCCACCGTCAGGTGCTTTATTAAACGGTGTTCCACCGTCAGGTGGGTTATTAAACGGTGTTCCACTTTCAGGTGGGTTATTAAACGGTGTTCCACCGTCAGGTGGTTTATTGAACGGTGTTCCACCGTCAGGTGGTTTATTAAATGGTGGTTTATTAAACGGTGTTCCACCGTCAGGTGGTTTATTAAACGGTGGTTTATTAAACGGTGTTCCACCGTCAGGTGGTTTATTAAATGGTGGTTTATTAAACGGTGGTTTATTAAACGGTGTTCCACTGTCAGGTGGTTTATTAGACGGTGTTCCACCATCACTTGGTTTATTAAATGGTGTTCCACCGTCAGGTGGTTTATTAAACGGTGTTCCACCGTCAGGTGGTTTATTAAACGGTGGTTTACTAAACGGTGTTCCACCGTCAGGTGGTTTATTAAACGGTGTTCCACTGTCAGGTGGTTTATTAAACGGTGTTCCACCGTCAGGTGGTTTATTAAACGGTGTTCCACCGTCAGGTGGTTTATTAAACGGTGTTCCACCGTCAGGTGGTTTATTAAATGGTGGTTTACTAAACGGTGTTCCACCGTCAGGTGGTTTATTAAATGGTGTTCACCGTCAGGTGGTTTATTAAATGGTGTTCCACCGTCAGGTGGTTTATTAAATGGTGTTCCACCGTTAGGTGGTTTATTAGATGGTGTTCCCCCGTCAGGTGGTTTATTAAACGGTGTTCCACCGTCAGGTGGTTCATTAAACGGTGTTCCACCGTCAGGTGGTTTATTAAACGGTGTTCCACCGTCAGGTGGTTTATTAAACGGTGGTTTATTAAACGGGGTTCCACCGTCAGGTGGTTTATTAAACGGTGGTTTATTAAACGGTGTTCCACCGTCAGGTGGTTTATTAGATGGTGTTCCACTGTCAGGTGGTTTATTAAACGGTGTTCCACCGTCAGGTGGTTTATTAAACGGTGTTCCACCGTCAGGTGGTTTATTAAACGGTGTTCCACCGTCAGGTGCTTTATTAAACGGTGTTCCACTTTCAGGTGGGTTATTAAACGGTGTTCCACTTTCAGGTGGGTTATTAAACGGTGTTCCACCGTCAGGTGGTTTATTAAACGGTGTTCCACCGTCAGGTGGTTTATTAAACGGTGGTTTATTAAACGGTGTTCCACTGTCAGGTGGTTTATTAAACGGTGTTCCAACGTCAGGTGCTTTATTAAATGGTGGTTTATTAAACGGTGGTTTATTAAACGGTGTTCCACCATCAGGTGGTTTATTAGACGGTGTTCCACCATCAGGTGGTTTATTAAACGGTGTTCCACCGTCAGGTGGTTTATTAGATGGTGTTAAACCGTCAGGTGGTTTATTAAACTGTGGTTTATTAAACGGTGTTCCACCGTCAGGTGGTTTATTAAATGGTATTCCACCGTCAGGTGGTTTATTAAACGGTGTTCCACCGTCAGGTGGTTTATTAAACGGTGTTCCACCGTCAGGTGGTTTATTAGATGGTGTTAAACCGTCAGGTGGTTTATTAAACTGTGGTTTATTAAACGGTGTTCCACCGTCAGGTGGTTTATTAAACGGTGTTCCACCGTCAGGTGGGTTATTAAACGGTGTTCCACCGTCAGGTGGTTTATTAAAATGTGTTCCACCGTCAGGTGGTTTATTAAACGGTGTTCCACCGTCAGGTGGTTTATTAAACGGTGTTCAACCGTCAGGTGGTTTATTAAACGGTGGTTTATTAAACGGTGGTTTATTAAACTGTGGTTTATTAAACGGTGTTCCACCGTCAGGTGGTTTATTAAATGGTGGTTTATTAAACGGTGTTCCACCGTCAGGTGTTTTATTAAACGGTGTTCCACCGTCAGGTGTTTTATTAAACGGTGTTCCACCGTCAGGTGGTTTATTAAACAGTGTTCCAAAGTCAGGTGGTTTATTAAACGGTGTTCCACCGTCAGGTGGTTTATTAAACGGTGTTCCACCGTCAGGTGGTTTATTAAACGGTGTTCCACCGTCAGGTGGTTTATTAAACGGTGTTCCACCGTCAGGTGGTTTATTAAACGGTGGTTTATTAAACGGTGTTCCACCGTCAGGTGGTTTATTAAATGGTGTTTTATTAAACGGTGGTTTATTAAACGGTGTTCCACCGTCAGGTTGTTTATTAGACAGTGTTCCACCGTCAGGTGGTTTATTAAATGGTGGTTTATTAAACGGTGTTCCACCGTCAGGTGGTTTATTAAATGGTGGTTTATTAAACGGTGTTCCACCGTCAGGTGGTTTATTAAATGGTGGTTTATTAAACGGTGTTCCACCGTCAGGTGGTTTATTAAATGGTGGTTTATTAAACGGTGTTCCACCGTCAGGTGGTTTATTAAATGGTGGTTTATTAAACGGTGTTCCACCGTCAGGTGGTTTATTAAACGGTGTTCCACCGTCAGGTGGTCTATTAAACGGTGTTCCACCGTCAGGTGGTTTATTAAACGGTGGTTTATTAAACGGTGTTCCACCGTCAGGTGGTTTATTAAAGGGTGTTCCTCCGTCAGGTGGTTTATTACATGGTGGCTTATTAAACGGTGTTCCACCGTCAGGTGGTTTATTAAACGGTGGTTTATTAAACGGTGTTCCACCGTCAGGTGGTTTATTAAATGGTGGTTTATTAAACGGTGGTTTATTAAACGGTGTTCCACCATCAGGTGGTTTATTAGACGGTGTTCCACCATCAGGTGGTTTATTAAACGGTGTTCCACCGTCAGGTGGTTTATTAGATGGTGTTAAACCGTCAGGTGGTTTATTAAACTGTGGTTTATTAAACGGTGTTCCACCGTCAGGTGGTTTATTAAATGGTATTCCACCGTCAGGTGGTTTATTAAACGGTGTTCCACCGTCAGGTGGTTTATTAAACGGTGTTCCACCGTCAGGTGGTTTATTAGATGGTGTTAAACCGTCAGGTGGTTTATTAAACTGTGGTTTATTAAACGGTGTTCCACCGTCAGGTGGTTTATTAAACGGTGTTCCACCGTCAGGTGGGTTATTAAACGGTGTTCCACCGTCAGGTGGTTTATTAAAATGTGTTCCACCGTCAGGTGGTTTATTAAACGGTGTTCCACCGTCAGGTGGTTTATTAAACGGTGTTCAACCGTCAGGTGGTTTATTAAACGGTGGTTTATTAAACGGTGGTTTATTAAACTGTGGTTTATTAAACGGTGTTCCACCGTCAGGTGGTTTATTAAATGGTGGTTTATTAAACGGTGTTCCACCGTCAGGTGTTTTATTAAACGGTGTTCCACCGTCAGGTGTTTTATTAAACGGTGTTCCACCGTCAGGTGGTTTATTAAACAGTGTTCCAAAGTCAGGTGGTTTATTAAACGGTGTTCCACCGTCAGGTGGTTTATTAAACGGTGTTCCACCGTCAGGTGGTTTATTAAACGGTGTTCCACCGTCAGGTGGTTTATTAAACGGTGTTCCACCGTCAGGTGGTTTATTAAACGGTGGTTTATTAAACGGTGTTCCACCGTCAGGTGGTTTATTAAATGGTGTTTTATTAAACGGTGGTTTATTAAACGGTGTTCCACCGTCAGGTTGTTTATTAGACAGTGTTCCACCGTCAGGTGGTTTATTAAATGGTGGTTTATTAAACGGTGTTCCACCGTCAGGTGGTTTATTAAATGGTGGTTTATTAAACGGTGTTCCACCGTCAGGTGGTTTATTAAATGGTGGTTTATTAAACGGTGTTCCACCGTCAGGTGGTTTATTAAATGGTGGTTTATTAAACGGTGTTCCACCGTCAGGTGGTTTATTAAATGGTGGTTTATTAAACGGTGTTCCACCGTCAGGTGGTTTATTAAACGGTGTTCCACCGTCAGGTGGTCTATTAAACGGTGTTCCACCGTCAGGTGGTTTATTAAACGGTGGTTTATTAAACGGTGTTCCACCGTCAGGTGGTTTATTAAAGGGTGTTCCTCCGTCAGGTGGTTTATTACATGGTGGCTTATTAAACGGTGTTCCACCGTCAGGTGGTTTATTAAACGGTGGTTTATTAAACGGTGTTCCACCGTCAGGTGGTTTATTAAATGGTGGTTTATTAAACGGTGGTTTATTAAATGGTGTTCCACCGTCAGGTGGTTTTTAAACGGTGTTCCACCGTCAGGTGGTTTATTAAATGGTGTTCCACCGTCAGGTGGTTTATTAAACGGTGTTCCACCGTCAGGTGGTTTATTAAACGGTGGTTTATGAAATGGTGTTCCACCGTCAGGTGGTTTATTAAACGGTGGTTTATTAAACGGTGTTCCACCGTCAGGTGGTTTATTAAATGGTGGTTTATTAAACGGTGGTTTATTAAACGGTGTTCCACCGTCAGGTGGTTTATTAAACGGTGTTCCACCGTCAGGTGGTTTATTAAACGGTGGTTTATTAAACGGGGTTCCACCGTCAGGTGGTTTATTAAACGGTGTTCCACCGTCAGGTGGTTTATTAAACGGTGTTCCACCGTCAGGTGGTTTATTAAACGGGGTTCCACCGTCAGGTGCTTTATTAAACGGTGTTCCACCGTCAGGTGGGTTATTAAACGGTGTTCCACTTTCAGGTGGGTTATTAAACGGTGTTCCACCGTCAGGTGGTTTATTGAACGGTGTTCCACCGTCAGGCGGTTTATTAAATGGTGGTTTATTAAACGGTGTTCCACCGTCAGGTGGTTTATTAAACGGTGGTTTATTAAACGGTGTTCCACCGTCAGGTGGTTTATTAAATGGTGGTTTATTAAACGGTGGTTTATTAAACGGTGTTCCACTGTCAGGTGGTTTATTAGACGGTGTTCCACCATCACTTGGTTTATTAAATGGTGTTCCACCGTCAGGTGGTTTATTAAACGGTGTTCCACCGTCAGGTTGTTTATTAAACGGTGGTTTACTAAACGGGGTTCCACCGTCAGGTGGTTTATTAAACGGTGTTCCACCGTCAGGTGGTTTATTAAACGGTGTTCCACCGTCAGGTGGTTTATTAAATGGTGGTTTACTAAACGGTGTTCCACCGTCAGGTGGTTTATTAAATGGTGTTCACCGTCAGGTGGTTTATTAAATGGTGTTCCACCGTCAGGTGGTTTATTAAATGGTGTTCCACCGTTAGGTGGTTTATTAGATGGTGTTCCCCCGTCAGGTGGTTTATTAAACGGTGTTCCACCGTCAGGTGGTTCATTAAACGGTGTTCCACCGTCAGGTGGTTTATTAAACGGTGTTCCACCGTCAGGTGGTTTATTAAACGGTGGTTTATTAAACGGGGTTCCACCGTCAGGTGGTTTATTAAACGGTGGTTTATTAAACGGTGTTCCACCGTCAGGTGGTTTATTAGATGGTGTTCCACCGTCAGGTGGTTTATTAAACGGTGTTCCACCGTCAGGTGGTTTATTAAACGGTGTTCCACCGTCAGGTGGTTTATTAAACGGTGTTCCACCGTCAGGTGCTTTATTAAACGGTGTTCCACTTTCAGGTGGGTTATTAAACGGTGTTCCACTTTCAGGTGGGTTATTAAACGGTGTTCCACCGTCAGGTGGTTTATTAAACGGTGTTCCACCGTCAGGTGGTTTATTAAACGGTGGTTTATTAAACGGTGTTCCACTGTCAGGTGGTTTATTAAACGGTGTTCCACCGTCAGGTGGTTTATTAAATGGTGGTTTATTAAACGGTGGTTTATTAAACGGTGTTCCACCATCAGGTGGTTTATTAGACGGTGTTCCACCATCAGGTGGTTTATTAAACGGTGTTCCACCGTCAGGTGGTTTATTAGATGGTGTTAAACCGTCAGGTGGTTTATTAAACTGTGGTTTATTAAACGGTGTTCCACCGTCAGGTGGTTTATTAAATGGTATTCCACCGTCAGGTGGTTTATTAAACGGTGTTCCACCGTCAGGTGGTTTATTAAACGGTGTTCCACCGTCAGGTGGTTTATTAGATGGTGTTAAACCGTCAGGTGGTTTATTAAACTGTGGTTTATTAAACGGTGTTCCACCGTCAGGTGGTTTATTAAACGGTGTTCCACCGTCAGGTGGGTTATTAAACGGTGTTCCACCGTCAGGTGGTTTATTAAAATGTGTTCCACCGTCAGGTGGTTTATTAAACGGTGTTCCACCGTCAGGTGATTTATTAAACGGTGTTCAACCGTCAGGTGGTTTATTAAACGGTGGTTTATTAAACGGTGGTTTATTAAACTGTGGTTTATTAAACGGTGTTCCACCGTCAGGTGGTTTATTAAATGGTGGTTTATTAAACGGTGTTCCACCGTCAGGTGTTTTATTAAACGGTGTTCCACCGTCAGGTGTTTTATTAAACGGTGTTCCACCGTCAGGTGGTTTATTAAACGGTGTTCCAAAGTCAGGTGGTTTATTAAACGGTGTTCCACCGTCAGGTGGTTTATTAAACGGTGTTCCACCGTCAGGTGGTTTATTAAACGGTGTTCCACCGTCAGGTGGTTTATTAAACGGTGTTCCACCGTCAGGTGGTTTAGTAAATGGTGGTTTATTAAACGGTGTTCCACCGTTAGGTGGGTTATTAAACGGTATTCCACGGTCAGGTGGTTTATTAAACGGTGTTCCACCGTCAGGTGGTTTATTAAACGGTGTTCCACCGTCAGGTGGTTTATTAAACGGTGTTCCACCGTCAGGTGGTTTATTAAACGGTGGTTAATTAAACGGTGTTCCACCGTCAGGTGGTTTATTAAACGGTGTTCCACCGTCAGGTGATTTATTAAACGGTGTTCCACCGTCAGGTGGTTTATTAAACGGTGTTCCACCGTCAGGTGGGTTATTAAACGGTGTTCCACCGGTAGGTGGTTTATTAAATGGTGGTTTATTAAACGGTGGTTTATTAAACGGTGTTCCACCGTCAGGTGGTTTATTAGACGGTGTTCCACGCGGGGTCGGGGACGGTGGTTTATTAAACGGTGGTTTATTAAACGGTGGTTTATTAAACGGTGGTTTATTAAACGGTATTCCACCGTCAGGTGGTTTATTAAACGGTGTTCCACCGTCAGGTGGTTTATTAAACGGTGGTTTATTAAACGGTGTTCCACCGTCAGGTGGTTTATTAGACGGTGGTTTATTAAACGGTGTTCCACCGTCAGGTGGTTTATTAAACGGTGTTCCACCGTCAGGTGGTTTATTAAACGGTGTTCCACCGTCAGGTGGTTTATTAGATGGTGTTCCACCGTCAGGTGGTTTATTAAACGGTGTTCCACCGTCAGGTGGTTTATTATATGGTGTTCCACCGTCAGGTGGTTTATAAAACGGTGTTCCACCGTCAGGTGGTTTATTAAACGGTGTTCCACCGTCAGGTGGTTTATTAAACGGTGGTTTATTAAACGGTGTTCCACCGTCAGGTGGTTTATTAGACGGTGGTTTATTAAACGGTGTTCCACCATCAGGTGGTTTATTAAACGGTGGTTTATTAAACGGTGTTCCACCGTCAGGTGGTTTATTAAACGGTGTTCCACTGTCAGGTGGTTTATTAAACGGTGGTTTATTAAACGGTGTTCCACCGTCAGGTGGTTTATTAAACGGTGTTCCACCGTCAGGTGGTTTATTAAACGGTGTTCCACCGTCAGCTGGTTTATTAAACGGTGTTCCACCGTCAGGTGGTTTATTAAACGGTGTTCCACCGTCAGGTGGTTTATTAAACGGTGGTTTATTAAACGGTGTTCCACCGTCAGGTGGTTTATTAGACGGTGGTTTATTAAACGGTGTTCCACCGTCAGGTGGTTTATTAAACGGTGTTCCACCGTCAGGTGGTTTATTAAACGGTGTTCCACCGTCAGGTGGTTTATTAGATGGTGTTCCACCGTCAGGTGGTTTATTAAACGGTGTTCCACCGTCAGGTGGTTTATTATATGGTGTTCCACCGTCAGGTGGTTTATAAAACGGTGTTCCACCGTCAGGTGGTTTATTAAACGGTGTTCCACCGTCAGGTGGTTTATTAAACGGTGGTTTATTAAACGGTGTTCCACCGTCAGGTGGTTTATTAGACGGTGGTTTATTAAACGGTGTTCCACCATCAGGTGGTTTATTAAACGGTGGTTTATTAAACGGTGTTCCACCGTCAGGTGGTTTATTAAACGGTGTTCCACTGTCAGGTGGTTTATTAAACGGTGGTTTATTAAACGGTGTTCCACCGTCAGGTGGTTTATTAAACGGTGTTCCACCGTCAGGTGGTTTATTAAACGGTGTTCCACCGTCAGCTGGTTTATTAAACGGTGTTCCACCGTCAGGTGGTTTATTAAATGGTGTTCCACTGTCAGGTGGTTTATTAAATGGTGATTTATTAGACGGTGTTCCACCGTCAGGTGGTTTATTAAACGGTGTTCCACCGTCAGGTGGTTTATTAAATGGTGTTCCACCGTCAGGTGGTTTATTAAACGGTGTTCCACCGTCAGGTGGTTTATTAAACGGTGTTCCACCGGTAGGTGGTTTATTAAATGGTGGTTTATTAAACGGTGGTTTATTAAACGGTGTTCCACCGTCAGGTGGTTTATTAGACGGTGTTCCACCGTCAGGTGGTTTATTAACCTCTCTGGGCTAGGCGGGACGAATTCGTCCCACCTACGTAACAGCCACTTGCAGCCTGTGGCGCGATTTTCAAAACATTAAAAATCCTATTACTTCAATTTCTCAAACATATGACTATTTTACAGCTATTTAAAGACAAGACTCTCATTAATCTAACCACACTGTCCGATTTCAAAAAGGCTTTACAACGAAAGCAAAACATTAGATTATGTCAGCAGAGTACCAAGCCAGAAATAATCAGATACCCATTTTTCAAGCCAGCATATAATGTCACCAAAACCCAGAAGACAGCTAAATGCAGCACTCACCTTTGATGATCTTCATCAGATGACAACCCTAGGAAATTATGTTATACAATACATGCATGTTTTGTTCAATCAAGTTCATATTTATATCAAAAACCAGCTTTTTACATTAGCATGTGACGTTCAGAACTAGCATACCCCCCGCAAACTTCCGGGGAATTCGCTAACATTTTACTAAATTACTCACGATAAACGTTCACAAAAAGCATAACAATTATTTTAAGAATTATAGATACAGACCTCCTCTATGCACTCGATATGTCCGATTTTAAAATAGCTTTTTGGTGAAAGCACATTTTGCAATATTCTAAGTACATAGCCTAGGCATCACGGGCTCGCTATTTAGACACCCGGCAAGTTTAGCACTCACCATAATCATATTTACTATTATAAAAGTTTCATTACCTTTTGTTGTCTTCGTCAGAATGCACACCCAGGACTGCTACTTCAATAACAAATGTTGGTTTGGTCCAAAATAATCCATCGTTATATCCGAATAGCGGCGTTTTGTTCGTGCGTTCCAGACACTATCCGAAATGGTAAAGAAGTGTCGCGCGCATGGCGCAATTCGTGACAATAAAATTCTAAATATTCCATTACCGTACTTCGAAGCATGTCAACCGCTGTTTAAAATCAATTTTTACGCCATTTTTCTCGTAGAAAAGCGATAATATTCCGACAGGGAATCTCCTTTTCGGCAAACAGAGGAAAAAATCACAAAGGCGGGGGCGGTCGGGTCACGCGCATAAGCCCAGAGTCCCTTGATCGGCCACTTGAGAAAGGCGATAATGTGTTTCAGCCTGGGGCTGGAATGACGACATTCTGTTTTTTCCCGGGCTCTGAGCGCCTATGGACGACGTGGGAAGTGTCACGTTAGAGCAGAGATCCTTAGTAAAAGATAGAGATGGAAAAGAAGTTCAAGAAATGGTCAGACAGGCCACTTCCTGTAAAGGAATCTCTCAGGTTTTGACCTGCCATTTGAGTTCTGTTATACTCACAGACACCATTCAAACAGTTTTAGAAACTTTAGGGTGTTTTCTATCCATATGTAATAAGTATATGCATATTGTAGTTACTGGGTAGGAGTGGTAACCAGATTAAATCGGGTATGTTTTTTATCCAGCCGTGTCAATACTGCCCCCTAGTCCTAACAGGTTAAACGGTGGTTTATTAAACGGTATTCCACCGTCAGGTGGTTTATTAAACGGTGTTCCACCGTCAGGTGGTTTATTAAACGGTGTTCCACCGTCAGGTGGTTTATTAAACGGTGTTCCACCGTCAGGTGGTTTAGTAAATGGTGGTTTATTAAACGTGTTCCACCGTCAGGTGGTTTATTAAACGGTGTTCCACCGTCAGGTGGTTTATTAAACGGTGTTCCACCGTCAGGTGGTTTATTAAACGGTGTTCCACCGTCAGGTGGTTTATTAAACGGTGTTCCACCGTCAGGTGGTTTAGTAAATGGTGGTTTATTAAACGGTGTTCCACCGTCAGGTGGTTTATTAAACGGTGTTCCACCGTCAGGTGGTTTATTAAACGGTGGTTAATTAAACGGTGTTCCACCGTCAGGTGGTTTATTAAATGGTGGTTTATTAAACGGTGTTCCACCGTCAGGTGGTTTATTAAATGGTGGTTTATTAAACGGTGTTCCACCGTCAGGTGGTTTATTAAACGGTGTTCCACCGTCAGGTGGTTTATTAAACAGTGTTCCACCGTCAGGTGGTTTATTAGATGGTGTTCCACCGTCAGGTGGTTTATTAAACGGTGTTCCACCGTCAGGTGGTTTATTAAACGGTGTTCCACCGTCAGGTGGTTTATTAAACGGTGTTCCACCGTCAGGTGGTTTATTAAACGGTGTTCCACCGTCAGGTGGTTTATTAAACGGTGTTCCACCGTCAGGTGGTTTATTAAACGGTGTTCCACCGTCAGGTGGTTTAGTAAATGGTGGTTTATTAAACGGTGTTCCACCGTCAGGTGGTTTATTAAACGGTGTTCCACCGTCAGGTGGTTTATTAAACGGTGGTTAATTAAACGGTGTTCCACCGTCAGGTGGTTTATTAAATGGTGGTTTATTAAACGGTGTTCCACCGTCAGGTGGTTTATTAAATGGTGGTTTATTAAACGGTGTTCCACCGTCAGGTGGTTTATTAAACGGTGTTCCACCGTCAGGTGGTTTATTAAACAGTGTTCCACCGTCAGGTGGTTTATTAGATGGTGTTCCACCGTCAGGTGGTTTATTATATGGTGTTCCACCGTCAGTTGGTTTATTAAACGGTGTTCCACCGTCAGGTGGTTTATTAAGTGGTGGCTTATTAAACGGTGTTCCACCGTCAGGTGGTTTATTAGATGGTGTTCCACCGTCAGGTGGTTTATTAAACGGTGTTCCACCGTCAGGTGGTTTATTATATGGTTTTCCACCGTCAGGTGGTTTATAAAACGGTGTTCCACCGTCAGGTGGTTTATTAAACGGTGTTCCACCGTCAGGTGGTTTATTAAACGGTGGTTTATTAAACGGTGTTCCACCGTCAGGTGGTTTATTAGACGGTGGTTTATTAAACGGTGTTCCACCGTCAGGTGGTTTATTAAACGGTGGTTTATTAAACGGTGTTCCACCGTCAGGTGGTTTATTAAACGGTGTTCGACCGTCAGGTGGTTTATTAAACGGTGTTCCACCGTCAGGTGGTTTATTAAATGGTGGTTTATTAAACGGTGGTTTATTAAACGGTGTTCCACCGTCAGGTGGTTTATTAGACGGTGTTCCACCGTCAGGTGGTTTATTAAACGGTGGTTTATTAAACGGTGGTTTATTAAACGGTGGTTTATTAAACGGTATTCCACCGTCAGGTGGTTTATTAAACGGTGTTCCACCGTCAGGTGGTTTATTAAACGGTGGTTTATTAAACGGTGGTTTATTAAACGGTATTCCACCGTCAGGTGGTTTATTAAACGGTGTTCCACCGTCAGGTGGTTTATTAAACGGTGTTCCACCGTCAGGTGGTTTATTAAACGGTGTTCCACCGTCAGGTGGTTTAGTAAATGGTGGTTTATTAAACGGTGTTCCACCGTCAGGTGGTTTATTAAACGGTGTTCCAAGGTCAGGTGGTTTATTAAACGGTGTTCCACCGTCAGGTGGTTTATTAAACGGTGTTCCACCGTCAGGTGGTTTATTAAACGGTGTTCCACCGTCAGGTGGTTTATTAAACGGTGTTCCACCGTCAGGTGGTTTATTAAACGGTGTTCCACCGTCAGGTGGTTTATTAAATGGTGGTTTATTAAACGGTGTTCCACCGTCAGGTGGTTTATTAAACGGTGTTCCACCGTCAGGTGGTTTATTAAACGGTGTTCCACCGTCAGGTGGTTTAGTAAATGGTGGTTTATTAAACGGTGTTCCACCGTCAGGTGGTTTATTAAACGGTGTTCCACCTTCAGGTGGTTTATTAAACGGTGTTCCACCGTCAGGTGGTTTATTAAACGGTGGTTAATTAAACGGTGTTCCACCGTCAGGTGGTTTATTAAATGGTGGTTTATTAAACGGTGTTCCACCGTCAGGTGATTTATTAAACGGTGTTCCACCGTCAGGTGGTTTATTAAACGGTGTTCCACCGTCAGGCGGTTTATTATATGGTGTTCCACCGTCAGGTGGTTTATTAAACGGTGTTCCACCGTCAGGTGGTTTATTAAATGGTGGCTTATTAAACGGTGTTCCACCGTCAGGTGGTTTATTAGATGGTGTTCCACCGTCAGGTGGTTTATTAAACGGTGTTCCACCGTCAGGTGGTTTATTATATGGTGTTCCACCGTCAGGTGGTTTATAAAACGGTGTTCCACCGTCAGGTGGTTTATTAAACGGTGTTCCACCGTCAGGTGGTTTATTAGACGGTGGTTTATTAAACGGTGTTCCACCGTCAGGTGGTTTATTAAACGGTGTTCCACCGTCAGGTGGTTTATTAAACGGTGTTCCACCGTCAGGTGGTTTATTAAACGGTGTTCCACCGTCAGGTGGTTTAGTAAATGGTGGTTTATTAAACGGTGTTCCACCGTCAGGTGGTTTATTAAACGGTGTTCCACCGTCAGGTGGTTTATTAAACGGTGTTCCACCGTCAGGTGGTTTATTAAACGGTGTTCCACCGTCAGGTGGTTTATTAAACGGTGTTCCACCGTCAGGTGGTTTATTAAACGGTGTTCCACCGTCAGGTGGTTTAGTAAATGGTGGTTTATTAAACGGTGTTCCACCGTCAGGTGGTTTATTAAACGGTGTTCCACCGTCAGGTGGTTTATTAAACGGTGGTTAATTAAACGGTGTTCCACCGTCAGGTGGTTTATTAAATGGTGGTTTATTAAACGGTGTTCCACCGTCAGGTGGTTTATTAAATGGTGGTTTATTAAACGGTGTTCCACCGTCAGGTGGTTTATTAAACGGTGTTCCACCGTCAGGTGGTTTATTAAACAGTGTTCCACCGTCAGGTGGTTTATTAGATGGTGTTCCACCGTCAGGTGGTTTATTATATGGTGTTCCACCGTCAGGTGGTTTATTAAACGGTGTTCCACCGTCAGGTGGTTTATTAAGTGGTGGCTTATTAAACGGTGTTCCACCGTCAGGTGGTTTATTAGATGGTGTTCCACCGTCAGGTGGTTTATTAAACGGTGTTCCACCGTCAGGTGGTTTATTATATGGTGTTCCACCGTCAGGTGGTTTATAAAACGGTGTTCCACCGTCAGGTGGTTTATTAAACGGTGTTCCACCGTCAGGTGGTTTATTAAACGGTGGTTTATTAAACGGTGTTCCACCGTCAGGTGGTTTATTAGACGGTGGTTTATTAAACGGTGTTCCACCGTCAGGTGGTTTATTAAACGGTGGTTTATTAAACGGTGTTCCACCATCAGGTGGTTTATTAAACGGTGTTCGACCGTCAGGTGGTTTATTAAACGGTGTTCCACCGTCAGGTGGTTTATTAAATGGTGGTTTATTAAACGGTGGTTTATTAAACGGTGTTCCACCGTCAGGTGGTTTATTAGACGGTGTTCCACCGTCAGGTGGTTTATTAAACGGTGGTTTATTAAACGGTGGTTTATTAAACGGTGGTTTATTAAACGGTGGTTTATTAAACGGTATTCCACCGTCAGGTGGTTTATTAAACGGTGTTCCACCGTCAGGTGGTTTATTAAACGGTGGTTTATTAAACGGTGGTTTATTAAACGGTGGTTTATTAAACGGTGGTTTATTAAACGGTGGTTTATTAAACGGTATTCCACCGTCAGGTGGTTTATTAAACGGTGTTCCACCGTCAGGTGGTTTATTAAACGGTGTTCCACCGTCAGGTGGTTTATTAAACGGTGTTCCACCGTCAGGTGGTTTAGTAAATGGTGGTTTATTAAACGGTGTTCCACCGTCAGGTGGTTTATTAAACGGTGTTCCAAGGTCAGGTGGTTTATTAAACGGTGTTCCACCGTCAGGTGGTTTATTAAACGGTGTTCCACCGTCAGGTGGTTTATTAAACGGTGTTCCACCGTCAGGTGGTTTATTAAACGGTGTTCCACCGTCAGGTGGTTTATTAAATGGTGGTTTATTAAACGGTGTTCCACCGTCAGGTGGTTTATTAAACGGTGTTCCACCGTCAGGTGGTTTATTAAACAGTGTTCCACCGTCAGGTGGTTTATTAGATGGTGTTCCACCGTCAGGTGGTTTATTATATGGTGTTCCACCGTCAGTTGGTTTATTAAACGGTGTTCCACCGTCAGGTGGTTTATTAAGTGGTGGCTTATTAAACGGTGTTCCACCGTCAGGTGGTTTATTAGATGGTGTTCCACCGTCAGGTGGTTTATTAAACGGTGTTCCACCGTCAGGTGGTTTATTATATGGTTTTCCACCGTCAGGTGGTTTATAAAACGGTGTTCCACCGTCAGGTGGTTTATTAAACGGTGTTCCACCGTCAGGTGGTTTATTAAACGGTGGTTTATTAAACGGTGTTCCACCGTCAGGTGGTTTATTAGACGGTGGTTTATTAAACGGTGTTCCACCGTCAGGTGGTTTATTAAACGGTGGTTTATTAAACGGTGTTCCACCGTCAGGTGGTTTATTAAACGGTGTTCGACCGTCAGGTGGTTTATTAAACGGTGTTCCACCGTCAGGTGGTTTATTAAATGGTGGTTTATTAAACGGTGGTTTATTAAACGGTGTTCCACCGTCAGGTGGTTTATTAGACGGTGTTCCACCGTCAGGTGGTTTATTAAACGGTGGTTTATTAAACGGTGGTTTATTAAACGGTGGTTTATTAAACGGTATTCCACCGTCAGGTGGTTTATTAAACGGTGTTCCACCGTCAGGTGGTTTATTAAACGGTGGTTTATTAAACGGTGGTTTATTAAACGGTGGTTTATTAAACGGTATTCCACCGTCAGGTGGTTTATTAAACGGTGTTCCACCGTCAGGTGGTTTAGTAAATGGTGGTTTATTAAACGGTGTTCCACCGTCAGGTGGTTTATTAAACGGTGTTCCAAGGTCAGGTGGTTTATTAAACGGTGTTCCACCGTCAGGTGGTTTATTAAACGGTGTTCCACCGTCAGGTGGTTTATTAAACGGTGTTCCACCGTCAGGTGGTTTATTAAACGGTGTTCCACCGTCAGGTGGTTTATTAAACGGTGTTCCACCGTCAGGTGGTTTATTAAATGGTGGTTTATTAAACGGTGTTCCACCGTCAGGTGGTTTATTAAACGGTGTTCCACCGTCAGGTGGTTTATTAAACGGTGTTCCACCGTCAGGTGGTTTAGTAAATGGTGGTTTATTAAACGGTGTTCCACCGTCAGGTGGTTTATTAAACGGTGTTCCACCTTCAGGTGGTTTATTAAACGGTGTTCCACCGTCAGGTGGTTTATTAAACGGTGGTTAATTAAACGGTGTTCCACCGTCAGGTGGTTTATTAAATGGTGGTTTATTAAACGGTGTTCCACCGTCAGGTGATTTATTAAACGGTGTTCCACCGTCAGGTGGTTTATTAAACGGTGTTCCACCGTCAGGCGGTTTATTATATGGTGTTCCACCGTCAGGTGGTTTATTAAACGGTGTTCCACCGTCAGGTGGTTTATTAAATGGTGGCTTATTAAACGGTGTTCCACCGTCAGGTGGTTTATTAGATGGTGTTCCACCGTCAGGTGGTTTATTAAACGGTGTTCCACCGTCAGGTGGTTTATTATATGGTGTTCCACCGTCAGGTGGTTTATAAAACGGTGTTCCACCGTCAGGTGGTTTATTAAACGGTGTTCCACCGTCAGGTGGTTTATTAGACGGTGGTTTATTAAACGGTGTTCCACCGTCAGGTGGTTTATTAAACGGTGTTCCACCGTCAGGTGGTTTATTAAACGGTGTTCCACCGTCAGGTGGTTTATTAAACGGTGTTCCACCGTCAGGTGGTTTAGTAAATGGTGGTTTATTAAACGGTGTTCCACCGTCAGGTGGTTTATTAAACGGTGTTCCACCGTCAGGTGGTTTATTAAACGGTGTTCCACCGTCAGGTGGTTTATTAAACGGTGTTCCACCGTCAGGTGGTTTATTAAACGGTGTTCCACCGTCAGGTGGTTTATTAAACGGTGTTCCACCGTCAGGTGGTTTAGTAAATGGTGGTTTATTAAACGGTGTTCCACCGTCAGGTGGTTTATTAAACGGTGTTCCACCGTCAGGTGGTTTATTAAACGGTGGTTAATTAAACGGTGTTCCACCGTCAGGTGGTTTATTAAATGGTGGTTTATTAAACGGTGTTCCACCGTCAGGTGGTTTATTAAATGGTGGTTTATTAAACGGTGTTCCACCGTCAGGTGGTTTATTAAACGGTGTTCCACCGTCAGGTGGTTTATTAAACAGTGTTCCACCGTCAGGTGGTTTATTAGATGGTGTTCCACCGTCAGGTGGTTTATTATATGGTGTTCCACCGTCAGGTGGTTTATTAAACGGTGTTCCACCGTCAGGTGGTTTATTAAGTGGTGGCTTATTAAACGGTGTTCCACCGTCAGGTGGTTTATTAGATGGTGTTCCACCGTCAGGTGGTTTATTAAACGGTGTTCCACCGTCAGGTGGTTTATTATATGGTGTTCCACCGTCAGGTGGTTTATAAAACGGTGTTCCACCGTCAGGTGGTTTATTAAACGGTGTTCCACCGTCAGGTGGTTTATTAAACGGTGGTTTATTAAACGGTGTTCCACCGTCAGGTGGTTTATTAGACGGTGGTTTATTAAACGGTGTTCCACCGTCAGGTGGTTTATTAAACGGTGGTTTATTAAACGGTGTTCCACCATCAGGTGGTTTATTAAACGGTGTTCGACCGTCAGGTGGTTTATTAAACGGTGTTCCACCGTCAGGTGGTTTATTAAATGGTGGTTTATTAAACGGTGGTTTATTAAACGGTGTTCCACCGTCAGGTGGTTTATTAGACGGTGTTCCACCGTCAGGTGGTTTATTAAACGGTGGTTTATTAAACGGTGGTTTATTAAACGGTGGTTTATTAAACGGTGGTTTATTAAACGGTATTCCACCGTCAGGTGGTTTATTAAACGGTGTTCCACCGTCAGGTGGTTTATTAAACGGTGGTTTATTAAACGGTGGTTTATTAAACGGTGGTTTATTAAACGGTGGTTTATTAAACGGTGGTTTATTAAACGGTATTCCACCGTCAGGTGGTTTATTAAACGGTGTTCCACCGTCAGGTGGTTTATTAAACGGTGTTCCACCGTCAGGTGGTTTATTAAACGGTGTTCCACCGTCAGGTGGTTTAGTAAATGGTGGTTTATTAAACGGTGTTCCACCGTCAGGTGGTTTATTAAACGGTGTTCCAAGGTCAGGTGGTTTATTAAACGGTGTTCCACCGTCAGGTGGTTTATTAAACGGTGTTCCACCGTCAGGTGGTTTATTAAACGGTGTTCCACCGTCAGGTGGTTTATTAAACGGTGTTCCACCGTCAGGTGGTTTATTAAACGGTGTTCCACCGTCAGGTGGTTTATTAAATGGTGGTTTATTAAACGGTGTTCCACCGTCAGGTGGTTTATTAAACGGTGTTCCACCGTCAGGTGGTTTATTAAACGGTGTTCCACCGTCAGGTGGTTTAGTAAATGGTGGTTTATTAAACGGTGTTCCACCGTCAGGTGGTTTATTAAACGGTGTTCCACCTTCAGGTGGTTTATTAAACGGTGTTCCACCGTCAGGTGGTTTATTAAACGGTGGTTAATTAAACGGTGTTCCACCGTCAGGTGGTTTATTAAATGGTGGTTTATTAAACGGTGTTCCACCGTCAGGTGATTTATTAAACGGTGTTCCACCGTCAGGTGGTTTATTAAACGGTGTTCCACCGTCAGGCGGTTTATTATATGGTGTTCCACCGTCAGGTGGTTTATTAAACGGTGTTCCACCGTCAGGTGGTTTATTAAATGGTGGCTTATTAAACGGTGTTCCACCGTCAGGTGGTTTATTAGATGGTGTTCCACCGTCAGGTGGTTTATTAAACGGTGTTCCACCGTCAGGTGGTTTATTATATGGTGTTCCACCGTCAGGTGGTTTATAAAACGGTGTTCCACCGTCAGGTGGTTTATTAAACGGTGTTCCACCGTCAGGTGGTTTATTAGACGGTGGTTTATTAAACGGTGTTCCACCGTCAGGTGGTTTATTAAACGGTGGTTTATTAAACGGTGTTCCACCGTCAGGTGGTTTATTAAACGGTGGTTTATTAAACGGTGTTCCACTGTCAGGTGGTTTATTAAATGGTGATTTATTAAATGGTGTTCCACTGTCAGGTGGTTTATTAAACGGTGGTTTATTAAACGGTGTTCCACCGTCAGGTGGTTTATTAAACGGTGTTCCACCGTCAGGTGGTTTATTAAACGGTGTTCCACCGTCAGGTGGTTTATTAAATGGTGATTTATTAAATGGTGTTCCACCGTCAGGTGGTTTATTAGACGGTGTTCCACCGTCAGGTGGTTTATTAAACGGTGGTTTATTAAACGGTGTTCCACCGTCAGGTGGTTTATTAAACGGTGGTTTATTAAACGGTATTCCACCGTCAGGTGGTTTATTAAACGGTGTTCCACCGTCAGGTGGTTTATTAAACGTTGGTTTATTAAACGGTGGTTTATTAAACGGTGGTTTATTAAACGGTGTTCCACCGTCAGGTGGTTTATTAAACGGTGTTCCACCGTCAGGTGGTTTATTAAACGGTGTTCCACCGTAAGGTGGTTTATTAAACGGTGTTCCACCGTCAGGTGGTTTATTAAACGGTGTTCCACCGTCAGGTGGTTTATTAAACGTTGGTTTATTAAACGGTGGTTTATTAAACGGTGGTTTATTAAACGGTGTTCCACCGTCAGGTGGTTTATTAAACGGTATTCCACCGTCAGGTGGTTTATTAAACGGTGTTCCACCGTCAGGTGGTTTATTAAACGTTGGTTTATTAAACGGTGGTTTATTAAACGGTGGTTTATTAAACGGTGTTCCACCGTCAGGTGGTTTATTAAACGGTGTTCCACCGTCAGGTGGTTTATTAAACGGTGTTCCACCGTAAGGTGGTTTATTAAACGGTGTTCCACCGTCAGGTGGTTTATTAAACGGTGTTCCACCGTCAGGTGGTTTATTAAATGGTGTTCCACCGTCAGGTGGTTTATTAAACGGTGTTCCACCGTCAGGTGGTTTATTAAACGGTGTTCCACCGTCAGGTGGTTTATTAAACGGTGTTCCACCGTCAGGTGGTTTATTAAATGGTGGTTTATTAAACGGTGTTCCACCGTCAGGTGGTTTATTAAACGGTGTTCCACCGTCAGGTGGTTTATTAAACGGTGGTTTATTAAACGGTGTTCCACCGTCAGGTGGTTTATTAAACGGTGTTCCACCGTCAGGTGGTTTATTAAATGGTGGCTTATTAAACGGTGTTCCACCGTCAGGTGGTTTATTAGATGGTGTTCCACCGTCAGGTGGTTTATTAAACGGTGTTCCACCGTCAGGTGGTTTATTATATGGTGTTCCACCGTCAGGTGGTTTATAAAACGGTGTTCCACCGTCAGGTGGTTTATTAAACGGTGTTCCACCGTCAGGTGGTTTATTAGACGGTGGTTTATTAAACGGTGTTCCACCGTCAGGTGGTTTATTAAACGGTGGTTTATTAAACGGTGTTCCACCGTCAGGTGGTTTATTAAACGGTGGTTTATTAAACGGTGTTCCACTGTCAGGTGGTTTATTAAATGGTGATTTATTAAATGGTGTTCCACTGTCAGGTGGTTTATTAAACGGTGGTTTATTAAACGGTGTTCCACCGTCAGGTGGTTTATTAAACGGTGTTCCACCGTCAGGTGGTTTATTAAACGGTGTTCCACCGTCAGGTGGTTTATTAAATGGTGATTTATTAAATGGTGTTCCACCGTCAGGTGGTTTATTAGACGGTGTTCCACCGTCAGGTGGTTTATTAAACGGTGGTTTATTAAACGGTGTTCCACCGTCAGGTGGTTTATTAAACGGTGGTTTATTAAACGGTATTCCACCGTCAGGTGGTTTATTAAACGGTGTTCCACCGTCAGGTGGTTTATTAAACGTTGGTTTATTAAACGGTGGTTTATTAAACGGTGGTTTATTAAACGGTGTTCCACCGTCAGGTGGTTTATTAAACGGTGTTCCACCGTCAGGTGGTTTATTAAACGGTGTTCCACCGTAAGGTGGTTTATTAAACGGTGTTCCACCGTCAGGTGGTTTATTAAACGGTGTTCCACCGTCAGGTGGTTTATTAAATGGTGTTCCACCGTCAGGTGGTTTATTAAACGGTGTTCCACCGTCAGGTGGTTTATTAAACGGTGTTCCACCGTCAGGTGGTTTATTAAACGGTGTTCCACCGTCAGGTGGTTTATTAAATGGTGGTTTATTAAACGGTGTTCCACCGTCAGGTGGTTTATTAAACGGTGTTCCACCGTCAGGTGGTTTATTAAACGGTGGTTTATTAAACGGTGTTCCACCGTCAGGTGGTTTATTAAACGGTGTTCCACCGTCAGGTGGTTTATTAAACGGTGGCTTATTAAACGGTGTTCCACCGTCAGGTGGTTTATTAAACGGTGGTTTATTAAACGGTGTTCCACCGTCAGGTGGGTTATTAAACGGTGTTCCACCGTCAGGTGATTTATTAAACGGTGTTCCACCGTCAGGTGGTTTATTAAACGGTGGTTTATTAAATGGTGGTTTATTAAACGGTCGTTAATTAAACGGCGTTCCACCGTCAGGTGGTTTATTAAACGGTGTTCCACCGTCAGGTGGTTTATTAAACGGTGTTCCACCGTCAGGTGGTTTATTAAACGGTGTTCCACCGTCAGGTGGTTTATTAAATGGTGGTTTATTAAACGGTGTTCCACCGTCAGGTGGTTTATTAAACGGTGTTCCACCGTCAGGTGGTTTATTAAACGGTGTTCCACCGTCAGGTGGTTTATTAAACGGTGTTCCACCGTCAGGTGGTTTAGTAAATGGTGGTTTATTAAACGGTGTTCCACCGTCAGGTGGTTTATTAAACGGTGTTCCACCGTCAGGTGGTTTATTAAACGGTGTTCCACCGTCAGGTGGTTTATTAAACGGTGGTTAATTAAACGGTGTTCCACCGTCAGGTGGTTTATTAAATGGTGGTTTATTAAACGGTGTTCCACCGTCAGGTGATTTATTAAACGGTGTTCCACCGTCAGGTGGTTTATTAAACGGTGTTCCACCGTCAGGTGGTTTATTATATGGTGTTCCACCGTCAGGTGGTTTATTAAACGGTGTTCCACCGTCAGGTGGTTTATTAAATGGTGGCTTATTAAACGGTGTTCCACCGTCAGGTGGTTTATTAGATGGTGTTCCACCGTCAGGTGGTTTATTAAACGGTGTTCCACCGTCAGGTGGTTTATTATATGGTGTTCCACCGTCAGGTGGTTTATAAAACGGTGTTCCACCGTCAGGTGGTTTATTAGACGGTGGTTTATTAAACGGTGTTCCACCGTCAGGTGGTTTATTAAACGGTGGTTTATTAAACGGTGTTCCACCGTCAGGTGGTTTATTAGACGGTGGTTTATTAAACGGTGTTCCACCGTCAGGTGGTTTATTAAACGGTGGTTTATTAAACGGTGTTCCACCGTCAGGTGGTTTATTAAACGGTGGTTTATTAAACGGTGTTCCACCGTCAGGTGGTTTATTAAACGGTGTTCCACCGTCAGGTGGTTTATTACACGGTGGTTTATTAAACGGTGTTCCACCGTCAGGTGGTTTATTAAACGGTGTTCCACCGTCAGGTGGTTTATTAAATGGTGTTCCACTGTCAGGTGGTTTATTAAATGGTGATTTATTAGACGGTGTTCCACCGTCAGGTGGTTTATTAAACGGTGTTCCACCGTCAGGTGGTTTATTAAATGGTGTTCCACCGTCAGGTGGTTTATTAAACGGTGTTCCACCGTCAGGTGGTTTATTAGACGGTGTTCCACCGTCAGGTGGTTTATTAAACGGTGTTCCACCGTCAGGTGGTTTATTAAATGGTGGCTTATTAAACGGTGTTCCACCGTCAGGTGGTTTATTAGATGGTGTTCCACCGTCAGGTGGTTTATTAAACGGTGTTCCACCGTCAGGTGGTTTATTATATGGTGTTCCACCGTCAGGTGGTTTATAAAACGGTGTTCCACCGTCAGGTGGTTTATTAGACGGTGGTTTATTAAACGGTGTTCCACCGTCAGGTGGTTTATTAAACGGTGGTTTATTAAACGGTGTTCCACCGTCAGGTGGTTTATTAGACGGTGGTTTATTAAACGGTGTTCCACCGTCAGGTGGTTTATTAAACGGTGGTTTATTAAACGGTGTTCCACCGTCAGGTGGTTTATTAAACGGTGGTTTATTAAACGGTGTTCCACCGTCAGGTGGTTTATTAAACGGTGTTCCACCGTCAGGTGGTTTATTACACGGTGGTTTATTAAACGGTGTTCCACCGTCAGGTGGTTTATTAAACGGTGTTCCACCGTCAGGTGGTTTATTAAACGGTGTTCCACCGTCAGGTGGTTTATTAAATGGTGTTCCACTGTCAGGTGGTTTATTAAATGGTGATTTATTAGACGGTGTTCCACCGTCAGGTGGTTTATTAAACGGTGTTCCACCGTCAGGTGGTTTATTAAATGGTGTTCCACCGTCAGGTGGTTTATTAAACGGTGTTCCACCGTCAGGTGGTTTATTAGACGGTGTTCCACCGTCAGGTGGTTTATTAAACGGTGTTCCACCGTCAGGTGGGTTATTAAACGGTGTTCCACCGTCAGGTGGTTTATTAAATGGTGTTCCACCGTCAGGTGGTTTATTAAACGGTGTTCCACCGTCAGGTGGTTTATTAAACGGTGTTCCACCGGTAGGTGGTTTATTAAATGGTGGTTTATTAAACGGTGGTTTATTAAAAGGTGTTCCACCGTCAGGTGGTTTATTAGACGGTGTTCCACCGTCAGGTGGTTTATTAAACGGTGGTTTATTAAACGGTGTTCCACCGTCAGGTGGTTTATTAAACGGTGTTCCACCGTCAGGTGGTTTATTAAATGGTGGTTTATTAAACGGTGGTTTATTAAACGGTATTCCACCGTCAGGTGGTTTATTAAACGGTGTTCCACCGTCAGGTGGTTTATTAAACGGTGTTCCACCGTCAGGTGGTTTATTAAACGGTGTTCCACCGTCAGGTGGTTTATTAAACGGTGTTCCACCGTCAGGTGGTTTATTAAACGGTGTTCCACCGTCAGGTGGTTTATTAAGTGGTGGCTTATTAAACGGTGTTCCACCGTCAGGTGGTTTATTAGATGGTGTTCCACCGTCAGGTGGTTTATTAAACGGTGTTCCACCGTCAGGTGGTTTATTATATGGTGTTCCACCGTCAGGTGGTTTATAAAACGGTGTTCCACCGTCAGGTGGTTTATTAAACGGTGTTCCACCGTCAGGTGGTTTATTAAACGGTGGTTTATTAAACGGTGTTCCACTGTCAGGTGGTTTATTAGACGGTGGTTTATTAAACGGTGTTCCACCGTCAGGTGGTTTATTAAACGGTGGTTTATTAAACGGTGTTCCACCGTCAGGTGGTTTATTAAACGGTGTTCCACCGTCAGGTGGTTTATTAAACGGTGTTCCACCGTCAGGTGGTTTATTAAACGGTGGTTTATTAAACGGTGGTTTATTAAACGGTGGTTTATTAAACGGTGGTTTATTAAACGGTATTCCACCGTCAGGTGGTTTATTAAACGGTGTTCCACCGTCAGGTGGTTTATTAAACGGTGTTCCACCGTCAGGTGGTTTAGTAAATGGTGGTTTATTAAACGGTGTTCCACTGTCAGGTGGTTTATTAAACGGTGTTCCAAGGTCAGGTGGTTTATTAAACGGTGTTCCACCGTCAGGTGGTTTATTAAACGGTGTTCCACCGTCAGGTGGTTTATTAAACGGTGTTCCACCGTCAGGTGGTTTATTAAACGGTGTTCCACCGTCAGTTGGTTTATTAAACGGTGTTCCACCGTCAGGTGGTTTATTAAATGGTGGTTTATTAAACGGTGTTCCACCGTCAGGTGGTTTATTAAACGGTGTTCCACCGTCAGGTGGTTTAGTAAATGGTGGTTTATTAAACGGTGTTCCACCGTCAGGTGATTTATTAAACGGTGTTCCACCGTCAGGTGGTTTATTAAATGGTGGTTTATTAAACGGTGTTCCACCGTCAGGTGATTTATTAAACGGTGTTCCACCGTCAGGTGGTTTATTAAACGGTGTTCCACCGTCAGGCGGTTTATTATATGGTGTTCCACCGTCAGGTGGTTTATTAAACGGTGTTCCACCGTCAGGTGGTTTATTAAATGGTGGCTTATTAAACGGTGTTCCACCGTCAGGTGGTTTATTAGATGGTGTTCCACCGTCAGGTGGTTTATTAAACGGTGTTCCACCGTCAGGTGGTTTATTATATGGTGTTCCACTGTCAGGTGGTTTATAAAACGGTGTTCCACCGTCAGGTGGTTTATTAAACGGTGTTCCACCGTCAGGTGGTTTATTAGACGGTGGTTTATTAAACGGTGTTCCACCGTCAGGTGGTTTATTAAACGGTGGTTTATTAAACGGTGTTCCACCGTCAGGTGGTTTATTAAACGGTGGTTTATTAAACGGTGTTCCACTGTCAGGTGGTTTATTAAATGGTGATTTATTAAATGGTGTTCCACTGTCAGGTGGTTTATTAAACGGTGGTTTATTAAACGGTGTTCCACCGTCAGGTGGTTTATTAAACGGTGTTCCACCGTCAGGTGGTTTATTAAACGGTGTTCCACCGTCAGGTGGTTTATTAAATGGTGATTTATTAAATGGTGTTCCACCGTCAGGTGGTTTATTAGACGGTGTTCCACCGTCAGGTGGTTTATTAAACGGTGGTTTATTAAACGGTGTTCCACCGTCAGGTGGTTTATTAAACGGTGTTCCACCGTCAGGTGGTTTATTAGACGGTGTTCCACCGCCAGGTGGTTTATTAAACGGTGGTTTATTAAACGGTATTCCACCGTCAGGTGGTTTATTAAACGGTGTTCCACCGTCAGGTGGTTTATTAAACGGTGGTTTATTAAACGGTGGTTTATTAAACGGTGGTTTATTAAATGGTGTTCCACCGTCAGGTGGTTTATTAAACGGTGTTCCACCGTCAGGTGGTTTATTAAACGGTGTTCCACCGTCAGGTGGTTTATTAAACGGTGTTCCACCGTCAGGTGGTTTATTAAACGGTGTTCCACCGTCAGGTGGTTTATTAAACGGTGTTCCACCGTCAGGTGGTTTATTAAATGGTGTTCCACCGTCAGGTGGTTTATTAAACGGTGTTCCACCGTCAGGTGGTTTATTAAACGGTGTTCCACCGTCAGGTGGTTTATTAAACGGTGTTCCACCGTCAGGTGGTTTATTAAATGGTGGTTTATTAAACGGTGATCCACCGTCAGGTGGTTTATTAAACGGTGTTCCACCGTCAGGTGGTTTATTAAACGGTGGTTTATTAAACGGTGTTCCACCGTCAGGTGGTTTATTAAACGGTGTTCCACCGTCAGGTGGTTTATTAAACGGTGGCTTATTAAACGGTGTTCCACCGTCAGGTGGTTTATTAAACGGTGGTTTATTAAACGGTGTTCCACCGTCAGGTGGGTTATTAAACGGTGTTCCACCGTCAGGTGATTTATTAAACGGTGTTCCACCATCAGGTGGTTTATTAAACGGTGGTTTATTAAATGGTGGTTTATTAAACGGTCGTTAATTAAACGGCGTTCCACCGTCAGGTGGTTTATTAAACGGTGTTCCACCGTCAGGTGGTTTATTAAACGGTGTTCCACCGTCAGGTGGTTTATTAAACGGTGTTCCACCGTCAGGTGGTTTATTAAATGGTGGTTTATTAAACGGTGTTCCACCGCCAGGTGGTTTAGTAAATGGTGGTTTATTAAACGGTGTTCCACCGTCAGGTGGTTTATTAAACGGTGTTCCACCGTCAGGTGGTTTATTAAACGGTGTTCCACCGTCAGGTGGTTTATTAAACGGTGGTTAATTAAACGGTGTTCCACCGTCAGGTGGTTTATTAAATGGTGGTTTATTAAACGGTGTTCCACCGTCAGGTGGTTTATTATATGGTGTTCCACCGTCAGGTGGTTTATTAAATGGTGGCTTATTAAACGGTGTTCCACCGTCAGGTGGTTTATTAGATGGTGTTCCACCGTCAGGTGGTTTATTAAACGGTGTTCCACCGTCAGGTGGTTTATTATATGGTGTTCCACCGTCAGGTGGTTTATAAAACGGTGTTCCACCGTCAGGTGGTTTATTAGACGGTGGTTTATTAAACGGTGTTCCACCGTCAGGTGGTTTATTAAACGGTGGTTTATTAAACGGTGTTCCACCGTCAGGTGGTTTATTAGACGGTGGTTTATTAAACGGTGTTCCACCGTCAGGTGGTTTATTAAACGGTGGTTTATTAAACGGTGTTCCACCGTCAGGTGGTTTATTAAACGGTGGTTTATTAAACGGTGTTCCACCGTCAGGTGGTTTATTAAACGGTGTTCCACCGTCAGGTGGTTTATTACACGGTGGTTTATTAAACGGTGTTCCACCGTCAGGTGGTTTATTAAACGGTGTTCCACCGTCAGGTGGTTTATTAAATGGTGTTCCACTGTCAGGTGGTTTATTAAATGGTGATTTATTAGACGGTGTTCCACCGTCAGGTGGTTTATTAAACGGTGTTCCACCGTCAGGTGGTTTATTAAACGGTGTTCCACCGTCAGGTGGTTTATTAAACGGTGTTCCACCGTCAGGTGGTTTATTAGACGGTGTTCCACCGTCAGGTGGTTTATTAAACGGTGTTCCACCGTCAGGTGGGTTATTAAACGGTGTTCCACCGTCAGGTGGTTTATTAAATGGTGTTCCACCGTCAGGTGGTTTATTAAACGGTGTTCCACCGTCAGGTGGTTTATTAAACGGTGTTCCACCGGTAGGTGGTTTATTAAATGGTGGTTTATTAAACGGTGGTTTATTAAACGGTGTTCCACCGTCAGGTGGTTTATTAAACGGTGGTTTATTAAACGGTGTTCCACCGTCAGGTGGTTTATTAAACGGTGTTCCACCGTCAGGTGGTTTATTAAATGGTGGTTTATTAAACGGTGGTTTATTAAACGGTATTCCACCGTCAGGTGGTTTATTAAACGGTGTTCCACCGTCAGGTGGTTTATTAAACGGTGTTCCACCGTCAGGTGGTTTATTAAACGGTGTTCCACCGTCAGGTGGTTTATTAAACGGTGTTCCACCGTCAGGTGGTTTATTAAACGGTGTTCCACCGTCAGGTGGTTTATTAAACGGTGTTCCACCGTCAGGTGGTTTATTAAACGGTGTTCCACCGTCAGGTGGTTTATTAAACGGTGTTCCACCGTCAGGTGGTTTATTAAATGGTGGCTTATTAAACGGTGTTCCACCGTCAGGTGGTTTATTAGATGGTGTTCCACCGTCAGGTGGTTTATTAAACGGTGTTCCACCGTCAGGTGGTTTATTAAACGGTGTTCCACCGTGAGGTGGTTTATTAAACGGTGTTCCACCGGTAGGTGGTTTATTAAATGGTGGTTTATTAAACGGTTGTTTATTAAACGGTGTTCCACCGTCAGGTGGTTTATTAGACGGTGTTCCACCGTCAGGTGGTTTATTAAACGGTGGTTTATTAAACGGTGTTCCACCGTCAGGTGGTTTATTAAACGGTGTTCCACCGTCAGGTGGTTTATTAAATGGTGGTTTATTAAACGGTGGTTTATTAAACGGTATTCCACCGTCAGGTGGTTTATTAAACGGTGTTCCACCGTCAGGTGGTTTATTAAACGGTGTTCCACCGTCAGGTGGTTTATTAAACGGTGTTCCACCGTCAGGTGGTTTATTAAACGGTGTTCCACCGTCAGGTGGTTTATTAAACGGTGTTCCACCGTCAGGTGGTTTATTAAATGGTGGCTTATTAAACGGTGTTCCACCGTCAGGTGGTTTATTAGATGGTGTTCCACCGTCAGGTGGTTTATTAAACGGTGTTCCACCGTCAGGTGGTTTATTAAACGGTGTTCCACCGTCAGGTGGTTTATTAAATGGTGGCTTATTAAACGGTGTTCCACCGTCAGGTGGTTTATTAGATGGTGTTCCACCGTCAGGTGGTTTATTAAACGGTGTTCCACCGTCAGGTGGTTTATTATATGGTGTTCCACCGTCAGGTGGTTTATAAAACGGTGTTCCACCGTCAGGTGGTTTATTAAACGGTGTTCCACCGTCAGGTGGTTTATTAGACGGTGGTTTATTAAACGGTGTTCCACCGTCAGGTGGTTTATTAAACGGTGGTTTATTAAACGGTGTTCCACCGTCTGGTGGTTTATTAAACGGTGGTTTATTAAACGGTGTTCCACTGTCAGGTGGTTTATTAAATGGTGATTTATTAAATGGTGTTCCACTGTCAGGTGGTTTATTAAACGGTGGTTTATTAAACGGTGTTCCACCGTCAGGTGGTTTATTAAACGGTGTTCCACCGTCAGGTGGTTTATTAAACGGTGTTCCACCGTCAGGTGGTTTATTAAACGGTGGTTTATTAAACGGTGTTCCACCGTCAGGTGGTTTATTAAACGGTGGTTTATTAAACGGTGTTCCACCGTCAGGTGGTTTATTAGACGGTGTTCCACCGCCAGGTGGTTTATTAAACGGTGGTTTATTAAACGGTATTCCACCGTCAGGTGGTTTATTAAACGGTGTTCCACCGTCAGGTGGTTTATTAAACGGTGGTTTATTAAACGGTGGTTTATTAAACGGTGGTTTATTAAACGGTGTTCCACCGTCAGGTGGTTTATTAAACGGTGTTCCACCGTCAGGTGGTTTATTAAACGGTGTTCCACCGTCAGGTGGTTTATTAAACGGTGTTCCACCGTCAGGTGGTTTATTAAACGGTGTTCCACCGTCAGGTGGTTTATTAAACGGTGTTCCACCGTCAGGTGGTTTATTAAACGGTGTTCCACCGTCAGGTGGTTTATTAAACGGTGTTCCACCGTCAGGTGGTTTATTAAACGGTGTTCCACCGTCAGGTGGTTTATTAAACGGTGTTCCACCGTCAGGTGGTTTATTAAATGGTGGTTTATTAAACGGTGTTCCACCGTCAGGTGGTTTATTAAACGGTGTTCCACCGTCAGGTGGTTTATTAAACGGTGGTTTATTAAACGGTGTTCCACCGTCAGGTGGTTTATTAAACGGTGTTCCACCGTCAGGTGGTTTATTAAACGGTGGCTTATTAAACGGTGTTCCACCGTCAGGTGGTTTATTAAACGGTGGTTTATTAAACGGTGTTCCACCGTCAGGTGGGTTATTAAACGGTGTTCCACCGTCAGGTGATTTATTAAACGGTGTTACACCGTCAGGTGGTTTATTAAACGGTGGTTTATTAAATGGTGGTTTATTAAACGGTCGTTAATTAAACGGCGTTCCACCGTCAGGTGGTTTATTAAACGGTATTCCACCGTCAGGTGGTTTATTAAACGGTGTTCCACCGTCAGGTGGTTTATTAAACGGTGTTCCACCGTCAGGTGGTTTAGTAAATGGTGGTTTATTAAACGGTGTTCCACCGTCAGGTGGTTTATTAAACGGTGTTCCAAGGTCAGGTGGTTTATTAAACGGTGTTCCACCGTCAGGTGGTTTATTAAACGGTGTTCCACCGTCAGGTGGTTTATTAAACGGTGTTCCACCGTCAGGTGGTTTATTAAACGGTGTTCCACCGTCAGGTGGTTTATTAAACGGTGTTCCACCGTCAGGTGGTTTATTAAATGGTGGTTTATTAAACGGTGTTCCACCGTCAGGTGGTTTATTAAACGGTGTTCCACCGTCAGGTGGTTTATTAAACGGTGTTCCACCGTCAGGTGGTTTAGTAAATGGTGGTTTATTAAACGGTGTTCCACCGTCAGGTGGTTTATTAAACGGTGTTCCACCGTCAGGTGGTTTATTAAACGGTGGTTAATTAAACGGTGTTCCACCGTCAGGTGGTTTATTAAATGGTGGTTTATTAAACGGTGTTCCACCGTCAGGTGATTTATTAAACGGTGTTCCACCGTCAGGTGGTTTATTAAACGGTGTTCCACCGTCAGGCGGTTTATTATATGGTGTTCCACCGTCAGGTGGTTTATTAAACGGTGTTCCACCGTCAGGTGGTTTATTAAATGGTGGCTTATTAAACGGTGTTCCACCGTCAGGTGGTTTATTAGATGGTGTTCCACCGTCAGGTGGTTTATTAAACGGTGTTCCACCGTCAGGTGGTTTATTATATGGTGTTCCACTGTCAGGTGGTTTATAAAACGGTGTTCCACCGTCAGGTGGTTTATTAAACGGTGTTCCACCGTCAGGTGGTTTATTAGACGGTGGTTTATTAAACGGTGTTCCACCGTCAGGTGGTTTATTAAACGGTGGTTTATTAAACGGTGTTCCACCGTCAGGTGGTTTATTAAACGGTGGTTTATTAAACGGTGTTCCACTGTCAGGTGGTTTATTAAATGGTGATTTATTAAATGGTGTTCCACTGTCAGGTGGTTTATTAAACGGTGGTTTATTAAACGGTGTTCCACCGTCAGGTGGTTTATTAAACGGTGTTCCACCGTCAGGTGGTTTATTAAACGGTGTTCCACCGTCAGGTGGTTTATTAAATGGTGATTTATTAAATGGTGTTCCACCGTCAGGTGGTTTATTAGACGGTGTTCCACCGTCAGGTGGTTTATTAAACGGTGGTTTATTAAACGGTGTTCCACCGTCAGGTGGTTTATTAAACGGTGGTTTATTAAACGGTGTTCCACCGTCAGGTGGTTTATTAGACGGTGTTCCACCGCCAGGTGGTTTATTAAACGGTGGTTTATTAAACGGTATTCCACCGTCAGGTGGTTTATTAAACGGTGTTCCACCGTCAGGTGGTTTATTAAACGGTGGTTTATTAAACGGTGGTTTATTAAACGGTGGTTTATTAAACGGTGTTCCACCGTCAGGTGGTTTATTAAACGGTGTTCCACCGTCAGGTGGTTTATTAAACGGTGTTCCACCGTCAGGTGGTTTATTAAACGGTGTTCCACCGTCAGGTGGTTTATTAAACGGTGTTCCACCGTCAGTTGGTTTATTAAACGGTGTTCCACCGTCAGGTGGTTTATTAAATGGTGTTCCACCGTCAGGTGGTTTATTAAACGGTGTTCCACCGTCAGGTGGTTTATTAAACGGTGTTCCACCGTCAGGTGGTTTATTAAACGGTGTTCCACCGTCAGGTGGTTTATTAAATGGTGGTTTATTAAACGGTGATCCACCGTCAGGTGGTTTATTAAACGGTGTTCCACCGTCAGGTGGTTTATTAAACGGTGGTTTATTAAACGGTGTTCCACCGTCAGGTGGTTTATTAAACGGTGTTCCACCGTCAGGTGGTTTATTAAACGGTGGCTTATTAAACGGTGTTCCACCGTCAGGTGGTTTATTAAACGGTGGCTTATTAAACGGTGTTCCACCGTCAGGTGGTTTATTAAACGGTGGTTTATTAAACGGTGTTCCACAGTCAGGTGGGTTATTAAACGGTGTTCCACCGTCAGGTGATTTATTAAACGGTGTTCCACCATCAGGTGGTTTATTAAACGGTGGTTTATTAAATGGTGGTTTATTAAACGGTCGTTAATTAAACGGCGTTCCACCGTCAGGTGGTTTATTAAACGGTGTTCCACCGTCAGGTGGTTTATTAAACGGTGTTCCACCGTCAGGTGGTTTATTAAACGGTGTTCCACCGTCAGGTGGTTTATTAAATGGTGGTTTATTAAACGGTGTTCCACCGTCAGGTGGTTTATTAAACGGTGTTCCACCGTCAGGTGGTTTATTAAACGGTGTTCCACCGTCAGGTGGTTTATTAAACGGTGTTCCACCGTCAGGTGGTTTAGTAAATGGTGGTTTATTAAACGGTGTTCCACCGTCAGGTGGTTTATTAAACGGTGTTCCACCGTCAGGTGGTTTATTAAACGGTGTTCCACCGTCAGGTGGTTTATTAAACGGTGGTTAATTAAACGGTGTTCCACCGTCAGGTGGTTTATTAAATGGTGGTTCATTAAACGGTGTTCCACCGTCAGGTGATTTATTAAACGGTGTTCCACCGTCAGGTGGTTTATTAAACGGTGTTCCACCGTCAGGTGGTTTATTATATGGTGTTCCACCGTCAGGTGGTTTATTAAACGGTGTTCCACCGTCAGGTGGTTTATTAAATGGTGGCTTATTAAACGGTGTTCCACCGTCAGGTGGTTTATTAGATGGTGTTCCACCGTCAGGTGGTTTATTAAACGGTGTTCCACCGTCAGGTGGTTTATTATATGGTGTTCCACCGTCAGGTGGTTTATAAAACGGTGTTCCACCGTCAGGTGGTTTATTAGACGGTGGTTTATTAAACGGTGTTCCACCGTCAGGTGGTTTATTAAACGGTGGTTTATTAAACGGTGTTCCACCGTCAGGTGGTTTATTAGACGGTGGTTTATTAAACGGTGTTCCACCGTCAGGTGGTTTATTAAACGGTGGTTTATTAAACGGTGTTCCACCGTCAGGTGGTTTATTAAACGGTGGTTTATTAAACGGTGTTACACCGTCAGGTGGTTTATTAAACGGTGTTCCACCGTCAGGTGGTTTATTACACGGTGGTTTATTAAACGGTGTTCCACCGTCAGGTGGTTTATTAAACGGTGTTCCACCGTCAGGTGGTTTATTAAATGGTGTTCCACTGTCAGGTGGTTTATTAAATGGTGATTTATTAGACGGTGTTCCACCGTCAGGTGGTTTATTAAACGGTGTTCCACCGTCAGGTGGTTTATTAAACTGGTGTTCCACCGTCAGGTGGTTTATTAAACGGTGTTCCACCGTCAGGTGGTTTATTAGACGGTGTTCCACCGTCAGGTGGTTTATTAAACGGTGTTCCACCGTCAGGTGGGTTATTAAACGGTGTTCCACCGTCAGGTGGTTTATTAAATGGTGTTCCACCGTCAGGTGGTTTATTAAACGGTGTTCCACCGTCAGGTGGTTTATTAAACGGTGTTCCACCGGTAGGTGGTTTATTAAATGGTGGTTTATTAAACGGTGGTTTATTAAACGGTGTTCCACCGTCAGGTGGTTTATTAGACGGTGTTCCACCGTCAGGTGGTTTATTAAACGGTGGTTTATTAAACGGTGTTCCACCGTCAGGTGGTTTATTAAACGGTGTTCCACCGTCAGGTGGTTTATTAAATGGTGGTTTATTAAACGGTGGTTTATTAAACGGTATTCCACCGTCAGGTGGTTTATTAAACGGTGTTCCACCGTCAGGTGGTTTATTAAACGGTGTTCCACCGTCAGGTGGTTTATTAAACGGTGTTCCACCGTCAGGTGGTTTATTAAACGGTGTTCCACCGTCAGGTGGTTTATTAAACGGTGTTCCACCGTCAGGTGGTTTATTAAACGGTGTTCCACCGTCAGGTGGTTTATTAAATGGTGGCTTATTTAACTGTGTTCCACCGTCAGGTGGTTTGAGGGTCCCCGTCAGGGGATCGGTGTTCCACCGTCAGGTGGTTTATTAAACGGTGTTCCACCGGGGGCGGGTCCCCGGAGGTGGTTTATTAAATGGTGGTTTATTAAACGGTGGTTTATTAAACGGTGTTCCACCGTCAGGTGGTTTATTAGACGGTGTTCCACCGTCAGGTGGTTTATTAAACGGTGGTTTATTAAACGGTGTTCCACCGTCAGGTGGTTTATTAAACGGTGTTCCACCGTCAGGTGGTTTATTAAATGGTGGTTTATTAAACGGTGGTTTATTAAACGGTATTCCACCGTCAGGTGGTTTATTAAACGGTGTTCCACCATCAGGTGGTTTATTAAACGGTGTTCCACCGTCAGGTGGTTTATTAAACGGTGTTCCACCGTCAGGTGGTTTATAAAACGGTGTTCCACCGTCAGGTGGTTTATTAAACGGTGTTCCACCGTCAGGTGGTTTATTAAACGGTGTTCCACCGTCAGGTGGTTTATTAAACGGTGTTCCACCGTCAGGTGGTTTATTAAATGGTGGCTTATTAAACGGTGTTCCACCGTCAGGTGGTTTATTAGATGGTGTTCCACCGTCAGGTGGTTTATTAAACGGTGTTCCACCGTCAGGTGGTTTATTATATGGTGTTCCACCGTCAGGTGGTTTATAAAACGGTGTTCCACCGTCAGGTGGTTTATTAAACGGTGTTCCACCGTCAGGTGGTTTATTAGACGGTGGTTTATTAAACGGTGTTCCACCGTCAGGTGGTTTATTAGACGGTGGTTTATTAAACGGTGTTCCACCGTCAGGTGGTTTATTAAACGGTGGGTTATTAAACGGTGTTCCACCGTCAGGTGGTTTATTAAACGGTGGTTTATTAAACGGTGTTCCACTGTCAGGTGGTTTATTAAATGGTGATTTATTAAATGGTGTTCCACTGTCAGGTGGTTTATTAAACGGTGGTTTATTAAACGGTGTTCCACCGTCAGGTGGTTTATTAAACGGTGTTCCACCGTCAGGTGGTTTATTAAACGGTGTTCCACCGTCAGGTGGTTTATTAAACGGTGGTTTATTAAACGGTGTTCCACCGTCAGGTGGTTTATTAAACGGTGGTTTATTAAACGGTGTTCCACCGTCAGGTGGTTTATTAGACGGTGTTCCACCGCCAGGTGGTTTATTAAACGGTGGTTTATTAAACGGTATTCCACCGTCAGGTGGTTTATTAAACGGTGTTCCACCGTCAGGTGGTTTATTAAACGGTGGTTTATTAAACGGTGGTTTATTAAACAGTGGTTTATTAAACGGTGTTCCACCGTCAGGTGGTTTATTAAACGGTGTTCCACCGTCAGGTGGTTTATTAAACGGTGTTCCACCGTCAGGTGGTTTATTAAACGGTGTTCCACCGTCAGGTGGTTTATTAAATGGTGATTTATTAAATGGTGTTCCACCGTCAGGTGGTTTATTAGACGGTGTTCCACCGTCAGGTGGTTTATTAAACGATGGTTTATTAAACGGTGTTCCACCGTCAGGTGGTTTATTAAACGGTGGTTTATTAAACGGTGTTCCACCGTCAGGTGGTTTATTAGACGGTGTTCCACCGCCAGGTGGTTTATTAAACGGTGGTTTATTAAACGGTATTCCACCGTCAGGTGGTTTATTAAACGGTGTTCCACCGTCAGGTGGTTTATTAAACGGTGGTTTATTAAACGGTGGTTTATTAAACGGTGGTTTATTAAACGGTGTTCCACCGTCAGGTGGTTTATTAAACGGTGTTCCACCGTCAGGTGGTTTATTAAACGGTGTTCCACCGTCAGGTGGTTTATTAAACGGTGTTCCACCGTCAGGTGGTTTATTAAACGGTGTTCCACCGTCAGTTGGTTTATTAAACGGTGTTCCACCGTCAGGTGGTTTATTAAATGGTGTTCCACCGTCAGGTGGTTTATTAAACGGTGTTCCACCGTCAGGTGGTTTATTAAACGGTGTTCCACCGTCAGGTGGTTTATTAAACGGTGTTCCACCGTCAGGTGGTTTATTAAATGGTGGTTTATTAAACGGTGATCCACCGTCAGGTGGTTTATTAAACGGTGTTCCACCGTCAGGTGGTTTATTAAACGGTGGTTTATTAAACGGTGTTCCACCGTCAGGTGGTTTATTAAACGGTGTTCCACCGTCAGGTGGTTTATTAAACGGTGGCTTATTAAACGGTGTTCCACCGTCAGGTGGTTTATTAAACGGTGGCTTATTAAACGGTGTTCCACCGTCAGGTGGTTTATTAAACGGTGGTTTATTAAACGGTGTTCCACAGTCAGGTGGGTTATTAAACGGTGTTCCACCGTCAGGTGATTTATTAAACGGTGTTCCACCATCAGGTGGTTTATTAAACGGTGGTTTATTAAATGGTGGTTTATTAAACGGTCGTTAATTAAACGGCGTTCCACCGTCAGGTGGTTTATTAAACGGTGTTCCACCGTCAGGTGGTTTATTAAACGGTGTTCCACCGTCAGGTGGTTTATTAAACGGTGTTCCACCGTCAGGTGGTTTATTAAATGGTGGTTTATTAAACGGTGTTCCACCGTCAGGTGGTTTATTAAACGGTGTTCCACCGTCAGGTGGTTTATTAAACGGTGTTCCACCGTCAGGTGGTTTATTAAACGGTGTTCCACCGTCAGGTGGTTTAGTAAATGGTGGTTTATTAAACGGTGTTCCACCGTCAGGTGGTTTATTAAACGGTGTTCCACCGTCAGGTGGTTTATTAAACGGTGTTCCACCGTCAGGTGGTTTATTAAACGGTGGTTAATTAAACGGTGTTCCACCGTCAGGTGGTTTATTAAATGGTGGTTCATTAAACGGTGTTCCACCGTCAGGTGATTTATTAAACGGTGTTCCACCGTCAGGTGGTTTATTAAACGGTGTTCCACCGTCAGGTGGTTTATTATATGGTGTTCCACCGTCAGGTGGTTTATTAAACGGTGTTCCACCGTCAGGTGGTTTATTAAATGGTGGCTTATTAAACGGTGTTCCACCGTCAGGTGGTTTATTAGATGGTGTTCCACCGTCAGGTGGTTTATTAAACGGTGTTCCACCGTCAGGTGGTTTATTATATGGTGTTCCACCGTCAGGTGATTTATAAAACGGTGTTCCACCGTCAGGTGGTTTATTAGACGGTGGTTTATTAAACGGTGTTCCACCGTCAGGTGGTTTATTAAACGGTGGTTTATTAAACGGTGTTCCACCGTCAGGTGGTTTATTAGACGGTGGTTTATTAAACGGTGTTCCACCGTCAGGTGGTTTATTAAACGGTGGTTTATTAAACGGTGTTCCACCGTCAGGTGGTTTATTAAACGGTGGTTTATTAAACGGTGTTACACCGTCAGGTGGTTTATTAAACGGTGTTCCACCGTCAGGTGGTTTATTACACGGTGGTTTATTAAACGGTGTTCCACCGTCAGGTGGTTTATTAAACGGTGTTCCACCGTCAGGTGGTTTATTAAATGGTGTTCCACTGTCAGGTGGTTTATTAAATGGTGATTTATTAGACGGTGTTCCACCGTCAGGTGGTTTATTAAACGGTGTTCCACCGTCAGGTGGTTTATTAAATGGTGTTCCACCGTCAGGTGGTTTATTAAACGGTGTTCCACCGTCAGGTGGTTTATTAAACGGTGTTCCACCGTCAGGTGGTTTATTAGACGGTGTTCCACCGTCAGGTGGTTTATTAAACGGTGTTCCACCGTCAGGTGGGTTATTAAACGGTGTTCCACCGTCAGGTGGTTTATTAAATGGTGTTCCACCGTCAGGTGGTTTATTAAACGGTGTTCCACCGTCAGGTGGTTTATTAAACGGTGTTCCACCGGTAGGTGGTTTATTAAATGGTGGTTTATTAAACGGTGGTTTATTAAACGGTGTTCCACCGTCAGGTGGTTTATTAGACGGTGTTCCACCGTCAGGTGGTTTATTAAACGGTGGTTTATTAAACGGTGTTCCACCGTCAGGTGGTTTATTAAACGGTGTTCCACCGTCAGGTGGTTTATTAAATGGTGGTTTATTAAACGGTGGTTTATTAAACGGTATTCCACCGTCAGGTGGTTTATTAAACGGTGTTCCACCGTCAGGTGGTTTATTAAACGGTGTTCCACCGTCAGGTGGTTTATTAAACGGTGTTCCACCGTCAGGTGGTTTATTAAACGGTGTTCCACCGTCAGGTGGTTTATTAAACGGTGTTCCACCGTCAGGTGGTTTATTAAACGGTGTTCCACCGTCAGGTGGTTTATTAAATGGTGGCTTATTTAACTGTGTTCCACCGTCAGGTGGTTTATTAGATGGTGTTCCACCGTCAGGTGGTTTATTAAACGGTGTTCCACCGTCAGGTGGTTTATTAAACGGTGTTCCACCGTCAGGTGGTTTATTAAACGGTGTTCCACCGGTAGGTGGTTTATTAAATGGTGGTTTATTAAACGGTGGTTTATTAAACGGTGTTCCACCGTCAGGTGGTTTATTAGACGGTGTTCCACCGTCAGGTGGTTTATTAAACGGTGGTTTATTAAACGGTGTTCCACCGTCAGGTGGTTTATTAAACGGTGTTCCACCGTCAGGTGGTTTATTAAATGGTGGTTTATTAAACGGTGGTTTATTAAACGGTATTCCACCGTCAGGTGGTTTATTAAACGGTGTTCCACCGTCAGGTGGTTTATTAAACGGTGTTCCACCGTCAGGTAGTTTATAAAACGGTGTTCCACCGTCAGGTGGTTTATTAAACGGTGTTCCACCGTCAGGTGGTTTATTAAACGGTGTTCCACCGTCAGGTGGTTTATTAAACGGTGTTCCACCGTCAGGTGGTTTATTAAATGGTGGCTTATTAAACGGTGTTCCACCGTCAGGTGGTTTATTAGATGGTGTTCCACCGTCAGGTGGTTTATTAAACGGTGTTCCACCGTCAGGTGGTTTATTATATGGTGTTCCACCGTCAGGTGGTTTATAAAACGGTGTTCCACCGTCAGGTGGTTTATTAAACGGTGTTCCACCGTCAGGTGGTTTATTAGACGGTGGTTTATTAAACGGTGTTCCACCGTCAGGTGGTTTATTAGACGGTGGTTTATTAAACGGTGTTCCACCGTCAGGTGGTTTATTAAACGGTGGGTTATTAAACGGTGTTCCACCGTCAGGTGGTTTATTAAACGGTGGTTTATTAAACGGTGTTCCACTGTCAGGTGGTTTATTAAATGGTGATTTATTAAATGGTGTTCCTCTGTCAGGTGGTTTATTAAACGGTGGTTTATTAAACGGTGTTCCACCGTCAGGTGGTTTATTAAACGGTGTTCCACCGTCAGGTGGTTTATTAAACGGTGTTCCACCGTCAGGTGGTTTATTAAACGGTGGTTTATTAAACGGTGTTCCACCGTCAGGTGGTTTATTAAACGGTGGTTTATTAAACGGTGTTCCACCGTCAGGTGGTTTATTAGACGGTGTTCCACCGCCAGGTGGTTTATTAAACGGTGGTTTATTAAACGGTATTCCACCGTCAGGTGGTTTATTAAACGGTGTTCCACCGTCAGGTGGTTTATTAAACGGTGGTTTATTAAACGGTGGTTTATTAAACGGTGGTTTATTAAACGGTGTTCCACCGTCAGGTGGTTTATTAAACGGTGTTCCACCGTCAGGTGGTTTATTAAACGGTGTTCCACCGTCAGGTGGTTTATTAAACGGTGTTCCACCGTCAGGTGGTTTATTAAACGGTGTTCCACCGTCAGGTGGTTTATTAAACGGTGTTCCACCGTCAGGTGGTTTATTAAACGGTGTTCCACCGTCAGGTGGTTTATTAAACGGTGTTCCACCGTCAGGTGGTTTATTAAACGGTGTTCCACCGTCAGGTGGTTTATTAAATGGTGGTTTATTAAACGGTGTTCCACCGTCAGGTGGTTTATTAAACGGTGTTCCACCGTCAGGTGGTTTATTAAACGGTGGTTTATTAAACGGTGTTCCACCGTCAGGTGGTTTATTAAACGGTGTTCCACCGTCAGGTGGTTTATTAAACGGTGGCTTATTAAACGGTGTTCCACCGTCAGGTGGTTTATTAAACGGTGGTTTATTAAACGGTGTTCCACCGTCAGGTGGTTTATTAAACGGTGTTCCACCGTCAGGTGGTTTATTAAACGGTGGTTAATTAAACGGTGTTCCACCGTCAGGTGGTTTATTAAATGGTGGTTCATTAAACGGTGTTCCACCGTCAGGTGATTTATTAAACGGTGTTCCACCGTCAGGTGGTTTATTAAACGGTGTTCCACCGTCAGGTGGTTTATTATATGGTGTTCCACCGTCAGGTGGTTTATTAAACGGTGTTCCACCGTCAGGTGGTTTATTAAATGGTGGCTTATTAAACGGTGTTCCACCGTCAGGTGGTTTATTAGATGGTGTTCCACCGTCAGGTGGTTTATTAAACGGTGTTCCACCGTCAGGTGGTTTATTATATGGTGTTCCACCGTCAGGTGGTTTATAAAACGGTGTTCCACCGTCAGGTGGTTTATTAGACGGTGGTTTATTAAACGGTGTTCCACCGTCAGGTGGTTTATTAAACGGTGGTTTATTAAACGGTGTTCCACCGTCAGGTGGTTTATTAGACGGTGGTTTATTAAACGGTGTTCCACCGTCAGGTGGTTTATTAAACGGTGGTTTATTAAACGGTGTTCCACCGTCAGGTGGTTTATTAAACGGTGGTTTATTAAACGGTGTTACACCGTCAGGTGGTTTATTAAACGGTGTTCCACCGTCAGGTGGTTTATTACACGGTGGTTTATTAAACGGTGTTCCACCGTCAGGTGGTTTATTAAACGGTGTTCCACCGTCAGGTGGTTTATTAAATGGTGTTCCACTGTCAGGTGGTTTATTAAATGGTGATTTATTAGACGGTGTTCCACCGTCAGGTGGTTTATTAAACGGTGTTCCACCGTCAGGTGGTTTATTAAATGGTGTTCCACCGTCAGGTGGTTTATTAAACGGTGTTCCACCGTCAGGTGGTTTATTAAACGGTGTTCCACCGTCAGGTGGTTTATTAGACGGTGTTCCACCGTCAGGTGGTTTATTAAACGGTGTTCCACCGTCAGGTGGGTTATTAAACGGTGTTCCACCGTCAGGTGGTTTATTAAATGGTGTTCCACCGTCAGGTGGTTTATTAAACGGTGTTCCACCGTCAGGTGGTTTATTAAACGGTGTTCCACCGGTAGGTGGTTTATTAAATGGTGGTTTATTAAACGGTGGTTTATTAAACGGTGTTCCACCGTAAGGTGGTTTATTAGACGGTGTTCCACCGTCAGGTGGTTTATTAAACGGTGGTTTATTAAACGGTGTTCCACCGTCAGGTGGTTTATTAAACGGTGTTCCACCGTCAGGTGGTTTATTAAATGGTGGTTTATTAAACGGTGGTTTATTAAACGGTATTCCACCGTCAGGTGGTTTATTAAACGGTGTTCCACCGTCAGGTGGTTTATTAAACGGTGTTCCACCGTCAGGTGGTTTATTAAACGGTGTTCCACCGTCAGGTGGTTTATTAAACGGTGTTCCACCGTCAGGTGGTTTATTAAACGGTGTTCCACCGTCAGGTGGTTTATTAAACGGTGTTCCACCGTCAGGTAGTTTATTAAATGGTGGCTTATTTAACTGTGTTCCACCGTCAGGTGGTTTATTAGATGGTGTTCCACCGTCAGGTGGTTTATTAAACGGTGTTCCACCGTCAGGTGGTTTATTAAACGGTGTTCCACCGTCAGGTGGTTTATTAAACGGTGTTCCACCGGTAGGTGGTTTATTAAATGGTGGTTTATTAAACGGTGGTTTATTAAACGGTGTTCCACCGTCAGGTGGTTTATTAGACGGTGTTCCACCGTCAGGTGGTTTATTAAACGGTGGTTTATTAAACGGTGTTCCACCGTCAGGTGGTTTATTAAACGGTGTTCCACCGTCAGGTGGTTTATTAAATGGTGGTTTATTAAACGGTGGTTTATTAAACGGTATTCCACCGTCAGGTGGTTTATTAAACGGTGTTCCACCGTCAGGTGGTTTATTAAACGGTGTTCCACCGTCAGGTGGTTTATAAAACGGTGTTCCACCGTCAGGTGGTTTATTAAACGGTGTTCCACCGTCAGGTGGTTTATTAAACGGTGTTCCACCGTCAGGTGGTTTATTAAACGGTGTTCCACCGTCAGGTGGTTTATTAAATGGTGGCTTATTAAACGGTGTTCCACCGTCAGGTGGTTTATTAGATGGTGTTCCACCGTCAGGTGGTTTATTAAACGGTGTTCCACCGTCAGGTGGTTTATTATATGGTGTTCCACCGTCAGGTGGTTTATAAAACGGTGTTCCACCGTCAGGTGGTTTATTAAACGGTGTTCCACCGTCAGGTGGTTTATTAGACGGTGGTTTATTAAACGGTGTTCCACCGTCAGGTGGTTTATTAGACGGTGGTTTATTAAACGGTGTTCCACCGTCAGGTGGTTTATTAAACGGTGGGTTATTAAACGGTGTTCCACCGTCAGGTGGTTTATTAAACGGTGGTTTATTAAACGGTGTTCCACTGTCAGGTGGTTTATTAAATGGTGATTTATTAAATGGTGTTCCACTGTCAGGTGGTTTATTAAACGGTGGTTTATTAAACGGTGTTCCACCGTCAGGTGGTTTATTAAACGGTGTTCCACCGTCAGGTGGTTTATTAAACGGTGTTCCACCGTCAGGTGGTTTATTAAACGGTGGTTTATTAAACGGTGTTCCACCGTCAGGTGGTTTATTAAACGGTGGTTTATTAAACGGTGTTCCACCGTCAGGTGGTTTATTAGACGGTGTTCCACCGCCAGGTGGTTTATTAAACGGTGGTTTATTAAACGGTATTCCACCGTCAGGTGGTTTATTAAACGGTGTTCCACCGTCAGGTGGTTTATTAAACGGTGGTTTATTAAACGGTGGTTTATTAAACGGTGGTTTATTAAACGGTGTTCCACCGTCAGGTGGTTTATTAAACGGTGTTCCACCGTCAGGTGGTTTATTAAACGGTGTTCCACCGTCAGGTGGTTTATTAAACGGTGTTCCACCGTCAGGTGGTTTATTAAACGGTGTTCCACCGTCAGGTGGTTTATTAAACGGTGTTCCACCGTCAGGTGGTTTATTAAACGGTGTTCCACCGTCAGGTGGTTTATTAAACGGTGTTCCACCGTCAGGTGGTTTATTAAATGGTGGTTTATTAAACGGTGTTCCACCGTCAGGTGGTTTATTAAACGGTGTTCCACCGTCAGGTGGTTTATTAAACGGTGGTTTATTAAACGGTGTTCCACCGTCAGGTGGTTTATTAAACGGTGTTCCACCGTCAGGTGGTTTATTAAACGGTGGCTTATTAAACGGTGTTCCACCGTCAGGTGGTTTATTAAACGGTGGTTTATTAAACGGTGTTCCACCGTCAGGTGGGTTATTAAACGGTGTTCCACCGTCAGGTGATTTATTAAACGGTGTTACACCGTCAGGTGGTTTATTAAACGGTGGTTTATTAAATGGTGGTTTATTAAACGGTCGTTAATTAAACGGCGTTCCACCGTCAGGTGGTTTATTAAACGGTGTTCCACCGTCAGGTGGTTTATTAAACGGTGTTCCACCGTCAGGTGGTTTATTAAATGGTGGTTTATTAAACGGTGTTCCACCGTCAGGTGGTTTATTAAACGGTGTTCCACCGTCAGGTGGTTTATTAAACGGTGTTCCACCGTCAGGTGGTTTATTAAACGGTGGTTAATTAAACGGTGTTCCACCGTCAGGTGGTTTATTAAATGTTGGTTTATTAAACGGTGTTCCACCGTCAGGTGATTTATTAAACGGTGTTCCACCGTCAGGTGGTTTATTAAACGGTGTTCCACCGTCAGGTGGTTTATTATATGGTGTTCCACCGTCAGGTGGTTTATTAAACGGTGTTCCACCGTCAGGTGGTTTATTAAACGGTGTTCCACCGTCAGGTGGTTTATTAAATGGTGGCTTATTAAACGGTGTTCCACCGTCAGGTGGTTTATTAGATGGTGTTCCACCGTCAGGTGGTTTATTAAACGGTGTTCCACCGTCAGGTGGTTTATTATATGGTGTTCCACCGTCAGGTGGTTTATAAAACGGTGTTCCACCGTCAGGTGGTTTATTAGACGGTGGTTTATTAAACGGTGTTCCACCGTCAGGTGGTTTATTAAATGGTGGTTTATTAAACGGTGTTCCACCGTCAGGTGGTTTATTAGACGGTGGTTTATTAAACGGTGTTCCACCGTCAGGTGGTTTATTAAACGGTGGTTTATTAAACAGTGTTCCACCGTCAGGTGGTTTATTAAACGGTGGTTTATTAAACGGTGTTCCACCGTCAGGTGGTTTATTAAACGGTGTTCCACTGTCAGGTGGTTTATTACACGGTGGTTTATTAAACGGTGTTCCACCGTCAGGTGGTTTATTAAACGGTGTTCCACCGTCAGGTGGTTTATTAGACGGTGTTCCACCGTCAGGTGGTTTATTAAACGGTGTTCCACCGTCAGGTGGGTTATTAAACGGTGTTCCACCGTCAGGTGGTTTATTAAATGGTGTTCCACCGTCAGGTGGTTTATTAAACGGTGTTCCACCGTCAGGTGGTTTATTAAACGGTGGTTTATTAAACGGTGTTCCACTGTCAGGTGGTTTATTAAATGGTGATTTATTAAATGGTGTTCCACTGTCAGGTGGTTTATTAAACGGTGGTTTATTAAACGGTGTTCCACCGTCAGGTGGTTTATTAAACGGTGTTCCACCGTCAGGTGGTTTATTAAACGGTGTTCCACCGTCAGGTGGTTTATTACACGGTGGTTTATTAAACGGTGTTCCACCGTCAGGTGGTTTATTAAACGGTGTTCCACCGTCAGGTGGTTTATTAGACGGTGTTCCACCGTCAGGTGGTTTATTAAACGGTGTTCCACCGTCAGGTGGGTTATTAAACGGTGTTCCACCGTCAGGTGGTTTATTAAATGGTGTTCCACCGTCAGGTGGTTTATTAAACGGTGTTCCACCGTCAGGTGGTTTATTAAACGGTGGTTTATTAAACGGTGTTCCACTGTCAGGTGGTTTATTAAATGGTGATTTATTAAATGGTGTTCCACTGTCAGGTGGTTTATTAAACGGTGGTTTATTAAACGGTGTTCCACCGTCAGGTGGTTTATTAAACGGTGTTCCACCGTCAGGTGGTTTATTAAACGGTGTTCCACCGTCAGGTGGTTTATTAAACGGTGGTTTATTAAACGGTGTTCCACCGTCAGGTGGTTTATTAAACGGTGGTTTATTAAACGGTGTTCCACCGTCAGGTGGTTTATTAGACGGTGTTCCACCGCCAGGTGGTTTATTAAACGGTGGTTTATTAAACGGTATTCCACCGTCAGGTGGTTTATTAAACGGTGTTCCACCGTCAGGTGGTTTATTAAACGGTGGTTTATTAAACGGTGGTTTATTAAACGGTGTTCCACCGTCAGGTGGTTTATTAAACGGTGTTCCACCATCAGGTGGTTTATTAAACGGTGTTCCACCGTCAGGTGGTTTATTAAACGGTGTTCCACCGTCAGGTGGTTTATTAAACGGTGTTCCACCGTCAGGTGGTTTATTAAACGGTGTTCCACCGTCAGGTGGTTTATTAAATGGTGTTCCACCGTCAGGTGGTTTATTAAACGGTGTTCCACCGTCAGGTGGTTTATTAAACGGTGTTCCACCGTCAGGTGGTTTATTAAACGGTGTTCCACCGTCAGGTGGTTTATTAAACGGTGTTCCACCGTCAGGTGGTTTATTAAACGGTGGTTTATTAAACGGTGTTCCACCGTCAGGTGGTTTATTAAACGGTGTTCCACCGTCAGGTGGTTTATTAAATGGTGGTTTATTAAACGGTGGTTTATTAAACGGTATTCCACCGTCAGGTGGTTTATTAAACGGTGTTCCACCGTCAGGTGGTTTATTAAACGGTGTTCCACCGTCAGGTGGTTTATTAAACGGTGTTCCACCGTCAGGTGGTTTATTAAACGGTGTTCCACCGTCAGGTGGTTTATTAAACGGTGTTCCACCGTCAGGTGGTTTATTAAATGGTGGCTTATTTAACTGTGTTCCACCGTCAGGTGGTTTATTAGATGGTGTTCCACCGTCAGGTGGTTTATTAAACGGTGTTCCACCGTCAGGTGGTTTATTAAACGGTGTTCCACCGTCAGGTGGTTTATTAAACGGTGTTCCACCGGTAGGTGGTTTATTAAATGGTGGTTTATTAAACGGTGGTTTATTAAACGGTGTTCCACCGTCAGGTGGTTTATTAGACGGTGTTCCACCGTCAGGTGGTTTATTAAACGGTGGTTTATTAAACGGTGTTCCACCGTCAGGTGGTTTATTAAACGGTGTTCCACCGTCAGGTGGTTTATTAAATGGTGGTTTATTAAACGGTGGTTTATTAAACGGTATTCCACCGTCAGGTGGTTTATTAAACGGTGTTCCACCATCAGGTGGTTTATTAAACGGTGTTCCACCGTCAGGTGGTTTATTAAACGGTGTTCCACCGTCAGGTGGTTTATTAAACGGTGTTCCACCGTCAGGTGGTTTATTAAACGGTGTTCCACCGTCAGGTGGTTTATTAAACGGTGTTCCACCGTCAGGTGGTTTATTAAATGGTGGCTTATTAAACGGTGTTCCACCGTCAGGTGGTTTATTAGATGGTGTTCCACCGTCAGGTGGTTTATTAAACGGTGTTCCACCGTCAGGTGGTTTATTATATGGTGTTCCACCGTCAGGTGGTTTATAAAACGGTGTTCCACCGTCAGGTGGTTTATTAAACGGTGTTCCACCGTCAGGTGGTTTATTAGACGGTGGTTTATTAAACGGTGTTCCACCGTCAGGTGGTTTATTAGACGGTGGTTTATTAAACGGTGTTCCACCGTCAGGTGGTTTATTAAACGGTGGGTTATTAAACGGTGTTCCACCGTCAGGTGGTTTATTAAACGGTGGTTTATTAAACGGTGTTCCACTGTCAGGTGGTTTATTAAATGGTGATTTATTAAATGGTGTTCCACTGTCAGGTGGTTTATTAAACGGTGGTTTATTAAACGGTGTTCCACCGTCAGGTGGTTTATTAAACGGTGTTCCACCGTCAGGTGGTTTATTAAACGGTGTTCCACCGTCAGGTGGTTTATTAAACGGTGGTTTATTAAACGGTGTTCCACCGTCAGGTGGTTTATTAAACGGTGGTTTATTAAACGGTGTTCCACCGTCAGGTGGTTTATTAGACGGTGTTCCACCGCCAGGTGGTTTATTAAACGGTGGTTTATTAAACGGTATTCCACCGTCAGGTGGTTTATTAAACGGTGTTCCACCGTCAGGTGGTTTATTAAACGGTGGTTTATTAAACGGTGGTTTATTAAACGGTGGTTTATTAAACGGTGTTCCACCGTCAGGTGGTTTATTAAACGGTGTTCCACCGTCAGGTGGTTTATTAAACGGTGTTCCACCGTCAGGTGGTTTATTAAACGGTGTTCCACCGTCAGGTGGTTTATTAAACGGTGTTCCACCGTCAGGTGGTTTATTAAACGGTGTTCCACCGTCAGGTGGTTTATTAAACGGTGTTCCACCGTCAGGTGGTTTATTAAACGGTGTTCCACCGTCAGGTGGTTTATTAAACGGTGTTCCACCGTCAGGTGGTTTATTAAATGGTGGTTTATTAAACGGTGTTCCACCGTCAGGTGGTTTATTAAACGGTGTTCCACCGTCAGGTGGTTTATTAAACGGTGGTTTATTAAACGGTGTTCCACCGTCAGGTGGTTTATTAAACGGTGTTCCACCGTCAGGTGGTTTATTAAACGGTGGCTTATTAAACGGTGTTCCACCGTCAGGTGGTTTATTAAACGGTGGTTTATTAAACGGTGTTCCACCGTCAGGTGGGTTATTAAACGGTGTTCCACCGTCAGGTGATTTATTAAACGGTGTTACACCGTCAGGTGGTTTATTAAACGGTGGTTTATTAAATGGTGGTTTATTAAACGGTCGTTAATTAAACGGCGTTCCACCGTCAGGTGGTTTATTAAACGGTGTTCCACCGTCAGGTGGTTTATTAAACGGTGTTCCACCGTCAGGTGGTTTATTAAACGGTGTTCCACCGTCAGGTGGTTTATTAAATGGTGGTTTATTAAACGGTGTTCCACCGTCAGGTGGTTTATTAAACGGTGTTCCACCGTCAGGTGGTTTATTAAACGGTGTTCCACCGTCAGGTGGTTTATTAAACGGTGGTTAATTAAACGGTGTTCCACCGTCAGGTGGTTTATTAAATGTTGGTTTATTAAACGGTGTTCCACCGTCAGGTGATTTATTAAACGGTGTTCCACCGTCAGGTGGTTTATTAAACGGTGTTCCACCGTCAGGTGGTTTATTATATGGTGTTCCACCGTCAGGTGGTTTATTAAACGGTGTTCCACCGTCAGGTGGTTTATTAAATGGTGTTCCACCGTCAGGTGGTTTATTAAATGGTGGCTTATTAAACGGTGTTCCACCGTCAGGTGGTTTATTAGATGGTGTTCCACCGTCAGGTGGTTTATTAAACGGTGTTCCACCGTCAGGTGGTTTATTATATGGTGTTCCACCGTCAGGTGGTTTATAAAACGGTGTTCCACCGTCAGGTGGTTTATTAGACGGTGGTTTATTAAACGGTGTTCCACCGTCAGGTGGTTTATTAAACGGTGGTTTATTAAACGGTGTTCCACCGTCAGGTGGTTTATTAGACGGTGGTTTATTAAACGGTGTTCCACCGTCAGGTGGTTTATTAAACGGTGGTTTATTAAACGGTGTTCCACCGTCAGGTGGTTTATTAAACGGTGGTTTATTAAACGGTGTTCCACCGTCAGGTGGTTTATTAAACGGTGTTCCACCGTCAGGTGGTTTATTACACGGTGGTTTATTAAACGGTGTTCCACCGTCAGGTGGTTTATTAAACGGTGTTCCACCGTCAGGTGGTTTATTAGACGGTGTTCCACCGTCAGGTGGTTTATTAAACGGTGTTCCACCGTCAGGTGGGTTATTAAACGGTGTTCCACCGTCAGGTGGTTTATTAAATGGTGTTCCACCGTCAGGTGGTTTATTAAACGGTGTTCCACCGTCAGGTGGTTTATTAAACGGTGGTTTATTAAACGGTGTTCCACTGTCAGGTGGTTTATTAAATGGTGATTTATTAAATGGTGTTCCACTGTCAGGTGGTTTATTAAACGGTGGTTTATTAAACGGTGTTCCACCGTCAGGTGGTTTATTAAACGGTGGTTCGGGCACCGTCAGGTGGTTTATTAAACGGTGTTCCACCGTCAGGTGGTTTATTACACGGTGGTTTATTAAACGGTGTTCCACCGTCAGGTGGTTTATTAAACGGTGTTCCACCGTCAGGTGGTTTATTAGACGGTGTTCCACCGTCAGGTGGTTTATTAAACGGTGTTCCACCGTCAGGTGGGTTATTAAACGGTGTTCCACCGTCAGGTGGTTTATTAAATGGTGTTCCACCGTCAGGTGGTTTATTAAACGGTGTTCCACCGTCAGGTGGTTTATTAAACGGTGGTTTATTAAACGGTGTTCCACTGTCAGGTGGTTTATTAAATGGTGATTTATTAAATGGTGTTCCACTGTCAGGTGGTTTATTAAACGGTGGTTTATTAAACGGTGTTCCACCGTCAGGTGGTTTATTAAACGGTGTTCCACCGTCAGGTGGTTTATTACACGGTGGTTTATTAAACGGTGTTCCACCGTCAGGTGGTTTATTAAACGGTGTTCCACCGTCAGGTGGTTTATTAGACGGTGTTCCACCGTCAGGTGGTTTATTAAACGGTGTTCCACCGTCAGGTGGTTTATTAAACGGTGGTTTATTAAACGGTGTTCCACCGTCAGGTGGTTTATTAAACGGTGGTTTATTAAACGGTGTTCCACCGCCAGGTGGTTTATTAGACGGTGTTCCACCGCCAGGTGGTTTATTAAACGGTGGTTTATTAAACGGTATTCCACCGTCAGGTGGTTTATTAAACGGTGTTCCACCGTCAGGTGGTTTATTAAACGGTGGTTTATTAAACGGTGGTTTATTAAACGGTGGTTTATTAAACGGTGTTCCACCGTCAGGTGGTTTATTAAACGGTGTTCCACCATCAGGTGGTTTATTAAACGGTGTTCCACCGTCAGGTGGTTTATTAAACGGTGTTCCACCGTCAGGTGGTTTATTAAACGGTGTTCCACCGTCAGGTGGTTTATTAAACGGTGTTCCACCGTCAGGTGGTTTATTAAATGGTGTTCCACCGTCAGGTGGTTTATTAAACGGTGTTCCACCGTCAGGTGGTTTATTAAACGGTGTTCCACCGTCAGGTGGTTTATTAAATGGTGGTTTATTAAACGGTGTTCCACCGTCAGGTGGTTTATTAAACGGTGGTTTATTAAACGGTGTTCCACCGTCAGGTGGTTTATTAAACGGTGTTCCACCGTCAGGTGGTTTATTAAACGGTGGCTTATTAAACGGTGTTCCACCGTCAGGTGGTTTATTAAACGGTGGTTTATTAAACGGTGTTCCACCGTCAGGTGGGTTATTAAACGGTGTTCCACCGTCAGGTGATTTATTAAACGGTGTTACACCGTCAGGTGGTTTATTAAACGGTGGTTTATTAAATGGTGGTTTATTAAACGGTCGTTAATTAAACGGCGTTCCACCGTCAGGTGGTTTATTAAACGGTGTTCCACCGTCAGGTGGTTTATTAAACGGTGTTCCACCGTCAGGTGGTTTATTAAACGGTGTTCCACCGTCAGGTGGTTTATTAAATGGTGGTTTATTAAACGGTGTTCCACCGTCAGGTGGTTTATTAAACGGTGTTCCACCGTCAGGTGGTTTATTAAACGGTGTTCCACCGTCAGGTGGTTTATTAAACGGTGGTTAATTAAACGGTGTTCCACCGTCAGGTGGTTTATTAAATGTTGGTTTATTAAACGGTGTTCCACCGTCAGGTGATTTATTAAACGGTGTTCCACCGTCAGGTGGTTTATTAAACGGTGTTCCACCGTCAGGTGGTTTATTATATGGTGTTCCACCGTCAGGTGGTTCATTAAACGGTGTTCCACCGTCAGGTGGTTTATTAAATGGTGGCTTATTAAACGGTGTTCCACCGTCAGGTGGTTTATTAGATGGTGTTCCACCGTCAGGTGGTTTATTAAACGGTGTCCCACCGTCAGGTGGTTTATTATATGGTGTTCCACCGTCAGGTGGTTTATAAAACGGTGTTCCACCGTCAGGTGGTTTATTAGACGGTGGTTTATTAAACGGTGTTCCACCGTCAGGTGGTTTATTAAACGGTGGTTTATTAAACGGTGTTCCACCGTCAGGTGGTTTATTAGACGGTGGTTTATTAAACGGTGTTCCACCGTCAGGTGGTTTATTAAACGGTTGTTTATTAAACGGTGTTCCACCGTCAGGTGGTTTATTAAACGGTGGTTTATTAAACGGTGTTCCACCGTCAGGTGGTTTATTAAACGGTGTTCCACCGTCAGGTGGTTTATTACACGGTGGTTTATTAAACGGTGTTCCACCGTCAGGTGGTTTATTAAACGGTGTTCCACCGTCAGGTGGTTTATTAGACGGTGTTCCACCGTCAGGTGGTTTATTAAACGGTGTTCCACCGTCAGGTGGGTTATTAAACGGTGTTCCACCGTCAGGTGGTTTATTAAATGGTGTTCCACCGTCAGGTGGTTTATTAAACGGTGTTCCACCGTCAGGTGGTTTATTAAACGGTGTTCCACCGGTAGGTGGTTTATTAAATGGTGGTTTATTAAACGGTGGTTTATTAAACGGTGTTCCACCGTCAGGTGGTTTATTAGACGGTGTTCCACCGTCAGGTGGTTTATTAAACGGTGGTTTATTAAACGGTGTTCCACCGTCAGGTGGTTTATTAAACGGTGTTCCACCGTCAGGTGGTTTATTAAATGGTGGTTTATTAAACGGTGGTTTATTAAACGGTATTCCACCGTAAGGTGGTTTATTAAACGGTGTTCCACCGTCAGGTGGTTTATTAAACGGTGTTCCACCGTCAGGTGGTTTATTAAACGGTGTTCCACCGTCAGGTGGTTTAGTAAATGGTGGTTTATTAAACGGTGTTCCACCGTCAGGTGGTTTATTAAACGGTGTTCCACCGTCAGGTGGTTTATTAAACGGTGTTCCACCGTCAGGTGGTTTATTAAACGGTGTTCCACCGTCAGGTGGTTTAGTAAATGGTGGTTTATTAAACGGTGTTCCACCGTCAGGTGGTTTATTAAACGGTGTTCCACCGTCAGGTGGTTTATTAAACGGTGGTTAATTAAACGGTGTTCCACCGTCAGGTGGTTTATTAAATGGTGGTTTATTAAACGGTGTTCCACCGTCAGGTGATTTATTAAACGGTGTTCCACCGTCAGGTGGTTTATTAAACAGTGTTCCACCGTCAGGTGGTTTATTAGATGGTGTTCCACCGTCAGGTGGTTTATTATATGGTGTTCCACCGTCAGGTGGTTTATTAAACGGTGTTCCACCGTCAGGTGGTTTATTAAGTGGTGGCTTATTAAACGGTGTTCCACCGTCAGGTGGTTTATTAGATGGTGTTCCACCGTCAGGTGGTTTATTAAACGGTGTTCCACCGTCAGGTGGTTTATTATATGGTGTTCCACCGTCAGGTGGTTTATAAAACGGTGTTCCACCGTCAGGTGGTTTATTAAACGGTGTTCCACCGTCAGGTGGTTTATTAAACGGTTGTTTATTAAACGGTTTTCCACCGTCAGGTGGTTTATTAGACGGTGGTTTATTAAACGGTGTTCCACCGTCAGGTGGTTTATTAAACGGTGGTTTATTAAACGGTGTTCCACCGTCAGGTGGTTTATTAAACGGTGGTTTATAAAACGGTGTTCCACCGTCAGGTGGTTTATTAAACGGTGTTCCACCGTCAGGTGGTTTATTAAACGGTGTTCCACCGTCAGGTGGTTTATTAAACGGTGTTCCACCGTCAGGTGGTTTATTAAATGGTGGTTTATTAAACGGTGTTCCACCGTCAGGTGGGTTATTAAACGGTGTTCCACCGTCAGGTGATTTATTAAACGGTGTTACACCGTCAGGTGGTTTATTAAACGGTGGTTTATTAAATGGTGGTTTATTAAACGGTCGTTAATTAAACGGCGTTCCACCGTCAGGTGGTTTATTAAACGGTGTTCCACCGTCAGGTGGTTTATTAAACGGTGTTCCACCGTCAGGTGGTTTATTAAACGGTGTTCCACCGTCAGGTGGTTTATTAAATGGTGGTTTATTAAACGGTGTTCCACCGTCAGGTGGTTTATTAAACGGTGTTCCACCGTCAGGTGGTTTATTAAACGGTGTTCCACCGTCAGGTGGTTTATTAAACGGTGGTTAATTAAACGGTGTTCCACCGTCAGGTGGTTTATTAAATGTTGGTTTATTAAACGGTGTTCCACCGTCAGGTGATTTATTAAACGGTGTTCCACCGTCAGGTGGTTTATTAAACGGTGTTCCACCGTCAGGTGGTTTATTATATGGTGTTCCACCGTCAGGTGGTTTATTAAACGGTGTTCCACCGTCAGGTGGTTTATTAAATGGTGGCTTATTAAACGGTGTTCCACCGTCAGGTGGTTTATTAGACGGTGTTCCACCGTCAGGTGGTTTATTAAACGGTGTTCCACCGTCAGGTGGGTTATTAAACGGTGTTCCACCGTCAGGTGGTTTATTAAATGGTGTTCCACCGTCAGGTGGTTTATTAAACGGTGTTCCACCGTCAGGTGGTTTATTAAACGGTGGTTTATTAAACGGTGTTCCACTGTCAGGTGGTTTATTAAATGGTGATTTATTAAATGGTGTTCCACTGTCAGGTGGTTTATTAAACGGTGGTTTATTAAACGGTGTTCCACCGTCAGGTGGTTTATTAAACGGTGTTCCACCGTCAGGTGGTTTATTAAACGGTGTTCCACCGTCAGGTGGTTTATTAAACGGTGGTTTATTAAACGGTGTTCCACCGTCAGGTGGTTTATTAAACGGTGGTTTATTAAACGGTGTTCCACCGTCAGGTGGTTTATTAGACGGTGTTCCACCGCCAGGTGGTTTATTAAACGGTGGTTTATTAAACGGTATTCCACCGTCAGGTGGTTTATTAAACGGTGTTCCACCGTCAGGTGGTTTATTAAACGGTGGTTTATTAAACGGTGGTTTATTAAACGGTGTTCCACCGTCAGGTGGTTTATTAAACGGTGTTCCACCATCAGGTGGTTTATTAAACGGTGTTCCACCGTCAGGTGGTTTATTAAACGGTGTTCCACCGTCAGGTGGTTTATTAAACGGTGTTCCACCGTCAGGTGGTTTATTAAACGGTGTTCCACCGTCAGGTGGTTTATTAAATGGTGTTCCACCGTCAGGTGGTTTATTAAACGGTGTTCCACCGTCAGGTGGTTTATTAAACGGTGTTCCACCGTCAGGTGGTTTATTAAACGGTGTTCCACCGTCAGGTGGTTTATTAAACGGTGGTTTATTAAACGGTGTTCCACCGTCAGGTGGTTTATTAAACGGTGTTCCACCGTCAGGTGGTTTATTAAATGGTGGTTTATTAAACGGTGGTTTATTAAACGGTATTCCACCGTCAGGTGGTTTATTAAACGGTGTTCCACCGTCAGGTGGTTTATTAAACGGTGTTCCACCGTCAGGTGGTTTATTAAACGGTGTTCCACCGTCAGGTGGTTTATTAAACGGTGTTCCACCGTCAGGTGGTTTATTAAACGGTGTTCCACCGTCAGGTGGTTTATTAAACGGTGTTCCACCGTCAGGTGGTTTATTAAATGGTGGCTTATTTAACTGTGTTCCACCGTCAGGTGGTTTATTAGATGGTGTTCCACCGTCAGGTGGTTTATTAAACGGTGTTCCACCGTCAGGTGATTTATTAAACGGTGTTCCACCGTCAGGTGGTTTATTAAACGGTGTTCCACCGGTAGGTGGTTTATTAAATGGTGGTTTATTAAACGGTGGTTTATTAAACGGTGTTCCACCGTCAGGTGGTTTATTAGACGGTGTTCCACCGTCAGGTGGTTTATTAAACGGTGGTTTATTAAACGGTGTTCCACCGTCAGGTGGTTTATTAAACGGTGTTCCACCGTCAGGTGGTTTATTAAATGGTGGTTTATTAAACGGTGGTTTATTAAACGGTATTCCACCGTCAGGTGGTTTATTAAACGGTGTTCCACCATCAGGTGGTTTATTAAACGGTGTTCCACCGTCAGGTGGTTTATTAAACGGTGTTCCACCGTCAGGTGGTTTATTAAACGGTGTTCCACCGTCAGGTGGTTTATTAAACGGTGTTCCACCGTCAGGTGGTTTATTAAACGGTGTTCCACCGTCAGGTGGTTTATTAAACGGTGTTCCACCGTCAGGTGGTTTATTAAATGGTGGCTTATTAAACGGTGTTCCACCGTCAGGTGGTTTATTAGATGGTGTTCCACCGTCAGGTGGTTTATTAAACGGTGTTCCACCGTCAGGTGGTTTATTATATGGTGTTCCACCGTCAGGTGGTTTATAAAACGGTGTTCCACCGTCAGGTGGTTTATTAAACGGTGTTCCACCGTCAGGTGGTTTATTAGACGGTGGTTTATTAAACGGTGTTCCACCGTCAGGTGGTTTATTAGACGGTGGTTTATTAAACGGTGTTCCACCGTCAGGTGGTTTATTAAACGGTGGGTTATTAAACGGTGTTCCACCGTCAGGTGGTTTATTAAACGGTGGTTTATTAAACGGTGTTCCACTGTCAGGTGGTTTATTAAATGGTGATTTATTAAATGGTGTTCCACTGTCAGGTGGTTTATTAAACGGTGGTTTATTAAACGGTGTTCCACCGTCAGGTGGTTTATTAAACGGTGTTCCACCGTCAGGTGGTTTATTAAACGGTGTTCCACCGTCAGGTGGTTTATTAAACGGTGGTTTATTAAACGGTGTTCCACCGTCAGGTGGTTTATTAAACGGTGGTTTATTAAACGGTGTTCCACCGTCAGGTGGTTTATTAGACGGTGTTCCACCGCCAGGTGGTTTATTAAACGGTGGTTTATTAAACGGTATTCCACCGTCAGGTGGTTTATTAAACGGTGTTCCACCGTCAGGTGGTTTATTAAACGGTGGTTTATTAAACGGTGGTTTATTAAACGGTGGTTTATTAAACGGTGTTCCACCGTCAGGTGGTTTATTAAACGGTGTTCCACCGTCAGGTGGTTTATTAAACGGTGTTCCACCGTCAGGTGGTTTATTAAACGGTGTTCCACCGTCAGGTGGTTTATTAAACGGTGTTCCACCGTCAGGTGGTTTATTAAACGGTGTTCCACCGTCAGGTGGTTTATTAAACGGTGTTCCACCGTCAGGTGGTTTATTAAATGGTGGTTTATTAAACGGTGTTCCACCGTCAGGTGGTTTATTAAACGGTGTTCCACCGTCAGGTGGTTTATTAAACGGTGGTTTATTAAACGGTGTTCCACCGTCAGGTGGTTTATTAAACGGTGTTCCACCGTCAGGTGGTTTATTAAACGGTGGCTTATTAAACGGTGTTCCACCGTCAGGTGGTTTATTAAACGGTGGTTTATTAAACGGTGTTCCACCGTCAGGTGGGTTATTAAACGGTGTTCCACCGTCAGGTGATTTATTAAACGGTGTTACACCGTCAGGTGGTTTATTAAACGGTGGTTTATTAAATGGTGGTTTATTAAACGGTCGTTAATTAAACGGCGTTCCACCGTCAGGTGGTTTATTAAACGGTGTTCCACCGTCAGGTGGTTTATTAAACGGTGTTCCACCGTCAGGTGGTTTATTAAACGGTGTTCCACCGTCAGGTGGTTTATTAAATGGTGGTTTATTAAACGGTGTTCCACCGTCAGGTGGTTTATTAAACGGTGTTCCACCGTCAGGTGGTTTATTAAACGGTGTTCCACCGTCAGGTGGTTTATTAAACGGTGGTTAATTAAACGGTGTTCCACCGTCAGGTGGTTTATTAAATGTTGGTTTATTAAACGGTGTTCCACCGTCAGGTGATTTATTAAACGGTGTTCCACCGTCAGGTGGTTTATTAAACGGTGTTCCACCGTCAGGTGGTTTATTATATGGTGTTCCACCGTCAGGTGGTTTATTAAACGGTGTTCCACCGTCAGGTGGTTTATTAAATGGTGTTCCACCGTCAGGTGGTTTATTAAATGGTGGCTTATTAAACGGTGTTCCACCGTCAGGTGGTTTATTAGATGGTGTTCCACCGTCAGGTGGTTTATTAAACGGTGTTCCACCGTCAGGTGGTTTATTATATGGTGTTCCACCGTCAGGTGGTTTATAAAACGGTGTTCCACCGTCAGGTGGTTTATTAGACGGTGGTTTATTAAACGGTGTTCCACCGTCAGGTGGTTTATTAAACGGTGGTTTATTAAACGGTGTTCCACCGTCAGGTGGTTTATTAGACGGTGGTTTATTAAACGGTGTTCCACCGTCAGGTGGTTTATTAAACGGTGGTTTATTAAACGGTGTTCCACCGTCAGGTGGTTTATTAAACGGTGGTTTATTAAACGGTGTTCCACCGTCAGGTGGTTTATTAAATGGTGTTCCACCGTCAGGTGGTTTATTAAACGGTGTTCCACCGTCAGGTGGTTTATTAAACGGTGGTTTATTAAACGGTGTTCCACTGTCAGGTGGTTTATTAAATGGTGATTTATTAAATGGTGTTCCACTGTCAGGTGGTTTATTAAACGGTGGTTTATTAAACGGTGTTCCACCGTCAGGTGGTTTATTAAACGGTGTTCCACCGTCAGGTGGTTTATTAAACGGTGTTCCACCGTCAGGTGGTTTATTACACGGTGGTTTATTAAACGGTGTTCCACCGTCAGGTGGTTTATTAAACGGTGTTCCACCGTCAGGTGGTTTATTAGACGGTGTTCCACCGTCAGGTGGTTTATTAAACGGTGTTCCACCGTCAGGTGGGTTATTAAACGGTGTTCCACCGTCAGGTGGTTTATTAAATGGTGTTCCACCGTCAGGTGGTTTATTAAACGGTGTTCCACCGTCAGGTGGTTTATTAAACGGTGGTTTATTAAACGGTGTTCCACTGTCAGGTGGTTTATTAAATGGTGATTTATTAAATGGTGTTCCACTGTCAGGTGGTTTATTAAACGGTGGTTTATTAAACGGTGTTCCACCGTCAGGTGGTTTATTAAACGGTGTTCCACCGTCAGGTGGTTTATTAAACGGTGTTCCACCGTCAGGTGGTTTATTAAACGGTGGTTTATTAAACGGTGTTCCACCGTCAGGTGGTTTATTAAACGGTGGTTTATTAAACGGTGTTCCACCGTCAGGTGGGTTATTAGACGGTGTTCCACCGCCAGGTGGTTTATTAAACGGTGGTTTATTAAACGGTATTCCACCGTCAGGTGGTTTATTAAACGGTGTTCCACCGTCAGGTGGTTTATTAAACGGTGTTCCACCGTCAGGTGGTTTATTAAATGGTGGTTTATTAAACGGTGTTCCACCGTCAGGTGGTTTATTAAACGGTGGTTTATTAAACGGTGTTCCACCGTCAGGTGGTTTATTAAACGGTGGTTTATTAAACGGTGTTCCACCGTCAGGTGGTTTATTAGACGGTGTTCCACCGCCAGGTGGTTTATTAAACGGTGGTTTATTAAACGGTGTTCCACCGTCAGGTGGTTTATTAAACGGTGTTCCACCGTCAGGTGGTTTATTAAACGGTGTTCCACCGTCAGGTGGTTTATTAAATGGTGGTTTATTAAACGGTGTTCCACCGTCAGGTGGTTTATTAAACGGTGTTCCACCGTCAGGTGGTTTATTAAACGGTGTTCCACCGTCAGGTGGTTTATTAAACGGTGGTTAATTAAACGGTGTTCCACCGTCAGGTGGTTTATTAAATGTTGGTTTATTAAACGGTGTTCCACCGTCAGGTGATTTATTAAACGGTGTTCCACCGTCAGGTGGTTTATTAAACGGTGTTCCACCGTCAGGTGGTTTATTATATGGTGTTCCACCGTCAGGTGGTTTATTAAACGGTGTTCCACCGTCAGGTGGTTTATTAAATGGTGTTCCACCGTCAGGTGGTTTATTAAATGGTGGCTTATTAAACGGTGTTCCACCGTCAGGTGGTTTATTAGATGGTGTTCCACCGTCAGGTGGTTTATTAAACGGTGTTCCACCGTCAGGTGGTTTATTATATGGTGTTCCACCGTCAGGTGGTTTATAAAACGGTGTTCCACCGTCAGGTGGTTTATTAGACGGTGGTTTATTAAACGGTGTTCCACCGTCAGGTGGTTTATTAAACGGTGGTTTATTAAACGGTGTTCCACCGTCAGGTGGTTTATTAGACGGTGGTTTATTAAACGGTGTTCCACCGTCAGGTGGTTTATTAAACGGTGGTTTATTAAACGGTGTTCCACCGTCAGGTGGTTTATTAAACGGTGGTTTATTAAACGGTGTTCCACCGTCAGGTGGTTTATTAAATGGTGTTCCACCGTCAGGTGGTTTATTAAACGGTGTTCCACCGTCAGGTGGTTTATTAAACGGTGGTTTATTAAACGGTGTTCCACTGTCAGGTGGTTTATTAAATGGTGATTTATTAAATGGTGTTCCACTGTCAGGTGGTTTATTAAACGGTGGTTTATTAAACGGTGTTCCACCGTCAGGTGGTTTATTAAACGGTGTTCCACCGTCAGGTGGTTTATTAAACGGTGTTCCACCGTCAGGTGGTTTATTACACGGTGGTTTATTAAACGGTGTTCCACCGTCAGGTGGTTTATTAAACGGTGTTCCACCGTCAGGTGGTTTATTAGACGGTGTTCCACCGTCAGGTGGTTTATTAAACGGTGTTCCACCGTCAGGTGGGTTATTAAACGGTGTTCCACCGTCAGGTGGTTTATTAAATGGTGTTCCACCGTCAGGTGGTTTATTAAACGGTGTTCCACCGTCAGGTGGTTTATTAAACGGTGGTTTATTAAACGGTGTTCCACTGTCAGGTGGTTTATTAAATGGTGATTTATTAAATGGTGTTCCACTGTCAGGTGGTTTATTAAACGGTGGTTTATTAAACGGTGTTCCACCGTCAGGTGGTTTATTAAACGGTGTTCCACCGTCAGGTGGTTTATTAAACGGTGTTCCACCGTCAGGTGGTTTATTAAACGGTGGTTTATTAAACGGTATTCCACCGTCAGGTGGTTTATTAAACGGTGGTTTATTAAACGGTGTTCCACCGTCAGGTGGTTTATTAGACGGTGTTCCACCGCCAGGTGGTTTATTAAACGGTGGTTTATTAAACGGTATTCCACCGTCAGGTGGTTTATTAAACGGTGTTCCACCGTCAGGTGGTTTATTAAACGGTGGTTTATTAAACGGTGGTTTATTAAACGGTGGTTTATTAAACGGTGTTCCACCGTCAGGTGGTTTATTAAACGGTGTTCCACCATCAGGTGGTTTATTAAACGGTGTTCCACCGTCAGGTGGTTTATTAAACGGTGTTCCACCGTCAGGTGGTTTATTAAACGGTGTTCCACCGTCAGGTGGTTTATTAAACGGTGTTCCACCGTCAGGTGGTTTATTAAATGGTGTTCCACCGTCAGGTGGTTTATTAAACGGTGTTCCACCGTCAGGTGGTTTATTAAACGGTGTTCCACCGTCAGGTGGTTTATTAAACGGTGTTCCACCGTCAGGTGGTTTATTAAATGGTGGTTTATTAAACGGTGTTCCACCGTCAGGTGGTTTATTAAACGGTGTTCCACCGTCAGGTGGTTTATTAAACGGTGGTTTATTAAACGGTGTTCCACCGTCAGGTGGTTTATTAAACGGTGTTCCACCGTCAGGTGGTTTATTAAACGGTGGCTTATTAAACGGTGTTCCACCGTCAGGTGGTTTATTAAACGGTGGTTTATTAAACGGTGTTCCACCGTCAGGTGGGTTATTAAACGGTGTTCCACCGTCAGGTGATTTATTAAACGGTGTTACACCGTCAGGTGGTTTATTAAACGGTGGTTTATTAAATGGTGGTTTATTAAACGGTCGTTAATTAAACGGCGTTCCACCGTCAGGTGGTTTATTAAACGGTGTTCCACCGTCAGGTGGTTTATTAAACGGTGTTCCACCGTCAGGTGGTTTATTAAACGGTGTTCCACCGTCAGGTGGTTTATTAAATGGTGGTTTATTAAACGGTGTTCCACCGTCAGGTGGTTTATTAAACGGTGTTCCACCGTCAGGTGGTTTATTAAACGGTGTTCCACCGTCAGGTGGTTTATTAAACGGTGGTTAATTAAACGGTGTTCCACCGTCAGGTGGTTTATTAAATGTTGGTTTATTAAACGGTGTTCCACCGTCAGGTGATTTATTAAACGGTGTTCCACCGTCAGGTGGTTTATTAAACGGTGTTCCACCGTCAGGTGGTTTATTATATGGTGTTCCACCGTCAGGTGGTTTATTAAACGGTGTTCCACCGTCAGGTGGTTTATTAGACGGTGGTTTATTAAACGGTGTTCCACCGTCAGGTGGTTTATTAAACGGTGGTTTATTAAACGGTGTTCCACCGTCAGGTGGTTTATTAGACGGTGGTTTATTAAACGGTGTTCCACCGTCAGGTGGTTTATTAAACGGTTGTTTATTAAACGGTGTTCCACCGTCAGGTGGTTTATTAAACGGTGGTTTATTAAACGGTGTTCCACCGTCAGGTGGTTTATTAAACGGTGTTCCACCGTCAGGTGGTTTATTACACGGTGGTTTATTAAACGGTGTTCCACCGTCAGGTGGTTTATTAAACGGTGTTCCACCGTCAGGTGGTTTATTAGACGGTGTTCCACCGTCAGGTGGTTTATTAAACGGTGTTCCACCGTCAGGTGGGTTATTAAACGGTGTTCCACCGTCAGGTGGTTTATTAAATGGTGTTCCACCGTCAGGTGGTTTATTAAACGGTGTTCCACCGTCAGGTGGTTTATTAAACGGTGTTCCACCGGTAGGTGGTTTATTAAATGGTGGTTTATTAAACGGTGGTTTATTAAACGGTGTTCCACCGTCAGGTGGTTTATTAGACGGTGTTCCACCGTCAGGTGGTTTATTAAACGGTGTTCCACCGTCAGGTGGTTTATTAAACGGTGGTTTATTAAACGGTGTTCCACCGTCAGGTGGTTTATTAAACGGTGTTCCACCGTCAGGTGGTTTATTAAACGGTGGCTTATTAAACGGTGTTCCACCGTCAGGTGGTTTATTAAACGGTGGTTTATTAAACGGTGTTCCACCGTCAGGTGGGTTATTAAACGGTGTTCCACCGTCAGGTGATTTATTAAACGGTGTTACACCGTCAGGTGGTTTATTAAACGGTGGTTTATTAAATGGTGGTTTATTAAACGGTCGTTAATTAAACGGCGTTCCACCGTCAGGTGGTTTATTAAACGGTGTTCCACCGTCAGGTGGTTTATTAAACGGTGTTCCACCGTCAGGTGGTTTATTAAACGGTGTTCCACCGTCAGGTGGTTTATTAAATGGTGGTTTATTAAACGGTGTTCCACCGTCAGGTGGTTTATTAAACGGTGTTCCACCGTCAGGTGGTTTATTAAACGGTGTTCCACCGTCAGGTGGTTTATTAAACGGTGGTTAATTAAACGGTGTTCCACCGTCAGGTGGTTTATTAAATGTTGGTTTATTAAACGGTGTTCCACCGTCAGGTGATTTATTAAACGGTGTTCCACCGTCAGGTGGTTTATTAAACGGTGTTCCACCGTCAGGTGGTTTATTATATGGTGTTCCACCGTCAGGTGGTTTATAAAACGGTGTTCCACCGTCAGGTGGTTTATTAGACGGTGGTTTATTAAACGGTGTTCCACCGTCAGGTGGTTTATTAAACGGTGGTTTATTAAACGGTGTTCCACCGTCAGGTGGTTTATTAGACGGTGGTTTATTAAACGGTGTTCCACCGTCAGGTGGTTTATTAAACGGTTGTTTATTAAACGGTGTTCCACCGTCAGGTGGTTTATTAAACGGTGGTTTATTAAACGGTGTTCCACCGTCAGGTGGTTTATTAAACGGTGTTCCACCGTCAGGTGGTTTATTACACGGTGGTTTATTAAACGGTGTTCCACCGTCAGGTGGTTTATTAAACGGTGTTCCACCGTCAGGTGGTTTATTAGACGGTGTTCCACCGTCAGGTGGTTTATTAAACGGTGTTCCACCGTCAGGTGGGTTATTAAACGGTGTTCCACCGTCAGGTGGTTTATTAAATGGTGTTCCACCGTCAGGTGGTTTATTAAACGGTGTTCCACCGTCAGGTGGTTTATTAAACGGTGTTCCACCGGTAGGTGGTTTATTAAATGGTGGTTTATTAAACGGTGGTTTATTAAACGGTGTTCCACCGTCAGGTGGTTTATTAGACGGTGTTCCACCGTCAGGTGGTTTATTAAACGGTGGTTTATTAAACGGTGTTCCACCGTCAGGTGGTTTATTAAACGGTGTTCCACCGTCAGGTGGTTTATTAAATGGTGGTTTATTAAACGGTGGTTTATTAAACGGTATTCCACCGTAAGGTGGTTTATTAAACGGTGTTCCACCGTCAGGTGGTTTATTAAACGGTGTTCCACCGTCAGGTGGTTTATTAAACGGTGTTCCACCGTCAGGTGGTTTAGTAAATGGTGGTTTATTAAACGGTGTTCCACCGTCAGGTGGTTTATTAAACGGTGTTCCACCGTCAGGTGGTTTATTAAACGGTGTTCCACCGTCAGGTGGTTTATTAAACGGTGTTCCACCGTCAGGTGGTTTATTAAACGGTGTTCCACCGTCAGGTGGTTTAGTAAATGGTGGTTTATTAAACGGTGTTCCACCGTCAGGTGGTTTATTAAACGGTGTTCCACCGTCAGGTGGTTTATTAAACGGTGGTTAATTAAACGGTGTTCCACCGTCAGGTGGTTTATTAAATGGTGGTTTATTAAACGGTGTTCCACCGTCAGGTGATTTATTAAACGGTGTTCCACCGTCAGGTGGTTTATTAAACAGTGTTCCACCGTCAGGTGGTTTATTAGATGGTGTTCCACCGTCAGGTGGTTTATTATATGGTGTTCCACCGTCAGGTGGTTTATTAAACGGTGTTCCACCGTCAGGTGGTTTATTAAGTGGTGGCTTATTAAACGGTGTTCCACCGTCAGGTGGTTTATTAGATGGTGTTCCACCGTCAGGTGGTTTATTAAACGGTGTTCCACCGTCAGGTGGTTTATTATATGGTGTTCCACCGTCAGGTGGTTTATAAAACGGTGTTCCACCGTCAGGTGGTTTATTAAACGGTGTTCCACCGTCAGGTGGTTTATTAAACGGTTGTTTATTAAACGGTTTTCCACCGTCAGGTGGTTTATTAGACGGTGGTTTATTAAACGGTGTTCCACCGTCAGGTGGTTTATTAAACGGTGGTTTATTAAACGGTGTTCCACCGTCAGGTGGTTTATTAAACGGTGGTTTATAAAACGGTGTTCCACCGTCAGGTGGTTTATTAAACGGTGTTCCACCGTCAGGTGGTTTATTAAACGGTGTTCCACCGTCAGGTGGTTTATTAAATGGTGGTTTATTAAACGGTGTTCCACCGTCAGGTGGGTTATTAAACGGTGTTCCACCGTCAGGTGATTTATTAAACGGTGTTACACCGTCAGGTGGTTTATTAAACGGTGGTTTATTAAATGGTGGTTTATTAAACGGTCGTTAATTAAACGGCGTTCCACCGTCAGGTGGTTTATTAAACGGTGTTCCACCGTCAGGTGGTTTATTAAACGGTGTTCCACCGTCAGGTGGTTTAGTAAATGGTGGTTTATTAAACGGTGTTCCACCGTCAGGTGGTTTATTAAACGGTGTTCCACCGTCAGGTGGTTTATTAAACGGTGTTCCACCGTCAGGTGGTTTATTAAACGGTGGTTAATTAAACGGTGTTCCACCGTCAGGTGGTTTATTAAATGTTGGTTTATTAAACGGTGTTCCACCGTCAGGTGATTTATTAAACGGTGTTCCACCGTCAGGTGGTTTATTAAACGGTGTTCCACCGTCAGGTGGTTTATTATATGGTGTTCCACCGTCAGGTGGTTTATTAAACGGTGTTCCACCGTCAGGTGGTTTATTAAATGGTGGCTTATTAAACGGTGTTCCACCGTCAGGTGGTTTATTAGATGGTGTTCCACCGTCAGGTGGTTTATTAAACGGTGTTCCACCGTCAGGTGGTTTATTATATGGTGTTCCACCGTCAGGTGGTTTATAAAACGGTGTTCCACCGTCAGGTGGTTTTTTAGACGGTGGTTTATTAAACGGTGTTCCACCGTCAGGTGGTTTATTAAACGGTGGTTTATTAAACGGTGTTCCACCGTCAGGTGGTTTATTAGACGGTGGTTTATTAAACGGTGTTCCACCGTCAGGTGGTTTATTAAACGGTGGTTTATTAAACGGTGTTCCACCGTCAGGTGGTTTATTAAACGGTGTTTAGTCAGGTGTTCAGTCAGGTGTTCAGTCAGGTGGTTTATTAAACGGTGTTCCACCGTCAGGTGGTTTATTAAACGGTGTTCCACCGTCAGGTGGTTTATTAGACGGTGTTCCACCGTCAGGTGGTTTATTAAACGGTGTTCCACCGTCAGGTGGGTTATTAAACGGTGTTCCACCGTCAGGTGGTTTATTAAACGGTGTTCCACCGTCAGGTGGTTTATTAAATGGTGTTCCACCGTCAGGTGGTTTATTAAACGGTGTTCCACCGTCAGGTGGTTTATTAAACGGTGTTCCACCGTCAGGTGGTTTATTAAATGGTGGTTTATTAAACGGTGGTTTATTAAACGGTATTCCACCGTCAGGTGGTTTATTAGACGGTGTTCCACCGTCAGGTGGTTTATTAAACGGTGGTTTATTAAACGGTGTTCCACCGTCAGGTGGTTTATTAAACGGTGTTCCACCGTCAGGTGGTTTATTAAATGGTGGTTTATTAAACGGTGGTTTATTAAACGGTATTCCACCGTAAGGTGGTTTATTAAACGGTGTTCCACCGTCAGGTGGTTTATTAAACGGTGTTCCACCGTCAGGTGGTTTAGTAAATGGTGGTTTATTAAACGGTGTTCCACCGTCAGGTGGTTTATTAAACGGTGTTCCACCGTCAGGTGGTTTATTAAACGGTGTTCCACCGTCAGGTGGTTTATTAAACGGTGTTCCACCGTCAGGTGGTTTATTAAACGGTGTTCCACCGTCAGGTGGTTTAGTAAATGGTGGTTTATTAAACGGTGTTCCACCGTCAGGTGGTTTATTAAACGGTGTTCCACCGTCAGGTGGTTTATTAAACGGTGGTTAATTAAACGGTGTTCCACCGTCAGGTGGTTTATTAAATGGTGGTTTATTAAACGGTGTTCCACCGTCAGGTGATTTATTAAACGGTGTTCCACCGTCAGGTGGTTTATTAAACGGTGTTCCACCGTCAGGTGGTTTATTATATGGTGTTCCACCGTCAGGTGGTTTATTAAACGGTGTTCCACCGTCAGGTGCTTTATTAAGTGGTGGCTTATTAAACGGTGTTCCACCGTCAGGTGGTTTATTAGATGGTGTTCCACCGTCAGGTGGTTTATTAAACGGTGTTCCACCGAAACGGTGTTCCACCGTCAGGTGGTTTATTAAACGGTGTTCCACCGTCAGGTGGTTTATTAAACGGTGGTTAATTAAACGGTGTTCCACCGTCAGGTGGTTTATTAAATGTTGGTTTATTAAACTGGTGTTCCACCGTCAGGTGATTTATTAAACGGTGTTCCACCGTCAGGTGGTTTATTAAACGGTGTTCCACCGTCAGGTGGTTTATTATATGGTGTTCCACCGTCAGGTGGTTTATTAAACGGTGTTCCACCGTCAGGTGGTTTATTAAATGGTGCTTATTAAACGGTGTTCCACCGTCAGGTGGTTTATTAGATGGTGTTCCACCGTCAGGTGGTTTATTAAACGGTGTTCCACCGTCAGGTGGTTTATTATATGGTGTTCCACCGTCAGGTGGTTTATAAAACGGTGTTCCACCGTCAGGTGGTTTTTTAGACGGTGGTTTATTAAACGGTGTTCCACCGTCAGGTGGTTTATTAAACGGTGGTTTATTAAACGGTGTTCCACCGTCAGGTGGTTTATTAGACGGTGGTTTATTAAACGGTGTTCCACCGTCAGGTGGTTTATTAAACGGTGGTTTATTAAACGGTGTTCCACCGTCAGGTGGTTTATTAAACGGTGTTCCACCGTCAGGTGGTTTATTAAACGGTGTTCCACCGTCAGGTGGTTTATTAAACGGTGTTCCACCGTCAGGTGGTTTATTAAACGGTGTTCCACCGTCAGGTGGTTTATTAGACGGTGTTCCACCGTCAGGTGGTTTATTAAACGGTGTTCCACCGTCAGGTGGGTTATTAAACGGTGTTCCACCGTCAGGTGGTTTATTAAATGGTGTTCCACCGTCAGGTGGTTTATTAAACGGTGTTCCACCGTCAGGTGGTTTATTAAACGGTGTTCCACCGTCAGGTGGTTTATTAAATGGTGGTTTATTAAACGGTGGTTTATTAAACGGTATTCCACCGTCAGGTGGTTTATTAAACGGTGTTCCACCGTCAGGTGGTTTATTAAACGGTGTTCCACCGTCAGGTGGTTTATTAAACGGTGTTCCACCGTCAGGTGGTTTATTAAACGGTGTTCCACCGTCAGGTGGTTTATTAAATGGTGGTTTATTAAACGGTGGTTTATTAAACGGTATTCCACCGTCAGGTGGTTTATTAAACGGTGTTCCACCGTCAGGTGGTTTATTAAACGGTGTTCCACCGTCAGGTGGTTTATTAAACGGTGTTCCACCGTCAGGTGGTTTAGTAAATGGTGGTTTATTAAACGGTGTTCCACCGTCAGGTGGTTTATTAAACGGTGTTCCACCGTCAGGTGGTTTATTAAACGGTGTTCCACCGTCAGGTGGTTTATTAAACGGTGTTCCACCGTCAGGTGGTTTATTAAACGGTGTTCCACCGTCAGGTGGTTTATTAGACGGTGGTTTATTAAACGGTGTTCCACCGTCAGGTGGTTTATTAAACGGTGGTTTATTAAACGGTGTTCCACCGTCAGGTGGTTTATTAAACGGTGGTTTATTAAACGGTGTTCCACCGTCAGGTGGTTTATTAAACGGTGTTCCACCGTCAGGTGGTTTATTAAATGGTGTTCCACCGTCAGGTGGTTTATTAAACGGTGTTCCACCGTCAGGTGGTTTATTAGACGGTGTTCCACCGTCAGGTGGTTTATTAAACGGTGTTCCACCGTCAGGTGGTTTAGTAAATGGTGGTTTATTAAACGGTGTTCCACCGTCAGGTGGTTTATTAAACGGTGTTCCACCGTCAGGTGGTTTATTAAACGGTGTTCCACCGTCAGGTGGTTTATTAAACGGTGTTCCACCGTCAGGTGGTTTATTAAACGGTGTTCCACCGTCAGGTGGTTTATTAGACGGTGGTTTATTAAACGGTGTTCCACCGTCAGGTGGTTTATTAAACGGTGGTTTATTAAACGGTGTTCCACCGTCAGGTGGTTTATTAAACGGTGTTCCACCGTCAGGTGGTTTATTAAACGGTGTTCCACCGTCAGGTGGTTTATTAAATGGTGTTCCACCGTCAGGTGGTTTATTAAACGGTGTTCCACCGTCAGGTGGTTTATTAGACGGTGTTCCACCGTCAGGTGGTTTATTAAACGGTGTTCCACCGTCAGGTGGGTTATTAAACGGTGTTCCACCGTCAGGTGGTTTATTAAATGGTGTTCCACCGTCAGGTGGTTTATTAAACGGTGTTCCACCGTCAGGTGGTTTATTAAACGGTGTTCCACCGGTAGGTGGTTTATTAAATGGTGGTTTATTAAACGGTGGTTTATTAAACGGTGTTCCACCGTCAGGTGGTTTATTAGACGGTGTTCCACCGTCAGGTGGTTTATTAAACGGTGGTTTATTAAACGGTGTTCCACCGTCAGGTGGTTTATTAAACGGTGTTCCACCGTCAGGTGGTTTATTAAATGGTGGTTTATTAAACGGTGGTTTATTAAACGGTATTCCACCGTCAGGTGGTTTATTAAACGTTGTTCCACCGTCAGGTGGTTTATTAAACGGTGTTCCACCGTCAGGTGGTTTATTAAACGGTGTTCCACCGTCAGGTGGTTTAGTAAATGGTGGTTTATTAAACGGTGTTCCACCGTCAGGTGGTTTATTAAACGGTGTTCCACCGTCAGGTGGTTTATTAAACGGTGTTCCACCGTCAGGTGGTTTATTAAACGGTGTTCCACCGTCAGGTGGTTTATTAAACGGTGTTCCACCGTCAGGTGGTTTAGTAAATGGTGGTTTATTAAACGGTGTTCCACCGTCAGGTGGTTTATTAAACGGTGTTCCACCGTCAGGTGGTTTATTAAACGGTGGTTAATTAAACGGTGTTCCACCGTCAGGTGGTTTATTAAATGGTGGTTTATTAAACGGTGTTCCACCGTCAGGTGATTTATTAAACGGTGTTCCACCGTCAGGTGGTTTATTAAACAGTGTTCCACCGTCAGGTGGTTTATTAGATGGTGTTCCACCGTCAGGTGGTTTATTATATGGTGTTCCACCGTCAGGTGGTTTATTAAACGGTGTTCCACCGTCAGGTGGTTTATTAAGTGGTGGCTTATTAAACGGTGTTCCACCGTCAGGTGGTTTATTAGATGGTGTTCCACCGTCAGGTGGTTTATTAAACGGTGTTCCACCGTCAGGTGGTTTATTATATGGTGTTCCACCGTCAGGTGGTTTATAAAACGGTGTTCCACCGTCAGGTGGTTTATTAAACGGTGTTCCACCGTCAGGTGGTTTATTAAACGGTTGTTTATTAAACGGTTTTCCACCGTCAGGTGGTTTATTAGACGGTGGTTTATTAAACGGTGTTCCACCGTCAGGTGGTTTATTAAACGGTGGTTTATTAAACGGTGTTCCACCGTCAGGTGGTTTATTAAACGGTGGTTTATTAAACGGTGTTCCACCGTCAGGTGGTTTATTAAACGGTGTTCCACCGTCAGGTGGTTTATTAAACGGTGGTTTATTAAACGGTGGTTTATTAAACGGTGGTTTATTAAACGGTATTCCACCGTCAGGTGGTTTATTAAACGGTGTTCCACCGTCAGGTGGTTTATTAAACGGTGGTTTATTAAACGGTGGTTTATTAAACGGTGGTTTATTAAACGGTATTCCACCGTCAGGTGGTTTATTAAACGGTGTTCCACCGTCAGGTGGTTTATTAAACGGTGTTCCACCGTCAGGTGGTTTAGTAAATGGTGGTTTATTAAACGGTGTTCCACCGTCAGGTGGTTTATTAAACGGTGTTCCAAGGTCAGGTGGTTTATTAAACGGTGTTCCACCGTCAGGTGGTTTATTAAACGGTGTTCCACCGTCAGGTGGTTTATTAAACGGTGTTCCACCGTCAGGTGGTTTATTAAACGGTGGTTTATTAAACGGTGGTTTATTAAACGGTATTCCACCGTCAGGTGGTTTATTAAACGGTGTTCCACCGTCAGGTGGTTTATTAAACGGTGGTTTATTAAACGGTGGTTTATTAAACGGTGTTCCACCGTCAGGTGGTTTATTAAACGGTGTTCCACCGTCAGGTGGTTTATTAAACGGTGTTCCACCGTCAGGTGGTTTATTAAACGGTGTTCCACCGTCAGGTGGTTTATTAAACGGTGTTCCACCGTCAGGTGGTTTATTAAACGGTGTTCCACCGTCAGGTGGTTTATTAAATGGTGGTTTATTAAACGGTGTTCCACCGTCAGGTGGTTTATTAAACGGTGGTCCACCGTCAGGTGGTTTATTAAACGGTGGTTAATTAAACGGTGTTCCACCGTCAGGTGGTTTATTAAATGGTGGTTTATTAAACGGTGTTCCACCGTCAGGTGATTTATTAAACGGTGTTCCACCGTCAGGTGGTTTATTAAACGGTGTTCCACTGTCAGGTGGTTTATTATATGGTGTTCCACCGTCAGGTGGTTTATTAAACGGTGTTCCACCGTCAGGTGGTTTATTAAATGGTGGCTTATTAAACGGTGTTCCACCGTCAGGTGGTTTATTAGATTGTGTTCCACCGTCAGGTGGTTTATAAAACAGTGTTCCACCGTCAGGTGGTTTATTAAACGGTGTTCCACCGTCAGGTGGTTTATTAAACGGTGTTCCACCGTCAGGTGGTTTATTATATGGTGTTCCACCGTCAGGTCGTTTATAAAACGGTGTTCCACCGTCAGGTGGTTTATTAAACGGTGTTCCACCGTCAGGTGGTTTATTAAACGGTGTTCCACCGTCAGGTGGTTTATTAAATGGTGGTTTATTAAACGGTGTTCCACCGTCAGGTGGTTTATTAAACGGTGTTCCACCGTCAGGTGGTTTATTAAACGGTGTTCCACCGTCAGGTGGTTTATGAAACGGTGTTCCACCGTCAGGTGGTTTAGTAAATGGTGGTTTATTAAACGGTGTTCCACCGTCAGGTGGTTTATTAAACGGTGTTCCACCGTCAGGTGGTTTATTAAACGGTGGTTAATTAAACGGTGTTCCACCGTCAGGTGGTTTATTAAATGGTGGTTTATTAAACGGTGTTCCACCGTCAGGTGATTTATTAAACGGTGTTCCACCGTCAGGTGGTTTATTAAACGGTGTTCCACCGTCAGGTGGTTTATTATATGGTGTTCCACCGTCAGGTGGTTTATTAAACGGTGTTCCACCGTCAGGTGGTTTATTAAATGGTGGCTTATTAAACGGTGTTCCACCGTCAGGTGGTTTATTAGATGGTGTTCCACCGTCAGGTGGTTTATTAAACGGTGTTCCACCGTCAGGTGGTTTATTATATGGTGTTCCACCGTCAGGTGGTTTATAAAACGGTGTTCCACCGTCAGGTGGTTTATTAAACGGTGTTCCACCGTCAGGTGGTTTATTAAACGGTGTTCCACCGTCAGGTGGTTTATTAAACGGTGTTCCACCGTCAGGTGGTTTATTAAATGGTGGTTTATTAAACGGTGTTCCACCGTCAGGTGGTTTATTAAACGGTGTTCCACCGTCAGGTGGTTTATTAAACGGTGTTCCACCGTCAGGTGGTTTAGTAAATGGTGGTTTATTAAACGGTGTTCCACCGTCAGGTGGTTTATTAAACGGTGTTCCACCGTCAGGTGGTTTATTAAACGGTGGTCCACCGTCAGGTGGTTTATTAAACGGTGGTTAATTAAACGGTGTTCCACCGTCAGGTGGTTTATTAAATGGTGGTTTATTAAACGGTGTTCCACCGTCAGGTGATTTATTAAACGGTGTTCCACCGTCAGGTGGTTTATTAAACAGTGTTCCACCGTCAGGTGGTTTATTAGATGGTGTTCCACCGTCAGGTGGTTTATTATATGGTGTTCCACCGTCAGGTGGTTTATTAAACGGTGTTCCACCGTCAGGTGGTTTATTAAGTGGTGGCTTATTAAACGGTGTTCCACCGTCAGGTGGTTTATTAGATGGTGTTCCACCGTCAGGTGGTTTATTAAACGGTGTTCCACCGTCAGGTGGTTTATTATATGGTGTTCCACCGTCAGGTGGTTTATAAAACGGTGTTCCACCGTCAGGTGGTTTATTAAACGGTGTTCCACCGTCAGGTGGTTTATTAAACGGTTGTTTATTAAACGGTTTTCCACCGTCAGGTGGTTTATTAGACGGTGGTTTATTAAACGGTGTTCCACCGTCAGGTGGTTTATTAAACGGTGGTTTATTAAACGGTGTTCCACCGTCAGGTGGTTTATTAAACGGTGGTTTATTAAACGGTGTTCCACCGTCAGGTGGTTTATTAAACGGTGTTCCACCGTCAGGTGGTTTATTAAACGGTGGTTTATTAAACGGTGGTTTATTAAACGGTGGTTTATTAAACGGTGTTCCACCGTCAGGTGGTTTATTAGACGGTGTTCCACCGTCAGGTGGTTTATTAAACGGTGTTCCACCGTCAGGTGGTTTAGTAAATGGTGGTTTATTAAACGGTGTTCCACCGTCAGGTGGTTTATTAAACGGTGTTCCACCGTCAGGTGGTTTATTAAACGGTGTTCCACCGTCAGGTGGTTTATTAAACGGTGTTCCACCGTCAGGTGGTTTATTAAACGGTGTTCCACCGTCAGGTGGTTTATTAGACGGTGGTTTATTAAACGGTGTTCCACCGTCAGGTGGTTTATTAAACGGTGGTTTATTAAACGGTGTTCCACCGTCAGGTGGTTTATTAAACGGTGTTCCACCGTCAGGTGGTTTATTAAACGGTGTTCCACCGTCAGGTGGTTTATTAAATGGTGTTCCACCGTCAGGTGGTTTATTAAACGGTGTTCCACCGTCAGGTGGTTTATTAAACGGTGTTCCACCGTCAGGTGGTTTATTAGACGGTGTTCCACCGTCAGGTGGTTTATTAAACGGTGTTCCACCGTCAGGTGGGTTATTAAACGGTGTTCCACCGTCAGGTGGTTTATTAAATGGTGTTCCACCGTCAGGTGGTTTATTAAACGGTGTTCCACCGTCAGGTGGTTTTTTAAACGGTGTTCCACCGGTAGGTGGTTTATTAAATGGTGGTTTATTAAACGGTGGTTTATTAAACGGTGTTCCACCGTCAGGTGGTTTATTAGACGGTGTTCCACCGTCAGGTGGTTTATTAAACGGTGGTTTATTAAACGGTGTTCCACCGTCAGGTGGTTTATTAAACGGTGTTCCACCGTCAGGTGGTTTATTAAATGGTGGTTTATTAAACGGTGGTTTATTAAACGGTATTCCACCGTCAGGTGGTTTATTAAACGTTGTTCCACCGTCAGGTGGTTTATTAAACGGTGTTCCACCGTCAGGTGGTTTATTAAACGGTGTTCCACCGTCAGGTGGTTTAGTAAATGGTGGTTTATTAAACGGTGTTCCACCGTCAGGTGGTTTATTAAACGGTGTTCCACCGTCAGGTGGTTTATTAAACGGTGTTCCACCGTCAGGTGGTTTATTAAACGGTGTTCCACCGTCAGGTGGTTTATTAAACGGTGTTCCACCGTCAGGTGGTTTAGTAAATGGTGGTTTATTAAACGGTGTTCCACCGTCAGGTGGTTTATTAAACGGTGGTTAATTAAACGGTGTTCCACCGTCAGGTGGTTTATTAAATGGTGGTTTATTAAACGGTGTTCCACCGTCAGGTGATTTATTAAACGGTGTTCCACCGTCAGGTGGTTTATTAAACAGTGTTCCACCGTCAGGTGGTTTATTAGATGGTGTTCCACCGTCAGGTGGTTTATTATATGGTGTTCCACCGTCAGGTGGTTTATTAAACGGTGTTCCACCGTCAGGTGGTTTATTAAGTGGTGGCTTATTAAACGGTGTTCCACCGTCAGGTGGTTTATTAGATGGTGTTCCACCGTCAGGTGGTTTATTAAACGGTGTTCCACCGTCAGGTGGTTTATTATATGGTGTTCCACCGTCAGGTGGTTTATAAAACGGTGTTCCACCGTCAGGTGGTTTATTAAACGGTGTTCCACCGTCAGGTGGTTTATTAAACGGTTGTTTATTAAACGGTTTTCCACCGTCAGGTGGTTTATTAGACGGTGGTTTATTAAACGGTGTTCCACCGTCAGGTGGTTTATTAAACGGTGGTTTATTAAACGGTGTTCCACCGTCAGGTGGTTTATTAAACGGTGGTTTATTAAACGGTGTTCCACCGTCAGGTGGTTTATTAAACGGTGTTCCACCGTCAGGTGGTTTATTAAACGGTGGTTTATTAAACGGTGGTTTATTAAACGGTGGTTTATTAAACGGTGGTTTATTAAACGGTATTCCACCGTCAGGTGGTTTATTAAACGGTGTTCCACCGTCAGGTGGTTTATTAAACGGTGGTTTATTAAACGGTGGTTTATTAAACGGTGGTTTATTAAACGGTATTCCACCGTCAGGTGGTTTATTAAACGGTGTTCCACCGTCAGGTGGTTTATTAAACGGTGTTCCACCGTCAGGTGGTTTAGTAAATGGTGGTTTATTAAACGGTGTTCCACCGTCAGGTGGTTTATTAAACGGTGTTCCAAGGTCAGGTGGTTTATTAAACGGTGTTCCACCGTCAGGTGGTTTATTAAACGGTGTTCCACCGTCAGGTGGTTTATTAAACGGTGTTCCACCGTCAGGTGGTTTATTAAACGGTGGTTTATTAAACGGTGGTTTATTAAACGGTATTCCACCGTCAGGTGGTTTATTAAACGGTGTTCCACCGTCAGGTGGTTTATTAAACGGTGGTTTATTAAACGGTGGTTTATTAAACGGTGTTCCACCGTCAGGTGGTTTATTAAACGGTGTTCCACCGTCAGGTGGTTTATTAAATGGTGGTTTATTAAACGGTGTTCCACCGTCAGGTGGTTTATTAAACGGTGTTCCACCGTCAGGTGGTTTATTAAACGGTGTTCCACCGTCAGGTGGTTTATGAAACGGTGTTCCACCGTCAGGTGGTTTAGTAAATGGTGGTTTATTAAACGGTGTTCCACCGTCAGGTGGTTTATTAAACGGTGTTCCACCGTCAGGTGGTTTATTAAACGGTGGTTAATTAAACGGTGTTCCACCGTCAGGTGGTTTATTAAATGGTGGTTTATTAAACGGTGTTCCACCGTCAGGTGATTTATTAAACGGTGTTCCACCGTCAGGTGGTTTATTAAACGGTGTTCCACCGTCAGGTGGTTTATTATATGGTGTTCCACCGTCAGGTGGTTTATTAAACGGTGTTCCACCGTCAGGTGGTTTATTAAATGGTGGCTTATTAAACGGTGTTCCACCGTCAGGTGGTTTATTAGATGGTGTTCCACCGTCAGGTGGTTTATTAAACGGTGTTCCACCGTCAGGTGGTTTATTATATGGTGTTCCACCGTCAGGTGGTTTATAAAACGGTGTTCCACCGTCAGGTGGTTTATTAAACGGTGTTCCACCGTCAGGTGGTTTATTAAACGGTGTTCCACCGTCAGGTGGTTTATTAAACGGTGTTCCACCGTCAGGTGGTTTATTAAATGGTGGTTTATTAAACGGTGTTCCACCGTCAGGTGGTTTATTAAACGGTGTTCCACCGTCAGGTGGTTTATTAAACGGTGTTCCACCGTCAGGTGGTTTAGTAAATGGTGGTTTATTAAACGGTGTTCCACCGTCAGGTGGTTTATTAAACGGTGTTCCACCGTCAGGTGGTTTATTAAACGGTGGTCCACCGTCAGGTGGTTTATTAAACGGTGGTTAATTAAACGGTGTTCCACCGTCAGGTGGTTTATTAAATGGTGGTTTATTAAACGGTGTTCCACCGTCAGGTGATTTATTAAACGGTGTTCCACCGTCAGGTGGTTTATTAAACAGTGTTCCACCGTCAGGTGGTTTATTAGATGGTGTTCCACCGTCAGGTGGTTTATTATATGGTGTTCCACCGTCAGGTGGTTTATTAAACGGTGTTCCACCGTCAGGTGGTTTATTAAGTGGTGGCTTATTAAACGGTGTTCCACCGTCAGGTGGTTTATTAGATGGTGTTCCACCGTCAGGTGGTTTATTAAACGGTGTTCCACCGTCAGGTGGTTTATTATATGGTGTTCCACCGTCAGGTGGTTTATAAAACGGTGTTCCACCGTCAGGTGGTTTATTAAACGGTGTTCCACCGTCAGGTGGTTTATTAAACGGTTGTTTATTAAACGGTTTTCCACCGTCAGGTGGTTTATTAGACGGTGGTTTATTAAACGGTGTTCCACCGTCAGGTGGTTTATTAAACGGTGGTTTATTAAACGGTGTTCCACCGTCAGGTGGTTTATTAAACGGTGGTTTATTAAACGGTGTTCCACCGTCAGGTGGTTTATTAAACGGTGTTCCACCGTCAGGTGGTTTATTAAACGGTGGTTTATTAAACGGTGGTTTATTAAACGGTGGTTTATTAAACGGTGTTCCACCGTCAGGTGGTTTATTAGACGGTGTTCCACCGTCAGGTGGTTTATTAAACGGTGTTCCACCGTCAGGTGGTTTAGTAAATGGTGGTTTATTAAACGGTGTTCCACCGTCAGGTGGTTTATTAAACGGTGTTCCACCGTCAGGTGGTTTATTAAACGGTGTTCCACCGTCAGGTGGTTTATTAAACGGTGTTCCACCGTCAGGTGGTTTATTAAACGGTGTTCCACCGTCAGGTGGTTTATTAGACGGTGGTTTATTAAACGGTGTTCCACCGTCAGGTGGTTTATTAAACGGTGGTTTATTAAACGGTGTTCCACCGTCAGGTGGTTTATTAAACGGTGTTCCACCGTCAGGTGGTTTATTAAACGGTGTTCCACCGTCAGGTGGTTTATTAAATGGTGTTCCACCGTCAGGTGGTTTATTAAACGGTGTTCCACCGTCAGGTGGTTTATTAAACGGTGTTCCACCGTCAGGTGGTTTATTAGACGGTGTTCCACCGTCAGGTGGTTTATTAAACGGTGTTCCACCGTCAGGTGGGTTATTAAACGGTGTTCCACCGTCAGGTGGTTTATTAAATGGTGTTCCACCGTCAGGTGGTTTATTAAACGGTGTTCCACCGTCAGGTGGTTTTTTAAACGGTGTTCCACCGGTAGGTGGTTTATTAAATGGTGGTTTATTAAACGGTGGTTTATTAAACGGTGTTCCACCGTCAGGTGGTTTATTAGACGGTGTTCCACCGTCAGGTGGTTTATTAAACGGTGGTTTATTAAACGGTGTTCCACCGTCAGGTGGTTTATTAAACGGTGTTCCACCGTCAGGTGGTTTATTAAATGGTGGTTTATTAAACGGTGGTTTATTAAACGGTATTCCACCGTCAGGTGGTTTATTAAACGTTGTTCCACCGTCAGGTGGTTTATTAAACGGTGTTCCACCGTCAGGTGGTTTATTAAACGGTGTTCCACCGTCAGGTGGTTTAGTAAATGGTGGTTTATTAAACGGTGTTCCACCGTCAGGTGGTTTATTAAACGGTGTTCCACCGTCAGGTGGTTTATTAAACGGTGTTCCACCGTCAGGTGGTTTATTAAACGGTGTTCCACCGTCAGGTGGTTTATTAAACGGTGTTCCACCGTCAGGTGGTTTAGTAAATGGTGGTTTATTAAACGGTGTTCCACCGTCAGGTGGTTTATTAAACGGTGGTTAATTAAACGGTGTTCCACCGTCAGGTGGTTTATTAAATGGTGGTTTATTAAACGGTGTTCCACCGTCAGGTGATTTATTAAACGGTGTTCCACCGTCAGGTGGTTTATTAAACAGTGTTCCACCGTCAGGTGGTTTATTAGATGGTGTTCCACCGTCAGGTGGTTTATTATATGGTGTTCCACCGTCAGGTGGTTTATTAAACGGTGTTCCACCGTCAGGTGGTTTATTAAGTGGTGGCTTATTAAACGGTGTTCCACCGTCAGGTGGTTTATTAGATGGTGTTCCACCGTCAGGTGGTTTATTAAACGGTGTTCCACCGTCAGGTGGTTTATTATATGGTGTTCCACCGTCAGGTGGTTTATAAAACGGTGTTCCACCGTCAGGTGGTTTATTAAACGGTGTTCCACCGTCAGGTGGTTTATTAAACGGTTGTTTATTAAACGGTTTTCCACCGTCAGGTGGTTTATTAGACGGTGGTTTATTAAACGGTGTTCCACCGTCAGGTGGTTTATTAAACGGTGGTTTATTAAACGGTGTTCCACCGTCAGGTGGTTTATTAAACGGTGGTTTATTAAACGGTGTTCCACCGTCAGGTGGTTTATTAAACGGTGTTCCACCGTCAGGTGGTTTATTAAACGGTGGTTTATTAAACGGTGGTTTATTAAACGGTGGTTTATTAAACGGTGGTTTATTAAACGGTATTCCACCGTCAGGTGGTTTATTAAACGGTGTTCCACCGTCAGGTGGTTTATTAAACGGTGGTTTATTAAACGGTGGTTTATTAAACGGTGGTTTATTAAACGGTATTCCACCGTCAGGTGGTTTATTAAACGGTGTTCCACCGTCAGGTGGTTTATTAAACGGTGTTCCACCGTCAGGTGGTTTAGTAAATGGTGGTTTATTAAACGGTGTTCCACCGTCAGGTGGTTTATTAAACGGTGTTCCAAGGTCAGGTGGTTTATTAAACGGTGTTCCACCGTCAGGTGGTTTATTAAACGGTGTTCCACCGTCAGGTGGTTTATTAAACGGTGTTCCACCGTCAGGTGGTTTATTAAACGGTGGTTTATTAAACGGTGGTTTATTAAACGGTATTCCACCGTCAGGTGGTTTATTAAACGGTGTTCCACCGTCAGGTGGTTTATTAAACGGTGGTTTATTAAACGGTGGTTTATTAAACGGTGTTCCACCGTCAGGTGGTTTATTAAACGGTGTTCCACCGTCAGGTGGTTTATTAAACGGTGTTCCACCGTCAGGTGGTTTATTAAACGGTGTTCCACCGTCAGGTGGTTTATTAAACGGTGTTCCACCGTCAGGTGGTTTATTAAACGGTGTTCCACCGTCAGGTGGTTTATTATATGGTGTTCCACCGTCAGGTGGTTTATTAAACGGTGTTCCACCGTCAGGTGGTTTATTAAATGGTGGCTTATTAAACGGTGTTCCACCGTCAGGTGGTTTATTAGATGGTGTTCCACCGTCAGGTGGTTTATTAAACGGTGTTCCACCGTCAGGTGGTTTATTATATGGTGTTCCACCGTCAGGTGGTTTATAAAACGGTGTTCCACCGTCAGGTGGTTTATTAAACGGTGTTCCACCGTCAGGTGGTTTATTAAACGGTGTTCCACCGTCAGGTGGTTTATTAAACGGTGTTCCACCGTCAGGTGGTTTATTAAATGGTGGTTTATTAAACGGTGTTCCACCGTCAGGTGGTTTATTAAACGGTGTTCCACCGTCAGGTGGTTTATTAAACGGTGTTCCACCGTCAGGTGGTTTAGTAAATGGTGGTTTATTAAACGGTGTTCCACCGTCAGGTGGTTTATTAAACGGTGTTCCACCGTCAGGTGGTTTATTAAACGGTGGTCCACCGTCAGGTGGTTTATTAAACGGTGGTTAATTAAACGGTGTTCCACCGTCAGGTGGTTTATTAAATGGTGGTTTATTAAACGGTGTTCCACCGTCAGGTGATTTATTAAACGGTGTTCCACCGTCAGGTGGTTTATTAAACAGTGTTCCACCGTCAGGTGGTTTATTAGATGGTGTTCCACCGTCAGGTGGTTTATTATATGGTGTTCCACCGTCAGGTGGTTTATTAAACGGTGTTCCACCGTCAGGTGGTTTATTAAGTGGTGGCTTATTAAACGGTGTTCCACCGTCAGGTGGTTTATTAGATGGTGTTCCACCGTCAGGTGGTTTATTAAACGGTGTTCCACCGTCAGGTGGTTTATTATATGGTGTTCCACCGTCAGGTGGTTTATAAAACGGTGTTCCACCGTCAGGTGGTTTATTAAACGGTGTTCCACCGTCAGGTGGTTTATTAAACGGTTGTTTATTAAACGGTTTTCCACCGTCAGGTGGTTTATTAGACGGTGGTTTATTAAACGGTGTTCCACCGTCAGGTGGTTTATTAAACGGTGGTTTATTAAACGGTGTTCCACCGTCAGGTGGTTTATTAAACGGTGGTTTATTAAACGGTGTTCCACCGTCAGGTGGTTTATTAAACGGTGTTCCACCGTCAGGTGGTTTATTAAACGGTGGTTTATTAAACGGTGGTTTATTAAACGGTGGTTTATTAAACGGTGTTCCACCGTCAGGTGGTTTATTAGACGGTGTTCCACCGTCAGGTGGTTTATTAAACGGTGTTCCACCGTCAGGTGGTTTAGTAAATGGTGGTTTATTAAACGGTGTTCCACCGTCAGGTGGTTTATTAAACGGTGTTCCACCGTCAGGTGGTTTATTAAACGGTGTTCCACCGTCAGGTGGTTTATTAAACGGTGTTCCACCGTCAGGTGGTTTATTAAACGGTGTTCCACCGTCAGGTGGTTTATTAGACGGTGGTTTATTAAACGGTGTTCCACCGTCAGGTGGTTTATTAAACGGTGGTTTATTAAACGGTGTTCCACCGTCAGGTGGTTTATTAAACGGTGTTCCACCGTCAGGTGGTTTATTAAACGGTGTTCCACCGTCAGGTGGTTTATTAAATGGTGTTCCACCGTCAGGTGGTTTATTAAACGGTGTTCCACCGTCAGGTGGTTTATTAAACGGTGTTCCACCGTCAGGTGGTTTATTAGACGGTGTTCCACCGTCAGGTGGTTTATTAAACGGTGTTCCACCGTCAGGTGGGTTATTAAACGGTGTTCCACCGTCAGGTGGTTTATTAAATGGTGTTCCACCGTCAGGTGGTTTATTAAACGGTGTTCCACCGTCAGGTGGTTTTTTAAACGGTGTTCCACCGGTAGGTGGTTTATTAAATGGTGGTTTATTAAACGGTGGTTTATTAAACGGTGTTCCACCGTCAGGTGGTTTATTAGACGGTGTTCCACCGTCAGGTGGTTTATTAAACGGTGGTTTATTAAACGGTGTTCCACCGTCAGGTGGTTTATTAAACGGTGTTCCACCGTCAGGTGGTTTATTAAATGGTGGTTTATTAAACGGTGGTTTATTAAACGGTATTCCACCGTCAGGTGGTTTATTAAACGTTGTTCCACCGTCAGGTGGTTTATTAAACGGTGTTCCACCGTCAGGTGGTTTATTAAACGGTGTTCCACCGTCAGGTGGTTTAGTAAATGGTGGTTTATTAAACGGTGTTCCACCGTCAGGTGGTTTATTAAACGGTGTTCCACCGTCAGGTGGTTTATTAAACGGTGTTCCACCGTCAGGTGGTTTATTAAACGGTGTTCCACCGTCAGGTGGTTTATTAAACGGTGTTCCACCGTCAGGTGGTTTAGTAAATGGTGGTTTATTAAACGGTGTTCCACCGTCAGGTGGTTTATTAAACGGTGGTTAATTAAACGGTGTTCCACCGTCAGGTGGTTTATTAAATGGTGGTTTATTAAACGGTGTTCCACCGTCAGGTGGTTTATTAAACAGTGTTCCACCGTCAGGTGGTTTATTAGATGGTGTTCCACCGTCAGGTGGTTTATTATATGGTGTTCCACCGTCAGGTGGTTTATTAAACGGTGTTCCACCGTCAGGTGGTTTATTAAGTGGTGGCTTATTAAACGGTGTTCCACCGTCAGGTGGTTTATTAGATGGTGTTCCACCGTCAGGTGGTTTATTAAACGGTGTTCCACCGTCAGGTGGTTTATTATATGGTGTTCCACCGTCAGGTGGTTTATAAAACGGTGTTCCACCGTCAGGTGGTTTATTAAACGGTGTTCCACCGTCAGGTGGTTTATTAAACGGTTGTTTATTAAACGGTTTTCCACCGTCAGGTGGTTTATTAGACGGTGGTTTATTAAACGGTGTTCCACCGTCAGGTGGTTTATTAAACGGTGGTTTATTAAACGGTGTTCCACCGTCAGGTGGTTTATTAAACGGTGGTTTATTAAACGGTGTTCCACCGTCAGGTGGTTTATTAAACGGTGTTCCACCGTCAGGTGGTTTATTAAACGGTGGTTTATTAAACGGTGGTTTATTAAACGGTGGTTTATTAAACGGTGGTTTATTAAACGGTATTCCACCGTCAGGTGGTTTATTAAACGGTGTTCCACCGTCAGGTGGTTTATTAAACGGTGGTTTATTAAACGGTGGTTTATTAAACGGTGGTTTATTAAACGGTATTCCACCGTCAGGTGGTTTATTAAACGGTGTTCCACCGTCAGGTGGTTTATTAAACGGTGTTCCACCGTCAGGTGGTTTAGTAAATGGTGGTTTATTAAACGGTGTTCCACCGTCAGGTGGTTTATTAAACGGTGTTCCAAGGTCAGGTGGTTTATTAAACGGTGTTCCACCGTCAGGTGGTTTATTAAACGGTGTTCCACCGTCAGGTGGTTTATTAAACGGTGTTCCACCGTCAGGTGGTTTATTAAACGGTGGTTTATTAAACGGTGGTTTATTAAACGGTATTCCACCGTCAGGTGGTTTATTAAACGGTGTTCCACCGTCAGGTGGTTTATTAAACGGTGGTTTATTAAACGGTGGTTTATTAAACGGTGTTCCACCGTCAGGTGGTTTATTAAACGGTGTTCCACCGTCAGGTGGTTTATTAAACGGTGTTCCACCGTCAGGTGGTTTATTAAACGGTGTTCCACCGTCAGGTGGTTTATTAAACGGTGTTCCACCGTCAGGTGGTTTATTAAACGGTGTTCCACCGTCAGGTGGTTTATTAAATGGTGGTTTATTAAACGGTGTTCCACCGTCAGGTGGTTTATTAAACGGTGGTCCACCGTCAGGTGGTTTATTAAACGGTGGTTAATTAAACGGTGTTCCACCGTCAGGTGGTTTATTAAATGGTGGTTTATTAAACGGTGTTCCACCGTCAGGTGATTTATTAAACGGTGTTCCACCGTCAGGTGGTTTATTAAACGGTGTTCCACTGTCAGGTGGTTTATTATATGGTGTTCCACCGTCAGGTGGTTTATTAAACGGTGTTCCACCGTCAGGTGGTTTATTAAATGGTGGCTTATTAAACGGTGTTCCACCGTCAGGTGGTTTATTAGATTGTGTTCCACCGTAAGGTGGTTTATAAAACGGTGTTCCACCGTCAGGTGGTTTATTAAACGGTGTTCCACCGTCAGGTGGTTTATTAAACGGTGTTCCACCGTCAGGTGGTTTATTATATGGTGTTCCACCGTCAGGTCGTTTATAAAACGGTGTTCCACCGTCAGGTGGTTTATTAAACGGTGTTCCACCGTCAGGTGGTTTATTAAACGGTGTTCCACCGTCAGGTGGTTTATTAAATGGTGGTTTATTAAACGGTGTTCCACCGTCAGGTGGTTTATTAAACGGTGTTCCACCGTCAGGTGGTTTATTAAACGGTGTTCCACCGTCAGGTGGTTTATGAAACGGTGTTCCACCGTCAGGTGGTTTAGTAAATGGTGGTTTATTAAACGGTGTTCCACCGTCAGGTGGTTTATTAAACGGTGTTCCACCGTCAGGTGGTTTATTAAACGGTGGTTAATTAAACGGTGTTCCACCGTCAGGTGGTTTATTAAATGGTGGTTTATTAAACGGTGTTCCACCGTCAGGTGATTTATTAAACGGTGTTCCACCGTCAGGTGGTTTATTAAACGGTGTTCCACCGTCAGGTGGTTTATTATATGGTGTTCCACCGTCAGGTGGTTTATTAAACGGTGTTCCACCGTCAGGTGGTTTATTAAATGGTGGCTTATTAAACGGTGTTCCACCGTCAGGTGGTTTATTAGATGGTGTTCCACCGTCAGGTGGTTTATTAAACGGTGTTCCACCGTCAGGTGGTTTATTATATGGTGTTCCACCGTCAGGTGGTTTATAAAACGGTGTTCCACCGTCAGGTGGTTTATTAAACGGTGTTCCACCGTCAGGTGGTTTATTAAACGGTGTTCCACCGTCAGGTGGTTTATTAAACGGTGTTCCACCGTCAGGTGGTTTATTAAATGGTGGTTTATTAAACGGTGTTCCACCGTCAGGTGGTTTATTAAACGGTGTTCCACCGTCAGGTGGTTTATTAAACGGTGTTCCACCGTCAGGTGGTTTAGTAAATGGTGGTTTATTAAACGGTGTTCCACCGTCAGGTGGTTTATTAAACGGTGTTCCACCGTCAGGTGGTTTATTAAACGGTGGTCCACCGTCAGGTGGTTTATTAAACGGTGGTTAATTAAACGGTGTTCCACCGTCAGGTGGTTTATTAAATGGTGGTTTATTAAACGGTGTTCCACCGTCAGGTGATTTATTAAACGGTGTTCCACCGTCAGGTGGTTTATTAAACAGTGTTCCACCGTCAGGTGGTTTATTAGATGGTGTTCCACCGTCAGGTGGTTTATTATATGGTGTTCCACCGTCAGGTGGTTTATTAAACGGTGTTCCACCGTCAGGTGGTTTATTAAGTGGTGGCTTATTAAACGGTGTTCCACCGTCAGGTGGTTTATTAGATGGTGTTCCACCGTCAGGTGGTTTATTAAACGGTGTTCCACCGTCAGGTGGTTTATTATATGGTGTTCCACCGTCAGGTGGTTTATAAAACGGTGTTCCACCGTCAGGTGGTTTATTAAACGGTGTTCCACCGTCAGGTGGTTTATTAAACGGTTGTTTATTAAACGGTTTTCCACCGTCAGGTGGTTTATTAGACGGTGGTTTATTAAACGGTGTTCCACCGTCAGGTGGTTTATTAAACGGTGGTTTATTAAACGGTGTTCCACCGTCAGGTGGTTTATTAAACGGTGGTTTATTAAACGGTGTTCCACCGTCAGGTGGTTTATTAAACGGTGTTCCACCGTCAGGTGGTTTATTAAACGGTGGTTTATTAAACGGTGGTTTATTAAACGGTGGTTTATTAAACGGTGGTTTATTAAACGGTATTCCACCGTCAGGTGGTTTATTACACGGTGTTCCACCGTCAGGTGGTTTATTAAACGGTGGTTTATTAAACGGTGGTTTATTAAACGGTGGTTTATTAAACGGTGGTTTATTAAACGGTATTCCACCGTCAGGTGGTTTATTAAACGGTGTTCCACCGTCAGGTGGTTTATTAAACGGTGTTCCACCGTCAGGTGGTTTAGTAAATGGTGGTTTATTAAACGGTGTTCCACCGTCAGGTGGTTTATTAAACGGTGTTCCAAGGTCAGGTGGTTTATTAAACGGTGTTCCACCGTCAGGTGGTTTATTAAACGGTGTTCCACCGTCAGGTGGTTTATTAAACGGTGTTCCACCGTCAGGTGGTTTATTAAACGGTGGTTTATTAAACGGTGGTTTATTAAACGGTGGTTTATTAAACGGTGGTTTATTAAACGGTATTCCACCGTCAGGTGGTTTATTAAACGGTGTTCCACCGTCAGGTGGTTTATTAAACGGTGGTTTATTAAACGGTGGTTTATTAAACGGTGTTCCACCGTCAGGTGGTTTATTAAACGGTGGTTTATTAAACGGTGGTTTATTAAACGGTGTTCCACCGTCAGGTGGTTTATTAAACGGTGTTCCACCGTCAGGTGGTTTATTAAACGGTGTTCCACCGTCAGGTGGTTTATTAAACGGTGTTCCACCGTCAGGTGGTTTATTAAACGGTGTTCCACCGTCAGGTGGTTTATTAAACGGTGTTCCACCGTCAGGTGGTTTATTAAATGGTGGTTTATTAAACGGTGTTCCACCGTCAGGTGGTTTATTAAACGGTGTTCCACCGTCAGGTGGTTTATTAAACGGTGTTCCACCGTCAGGTGGTTTAGTAAATGGTGGTTTATTAAACGGTGTTCCACCGTCAGGTGGTTTATTAAACGGTGTTCCACCGTCAGGTGGTTTATTAAACGGTGGTCCACCGTCAGGTGGTTTATTAAACGGTGATTAATTAAACGGTGTTCCACCGTCAGGTGGTTTATTAAATGGTGGTTTATTAAACGGTGTTCCACCGTCAGGTGATTTATTAAACGGTGTTCCACCGTCAGGTGGTTTATTAAACGGTGTTCCACTGTCAGGTGGTTTATTATATGGTGTTCCACCGTCAGGTGGTTTATTAAACGGTGTTCCACCGTCAGGTGGTTTATTATATGGTGTTCCACCGTCAGGTCGTTTATAAAACGGTGTTCCACCGTCAGGTGGTTTATTAAACGGTGTTCCACCGTCAGGTGGTTTATTAAACGGTGTTCCACCGTCAGGTGGTTTATTAAATGGTGGTTTATTAAACGGTGTTCCACCGTCAGGTGGTTTATTAAACGGTGTTCCACCGTCAGGTGGTTTATTAAACGGTGTTCCACCGTCAGGTGGTTTATGAAACGGTGTTCCACCGTCAGGTGGTTTAGTAAATGGTGGTTTATTAAACGGTGTTCCACCGTCAGGTGGTTTATTAAACGGTGTTCCACCGTCAGGTGGTTTATTAAACGGTGGTTAATTAAACGGTGTTCCACCGTCAGGTGGTTTATTAAATGGTGGTTTATTAAACGGTGTTCCACCGTCAGGTGATTTATTAAACGGTGTTCCACCGTCAGGTGGTTTATTAAACGGTGTTCCACCGTCAGGTGGTTTATTATATGGTGTTCCACCGTCAGGTGGTTTATTAAACGGTGTTCCACCGTCAGGTGGTTTATTAAATGGTGGCTTATTAAACGGTGTTCCACCGTCAGGTGGTTTATTAGATGGTGTTCCACCGTCAGGTGGTTTATTAAACGGTGTTCCACCGTCAGGTGGTTTATTATATGGTGTTCCACCGTCAGGTGGTTTATAAAACGGTGTTCCACCGTCAGGTGGTTTATTAAACGGTGTTCCACCGTCAGGTGGTTTATTAAACGGTGTTCCACCGTCAGGTGGTTTATTAAACGGTGTTCCACCGTCAGGTGGTTTATTAAATGGTGGTTTATTAAACGGTGTTCCACCGTCAGGTGGTTTATTAAACGGTGTTCCACCGTCAGGTGGTTTATTAAACGGTGTTCCACCGTCAGGTGGTTTAGTAAATGGTGGTTTATTAAACGGTGTTCCACCGTCAGGTGGTTTATTAAACGGTGTTCCACCGTCAGGTGGTTTATTAAACGGTGGTCCACCGTCAGGTGGTTTATTAAACGGTGGTTAATTAAACGGTGTTCCACCGTCAGGTGGTTTATTAAATGGTGGTTTATTAAACGGTGTTCCACCGTCAGGTGATTTATTAAACGGTGTTCCACCGTCAGGTGGTTTATTAAACAGTGTTCCACCGTCAGGTGGTTTATTAGATGGTGTTCCACCGTCAGGTGGTTTATTATATGGTGTTCCACCGTCAGGTGGTTTATTAAACGGTGTTCCACCGTCAGGTGGTTTATTAAGTGGTGGCTTATTAAACGGTGTTCCACCGTCAGGTGGTTTATTAGATGGTGTTCCACCGTCAGGTGGTTTATTAAACGGTGTTCCACCGTCAGGTGGTTTATTATATGGTGTTCCACCGTCAGGTGGTTTATAAAACGGTGTTCCACCGTCAGGTGGTTTATTAAACGGTGTTCCACCGTCAGGTGGTTTATTAAACGGTTGTTTATTAAACGGTTTTCCACCGTCAGGTGGTTTATTAGACGGTGGTTTATTAAACGGTGTTCCACCGTCAGGTGGTTTATTAAACGGTGGTTTATTAAACGGTGTTCCACCGTCAGGTGGTTTATTAAACGGTGGTTTATTAAACGGTGTTCCACCGTCAGGTGGTTTATTAAACGGTGTTCCACCGTCAGGTGGTTTATTAAACGGTGGTTTATTAAACGGTGGTTTATTAAACGGTGGTTTATTAAACGGTGGTTTATTAAACGGTATTCCACCGTCAGGTGGTTTATTACACGGTGTTCCACCGTCAGGTGGTTTATTAAACGGTGGTTTATTAAACGGTGGTTTATTAAACGGTGGTTTATTAAACGGTGGTTTATTAAACGGTATTCCACCGTCAGGTGGTTTATTAAACGGTGTTCCACCGTCAGGTGGTTTATTAAACGGTGTTCCACCGTCAGGTGGTTTAGTAAATGGTGGTTTATTAAACGGTGTTCCACCGTCAGGTGGTTTATTAAACGGTGTTCCAAGGTCAGGTGGTTTATTAAACGGTGTTCCACCGTCAGGTGGTTTATTAAACGGTGTTCCACCGTCAGGTGGTTTATTAAACGGTGTTCCACCGTCAGGTGGTTTATTAAACGGTGGTTTATTAAACGGTGGTTTATTAAACGGTGGTTTATTAAACGGTATTCCACCGTCAGGTGGTTTATTAAACGGTGTTCCACCGTCAGGTGGTTTATTAAACGGTGGTTTATTAAACGGTGGTTTATTAAACGGTGTTCCACCGTCAGGTGGTTTATTAAACAGTGTTCCACCGTCAGGTGGTTTATTAGATGGTGTTCCACCGTCAGGTGGTTTATTATATGGTGTTCCACCGTCAGGTGGTTTATTAAACGGTGTTCCACCGTCAGGTGGTTTATTAAGTGGTGGCTTATTAAACGGTGTTCCACCGTCAGGTGGTTTATTAGATGGTGTTCCACCGTCAGGTGGTTTATTAAACGGTGTTCCACCGTCAGGTGGTTTATTATATGGTGTTCCACCGTCAGGTGGTTTATAAAACGGTGTTCCACCGTCAGGTGGTTTATTAAACGGTGTTCCACCGTCAGGTGGTTTATTAAACGGTTGTTTATTAAACGGTTTTCCACCGTCAGGTGGTTTATTAGACGGTGGTTTATTAAACGGTGTTCCACCGTCAGGTGGTTTATTAAACGGTGGTTTATTAAACGGTGTTCCACCGTCAGGTGGTTTATTAAACGGTGGTTTATTAAACGGTGTTCCACCGTCAGGTGGTTTATTAAACGGTGTTCCACCGTCAGGTGGTTTATTAAACGGTGGTTTATTAAACGGTGGTTTATTAAACGGTGGTTTATTAAACGGTGGTTTATTAAACGGTATTCCACCGTCAGGTGGTTTATTACACGGTGTTCCACCGTCAGGTGGTTTATTAAACGGTGGTTTATTAAACGGTGGTTTATTAAACGGTGGTTTATTAAACGGTGGTTTATTAAACGGTATTCCACCGTCAGGTGGTTTATTAAACGGTGTTCCACCGTCAGGTGGTTTATTAAACGGTGTTCCACCGTCAGGTGGTTTAGTAAATGGTGGTTTATTAAACGGTGTTCCACCGTCAGGTGGTTTATTAAACGGTGTTCCAAGGTCAGGTGGTTTATTAAACGGTGTTCCACCGTCAGGTGGTTTATTAAACGGTGTTCCACCGTCAGGTGGTTTATTAAACGGTGTTCCACCGTCAGGTGGTTTATTAAACGGTGGTTTATTAAACGGTGGTTTATTAAACGGTGGTTTATTAAACGGTATTCCACCGTCAGGTGGTTTATTAAACGGTGTTCCACCGTCAGGTGGTTTATTAAACGGTGGTTTATTAAACGGTGGTTTATTAAACGGTGTTCCACCGTCAGGTGGTTTATTAAACGGTGTTCCACCGTCAGGTGGTTTATTAAACGGTGTTCCACCGTCAGGTGGTTTATTAAACGGTGTTCCACCGTCAGGTGGTTTATTAAACGGTGTTCCACCGTCAGGTGGTTTATTAAACGGTGTTCCACCGTCAGGTGGTTTATTAAATGGTGGTTTATTAAACGGTGTTCCACCGTCAGGTGGTTTATTAAACGGTGTTCCACCGTCAGGTGGTTTATTAAACGGTGTTCCACCGTCAGGTGGTTTAGTAAATGGTGGTTTATTAAACGGTGTTCCACCGTCAGGTGGTTTATTAAACGGTGTTCCACCGTCAGGTGGTTTATTAAACGGTGGTCCACCGTCAGGTGGTTTATTAAACGGTGATTAATTAAACGGTGTTCCACCGTCAGGTGGTTTATTAAATGGTGGTTTATTAAACGGTGTTCCACCGTCAGGTGATTTATTAAACGGTGTTCCACCGTCAGGTGGTTTATTAAACGGTGTTCCACTGTCAGGTGGTTTATTATATGGTGTTCCACCGTCAGGTGGTTTATTAAACGGTGTTCCACCGTCAGGTGGTTTATTATATGGTGTTCCACCGTCAGGTCGTTTATAAAACGGTGTTCCACCGTCAGGTGGTTTATTAAACGGTGTTCCACCGTCAGGTGGTTTATTAAACGGTGTTCCACCGTCAGGTGGTTTATTAAATGGTGGTTTATTAAACGGTGTTCCACCGTCAGGTGGTTTATTAAACGGTGTTCCACCGTCAGGTGGTTTATTAAACGGTGTTCCACCGTCAGGTGGTTTATGAAACGGTGTTCCACCGTCAGGTGGTTTAGTAAATGGTGGTTTATTAAACGGTGTTCCACCGTCAGGTGGTTTATTAAACGGTGTTCCACCGTCAGGTGGTTTATTAAACGGTGGTTAATTAAACGGTGTTCCACCGTCAGGTGGTTTATTAAATGGTGGTTTATTAAACGGTGTTCCACCGTCAGGTGATTTATTAAACGGTGTTCCACCGTCAGGTGGTTTATTAAACGGTGTTCCACCGTCAGGTGGTTTATTATATGGTGTTCCACCGTCAGGTGGTTTATTAAACGGTGTTCCACCGTCAGGTGGTTTATTAAATGGTGGCTTATTAAACGGTGTTCCACCGTCAGGTGGTTTATTAGATGGTGTTCCACCGTCAGGTGGTTTATTAAACGGTGTTCCACCGTCAGGTGGTTTATTATATGGTGTTCCACCGTCAGGTGGTTTATAAAACGGTGTTCCACCGTCAGGTGGTTTATTAAACGGTGTTCCACCGTCAGGTGGTTTATTAAACGGTGTTCCACCGTCAGGTGGTTTATTAAACGGTGTTCCACCGTCAGGTGGTTTATTAAATGGTGGTTTATTAAACGGTGTTCCACCGTCAGGTGGTTTATTAAACGGTGTTCCACCGTCAGGTGGTTTATTAAACGGTGTTCCACCGTCAGGTGGTTTAGTAAATGGTGGTTTATTAAACGGTGTTCCACCGTCAGGTGGTTTATTAAACGGTGTTCCACCGTCAGGTGGTTTATTAAACGGTGGTCCACCGTCAGGTGGTTTATTAAACGGTGGTTAATTAAACGGTGTTCCACCGTCAGGTGGTTTATTAAATGGTGGTTTATTAAACGGTGTTCCACCGTCAGGTGATTTATTAAACGGTGTTCCACCGTCAGGTGGTTTATTAAACAGTGTTCCACCGTCAGGTGGTTTATTAGATGGTGTTCCACCGTCAGGTGGTTTATTATATGGTGTTCCACCGTCAGGTGGTTTATTAAACGGTGTTCCACCGTCAGGTGGTTTATTAAGTGGTGGCTTATTAAACGGTGTTCCACCGTCAGGTGGTTTATTAGATGGTGTTCCACCGTCAGGTGGTTTATTAAACGGTGTTCCACCGTCAGGTGGTTTATTATATGGTGTTCCACCGTCAGGTGGTTTATAAAACGGTGTTCCACCGTCAGGTGGTTTATTAAACGGTGTTCCACCGTCAGGTGGTTTATTAAACGGTTGTTTATTAAACGGTTTTCCACCGTCAGGTGGTTTATTAGACGGTGGTTTATTAAACGGTGTTCCACCGTCAGGTGGTTTATTAAACGGTGGTTTATTAAACGGTGTTCCACCGTCAGGTGGTTTATTAAACGGTGGTTTATTAAACGGTGTTCCACCGTCAGGTGGTTTATTAAACGGTGTTCCACCGTCAGGTGGTTTATTAAACGGTGGTTTATTAAACGGTGGTTTATTAAACGGTGGTTTATTAAACGGTGGTTTATTAAACGGTATTCCACCGTCAGGTGGTTTATTACACGGTGTTCCACCGTCAGGTGGTTTATTAAACGGTGGTTTATTAAACGGTGGTTTATTAAACGGTGGTTTATTAAACGGTGGTTTATTAAACGGTATTCCACCGTCAGGTGGTTTATTAAACGGTGTTCCACCGTCAGGTGGTTTATTAAACGGTGTTCCACCGTCAGGTGGTTTAGTAAATGGTGGTTTATTAAACGGTGTTCCACCGTCAGGTGGTTTATTAAACGGTGTTCCAAGGTCAGGTGGTTTATTAAACGGTGTTCCACCGTCAGGTGGTTTATTAAACGGTGTTCCACCGTCAGGTGGTTTATTAAACGGTGTTCCACCGTCAGGTGGTTTATTAAACGGTGGTTTATTAAACGGTGGTTTATTAAACGGTGGTTTATTAAACGGTATTCCACCGTCAGGTGGTTTATTAAACGGTGTTCCACCGTCAGGTGGTTTATTAAACGGTGGTTTATTAAACGGTGGTTTATTAAACGGTGTTCCACCGTCAGGTGGTTTATTAAACGGTGTTCCACCGTCAGGTGGTTTATTAAACGGTGTTCCACCGTCAGGTGGTTTATTAAACGGTGTTCCACCGTCAGGTGGTTTATTAAACGGTGTTCCACCGTCAGGTGGTTTATTAAACGGTGTTCCACCGTCAGGTGGTTTATTAAATGGTGGTTTATTAAACGGTGTTCCACCGTCAGGTGGTTTATTAAACGGTGTTCCACCGTCAGGTGGTTTATTAAACGGTGTTCCACCGTCAGGTGGTTTAGTAAATGGTGGTTTATTAAACGGTGTTCCACCGTCAGGTGGTTTATTAAACGGTGTTCCACCGTCAGGTGGTTTATTAAACGGTGGTCCACCGTCAGGTGGTTTATTAAACGGTGATTAATTAAACGGTGTTCCACCGTCAGGTGGTTTATTAAATGGTGGTTTATTAAACGGTGTTCCACCGTCAGGTGATTTATTAAACGGTGTTCCACCGTCAGGTGGTTTATTAAACGGTGTTCCACTGTCAGGTGGTTTATTATATGGTGTTCCACCGTCAGGTGGTTTATTAAACGGTGTTCCACCGTCAGGTGGTTTATTAAATGGTGGCTTATTAAACGGTGTTCCACCGTCAGGTGGTTTATTAGATTGTGTTCCACCGTCAGGTGGTTTATAAAACGGTGTTCCACCGTCAGGTGGTTTATTAAACGGTGTTCCACCGTCAGGTGGTTTATTAAACGGTGTTCCACCGTCAGGTGGTTTATTATATGGTGTTCCACCGTCAGGTGGTTTATAAAACGGTGTTCCACCGTCAGGTGGTTTATTAAACGGTGTTCCACCGTCAGGTGGTTTATTAAACGGTGTTCCACCGTCAGGTGGTTTATTAAATGGTGGTTTATTAAACGGTGTTCCACCGTCAGGTGGTTTATTAAACGGTGTTCCACCGTCAGGTGGTTTATGAAACGGTGTTCCACCGTCAGGTGGTTTAGTAAATGGTGGTTTATTAAACGGTGTTCCACCGTCAGGTGGTTTATTAAACGGTGTTCCACCGTCAGGTGGTTTATTAAACGGTGGTTAATTAAACGGTGTTCCACCGTCAGGTGGTTTATTAAATGGTGGTTTATTAAACGGTGTTCCACCGTCAGGTGATTTATTAAACGGTGTTCCACCGTCAGGTGGTTTATTAAACGGTGTTCCACCGTCAGGTGGTTTATTATATGGTGTTCCACCGTCAGGTGGTTTATTAAACGGTGTTCCACCGTCAGGTGGTTTATTAAATGGTGGCTTATTAAACGGTGTTCCACCGTCAGGTGGTTTATTAGATGGTGTTCCACCGTCAGGTGGTTTATTAAACGGTGTTCCACCGTCAGGTGGTTTATTATATGGTGTTCCACCGTCAGGTGGTTTATAAAACGGTGTTCCACCGTCAGGTGGTTTATAAAACGGTGTTCCACCGTCAGGTGGTTTATTAAACGGTGGTTTATTAAACGGTGTTCCACCGTCAGGTGGTTTATTAGACGGTGGTTTATTAAACGGTGTTCCACCGTCAGGTGGTTTATTAAACGGTGGTTTATTAAACGGTGTTCCACCGTCAGGTGGTTTATTAAACGGTGGTTTATTAAACGGTGTTCCACCGTCAGGTGGTTTATTAAACGGTGTTCCACCGTCAGGTGGTTTATTAAACGGTGTTCCACCGTCAGGTGGTTTATTAAACGGTGTTCCACCGTCAGGTGGTTTATTAAACGGTGTTCCACCGTCAGGTGGTTTATTAAACGGTGTTCCACCGTCAGGTGGTTTATTAAATGGTGGTTTATTAAACGGTGTTCCACCGTCAGGTGGTTTATTAAACGGTGTTCCACCGTCAGGTGGTTTATTAAATGGTGGTTTATTAAACGGTGTTCCACCGTCAGGTGGTTTATTAAACGGTGTTCCACCGTCAGGTGGTTTATTAAACGGTGTTCCACCGTCAGGTGGTTTAGTAAATGGTGGTTTATTAAACGGTGTTCCACCGTCAGGTGGTTTATTAAACGGTGTTCCACCATCAGGTGGTTTATTAAACGGTGGTCCACCGTCAGGTGGTTTATTAAACGGTGGTTAATTAAACGGTGTTCCACCGTCAGGTGGTTTATTAAATGGTGGTTTATTAAACGGTGTTCCACCGTCAGGTGATTTATTAAACGGTGTTCCACCGTCAGGTGGTTTATTAAACGGTGTTCCACTGTCAGGTGGTTTATTATATGGTGTTCCACCGTCAGGTGGTTTATTAAACGGTGTTCCACCGTCAGGTGGTTTATTAAATGGTGGCTTATTAAACGGTGTTCCACCGTCAGGTGGTTTATTAGATTGTGTTCCACCGTCAGGTGGTTTATAAAACGGTGTTCCACCGTCAGGTGGTTTATTAAACGGTGTTCCACCGTCAGGTGGTTTATTAAACGGTGTTCCACCGTCAGGTGGTTTATTATATGGTGTTCCACCGTCAGGTGGTTTATAAAACGGTGTTCCACCGTCAGGTGGTTTATTAAACGGTGTTCCACCGTCAGGTGGTTTATTAAACGGTGTTCCACCGTCAGGTGGTTTATTAAATGGTGGTTTATTAAACGGTGTTCCACCGTCAGGTGGTTTATTAAACGGTGTTCCACCGTCAGGTGGTTTATTAAACGGTGTTCCACCGTCAGGTGGTTTATGAAACGGTGTTCCACCGTCAGGTGGTTTAGTAAATGGTGGTTTATTAAACGGTGTTCCACCGTCAGGTGGTTTATTAAACGGTGTTCCACCGTCAGGTGGTTTATTAAACGGTGGTTAATTAAACGGTGTTCCACCGTCAGGTGGTTTATTAAATGGTGGTTTATTAAACGGTGTTCCACCGTCAGGTGATTTATTAAACGGTGTTCCACCGTCAGGTGGTTTATTAAACGGTGTTCCACCGTCAGGTGGTTTATTATATGGTGTTCCACCGTCAGGTGGTTTATTAAACGGTGTTCCACCGTCAGGTGGTTTATTAAATGGTGGCTTATTAAACGGTGTTCCACCGTCAGGTGGTTTATTAGATGGTGTTCCACCGTCAGGTGGTTTATTAAACGGTGTTCCACCGTCAGGTGGTTTATTATATGGTGTTCCACCGTCAGGTGGTTTATAAAACGGTGTTCCACCGTCAGGTGGTTTATAAAACGGTGTTCCACCGTCAGGTGGTTTATTAAACGGTGGTTTATTAAACGGTGTTCCACCGTCAGGTGGTTTATTAGACGGTGGTTTATTAAACGGTGTTCCACCGTCAGGTGGTTTATTAAACGGTGGTTTATTAAACGGTGTTCCACCGTCAGGTGGTTTATTAAATGGTGTTCCACCGTCAGGTGGTTTATTAAACGGTGATTTACTTAAATGGTGGTTTATTAAACGGTGTTCCACCGTCAGGTGGTTTATTAAACGGTGTTCCACCGTCAGGTGGTTTATTAAACGGTGTTCCACCGTCAGGTGGTTTATTAAACGGTGTTCCACCGTCAGGTGGTTTATTAAACGGTGTTCCACCGTCAGGTGGTTTATTAAATGGTGATTTATTAAACGGTGTTCCACCGTCAGGTGGTTTATTAAACGGTGGTTTATTAAACGGTGTTCCACCGTCAGGTGGTTTATTAAACGGTGGTTTATTAAACGGTGTTCCACCGTCAGGTGGTTTATTAGACGGTGTTCCACCGTCAGGTGGTTTATTAAACGGTGGTTTATTAAACGGTGGTTTATTAAACGGTGGTTTATTAAACGGTATTCCACCGTCAGGTGGTTTATTAAACGGTGTTCCACCGTCAGGTGGTTTATTAAACGGTGGTTTATTAAACGGTGGTTTATTAAACGGTGTTCCACCGTCAGGTGGTTTATTAAACGGTGTTCCACCGTCAGGTGGTTTATTAAACGGTGTTCCACCGTCAGGTGGTTTATTAAACGGTGTTCCACCGTCAGGTGGTTTATTAAACGGTGTTCCACCGTCAGGTGGTTTATTAAACGGTGTTCCACCGTCAGGTGGTTTATTAAATGGTGTTCCACCGTCAGGTGGTTTATTAAACGGTGTTCCACCGTCAGGTGGTTTATTAAACGGTGGTTTATTAAACGGTGTTCCACCGTCAGGTGGTTTATTAAACGGTGTTCCACCGTCAGGTGGTTTATTAAACGGTGTTCCACCGTCAGGTGGTTTATTAAACGGTGGTTTATTAAACGGTGTTCCACCGTCAGGTGGTTTATTAAACGGTGTTCCACCGTCAGGTGGTTTATTAAACGGTGTTCCACCGTCAGGTGGTTTATTAAACGGTGGTTTATTAAACGGTGTTCCACCGTCAGGTGGGTTATTAAATGGTGTTCCACCGTCAGGTGGTTTATTAAACGGTGGTTTATTAAACGGTGTTCCACCGTCAGGTGGGTTATTAAATGGTGTTCCACCGTCAGGTGGTTTATTAAACGGTGGTTTATTAAACGGTGTTCCACCGTCAGGTGGGTTATTAAACGGTGTTCCACCGTCAGGTGGTTTATGAAACGGTGTTCCACCGTCAGGTGGTTTATTAAACGGTGTTCCACCGTCAGGTGGTTTATAAAACGGTGTTCCACCGTCAGGTGGTTTATTAAACGGTGTTCCACCATCAGGTAAAGATATTGTCTCCGGAACTAAGAGCAGTGTGAGACAAGGCAGTGACATGGATCAACAGTATTCACCAACAGTTTGTTCATGACTTAGTAACACTGTTTATAAGGAGATCATGTTGATGACAGTGACATGGTTATAAGGAGAGGGAGGATAGTGATGCATATGGCGATGGTACCTGACGTAGCCCGTTCCATAGCTGGCTGCTCCTTCTAGCCTCTCTTCCCATCCAGTCCTTTAGATTTGTTCTGCCTCTGCCAAGGTTACACTACTACTAAAGCCATGTCAAGTCTTTCTCAGCCCAAGATAAAACAGCATGAACCACCAGCCACAGTCTAGTGAGTGAGCCTCAGTCTGCCGATGGCTGAATCATGTAACTCAAGGCAATATGGTGATAGTATTGAATAATGTTTGGTTTGATATGATGCCTGGACCTGCTCAATCAGACCAGCTATTAAAACATTCCCCACAGTCTTTACATCAGATTCCCATTAGGTCCCATGCAGTAACAAGGCTAGCACAGTAGCCTACAGTTTACACCAAGCTGCCAGTCAACATCTGAGGACAACCTACAGCAGATGGGTCCTCGGTACAGGGAGACTATCTATCTATCTATCTATCTATCTATCTATCTATCTATCTATCTATCTATCTATCTATCTATCTATCTATCACACACTACCTACCTACCTACCTACAGCAGAGGGGTAGGTCCTCGGGACAGGGAGACTATCTGGAGTGAGAAAGTGGCTGAGAAATCCACGTTCTCTTTGTGCTAAATGTAAAGGAGGTCATGCGAGTACCTCCTCGTCCCGATTTCGCCCATACCTGGACTGAACTCAGGTGCCTTACTAGCACATGTGACCGCACTCCTGAAGCATCTTACCATTCGGCGCCACGTGAAACGCTAGCTAATCGCTGGCGGAAGTGGGGACACTTCAGACTGAAGTGTAGGTATCACACATCCACTCAGGTTACACTAACTTTCCTTGTCATTCTAAACAACACAGAGTACAGCTGAAGTGGGAAGTTTACATCCACTTAGGTTGGAGTCGTTAAAACTTGTTTTTCAACCAGTCCACAAGTTTCTTGTTAACAAACTATATAGTTTTGGCAAGTCGGTTAGGACATCTACTTTCTGCATGACACAAGTCATTTTTCCAACAATTGTTTACAGACAGATTATTTCACTTATAATTCACTGGATCACAATTCCAGTGGGTCAGAAGTTTACATACACTAAGTTGACTGTGCCTTTAAACAGCTTGGAAAATTCCAGAAAATGATGTCAAGGCTTTAGAAGCTTCTGATAGGCTAATTGACATAATTTGAGTCAATTGGAGGTGTACCTGTGGATGTATTTCAAGGCCTACCTTCAAACTCAGTGTCTCTTCGCATGTCTGGTTTATCCTTGGGAGCAATTTCCATACGTCTGAAGGTACCACGTTCATCTGTACAAACAATTGTACCCAAGTATAAAGACCATGGGACCACGCAGCCGTCATACCGCTCAGGAAGGAGACGCGTTCTGTCTCCTAGAGATGAACGTACTTTGGTGCGAGAAGTGAAAATCCATCCCAGAACAACAGCCTTGTGAAGATGCTGGAGGAAACAGGTACAAAAGTATCTATATCCACAGTAAAATGAGTCCTATATCGACATAACCTGAAATGCCGCTCAGCAAGAAAGAAGCCACTGCTCCAAAACCGCCATAAAAAATGCCAGACTACCGTTTGCAACTGCACATGGGGACAAAGATCGTACTTTTTGGAGAAATGTCCTCTAGTCTGATGAAACTGTTTGGCCATAATGACCATCGTTATGTTTGGAGGAAAAAGGGGGAGGTTTGCAAGCTGAAGAACACCATCCCAACCGTGAAGCATGGGGGTGGCAGCATCATGGTGTGGGGGGGCTTTGCTGCAGGAGGGACTGGTGCACTTCACAAAATAGATGGCATCATGAGGGAGAGAAATTAGGTGGATATATTGAAGCAACATCTCAAGACATCAGTCAGGAAGTTAAAGCTTGGTTGCAAATGGGTCTTCCAAATGGACAATGACCCCCAAGCATACTTCCAAAGTTGTGTCAAAATGGCTTAAGGACAACAAAGTCAAGGTATTGGAGTGGCCATCACAAAGCCCTGATCTCAATCCCATAGAAAATTTGTGTGAAGAACTGAAAAACCGTGTGTGAGCAACGAGGCCTACAAACCTGACTCAGTTACACCAGCTCTGTCAGGAGGAATGGGCCAAAATTCACCCAACTTATTGTGGGAAGCTTGTGGAAGGCTACCTGAAACGTTTGACCCAAGTTAAACAATTTAAAGGCAATGCTACCAAATACTAATTGAGTGTATGTAAACTTCTGACCCACTGGGAATGTGATGAAAGAAATAAAAGCTTTAATAAATCATTCTCTCTACTATTATTCTGACATTTCACATTCTTAAAATAAAGTGGTGATCCTAACTGACCTAAGACAGGGAATTTTTATTAGGATTAAATGTCAGGAATTGTAAAAAACAGAGTTTAAATGTATTTGGCCAAGGTGAATGTAAACTGCAGACTTCAACTGTATATGGAGTTGGAAGTTATCACAAAACATTTTCTGGATTTCAGGCTGAGGACTGATTCACTGGCTAAGAAATCAAAGTTCTACATGTGGGAAGTTATTTTTGTTTCCAACTCTGGGAAGAGGAAGGAGTATTACTGAACTCTCTTTGGACAGTTCTGTGCTGATGAACAATATACACTGGGATAGAACGAAACATGGCACATACATGTATTTTAACAGGCTGGTCAGCGTAAGAGAATTGCTTGCTTATACACAGTGAGTAACCATTCACAACAATACAAATGTTTGGTATTTTTCTCCAAACAGTGGAGAAAAAAAAAACATTTCTCTCATTATGAAATTATAAAAATGTAAAATATATTTACAGCATCCATTTTGATTATCCTGCATTGGGGCACCTACTGAATACATGGTTTAACATGTCCAACGGTCTCTTTCCGAATGAGAAAGAGCGTCATGTTGTAGAAAACAGGGTCATTCTGTAAAATGTACATAAATTCTATTTTACAACTTGTCATTCATTGTAAGGTGTTTGACAATTCAGACAAAACTAAAATGTACATATATCTCAGGTCAAAATATAGACCTCAACTGTTAAGGTAACTGCAAGTGTTCATCTAGGATGGATTAGAAAAATTGTTCACAATCCCCTTTTGAAGCAGAATATTACTCAAAGACGACTAAATGACAGTCCTGACAGGTCTGGGGTCAGTTAGCTGGTGGAGGAGAGAGACTGGGGCTCAGGTTATGATCAGGTCTGGGGTCAGTTAGCTGGTGAATGATCAGGTCTGGGGTCAGTTAGCTGGTGGAGGAGAGAGACTGGGACTCAGGTTATGATCAGGTCTGGGGTCAGTTAGCTGGTGAAGGAGAGAGACTGGGGCTCAGGTTATGATCAGGTCTGGGGTCAGTTAGCTGGTGGAGGAGAGAGACTGGGGCTCAGGTTATGATCAGGTCTGGGGTCAGTTAGCTGGTGGAGGAGAGAGACTGGGACTCAGGTTATGATCAGGTCTGGGGTCAGTTAGCTGAGCTGTGGAGAGGCCTGGAAGGCAGGGTGTCCCTGGGGGCGGGGTCAGAGGTCAGAACCCCCCTTGGACGAAGGGGTGTGAGAGGAGGTTTTCGGCCGTGGGACGCCACTTCTCCTCTATGAACACCTGGCGTACAAAGTCCCGGGCGGCCTCGGAAACGCCCTCCGGGAGGAAGGGCTTGGTGGGCTGTGTGGCTATCTTAAAGATAGCTGCCATGACCTCGTATTCCGCCCAGGGAGGCTTCTGGGTAAGCATCTCCACCACCGTGCACGCCACAGACCTGACAGACAAAAAATGTAAAATAAACTTTACGGAGACAGACCCACTTCATCTAGTACAGGAGACAAACATGAGAAATAAAATCAACTTTAACATTAGTGTATATTCTTAAACAAGGCAAGAAAATCAGGAATTTGTTTAACAAAAAAAACATTGATATCGCAAAACGTTCTTGTGGAAGTGTGAATGGCACTAAAAGAGCCATCAGAGCATCATGAGTCTATGCTATTTTTTACCAGACATCAGCTTTGCGTCCATATCCTTCTCCGTTGATGACTTCCGGGCTCATCCAGTAAGGTGTACCGGTGACGGTTTTGATTCCACTTCCTGACATACAGATGGTCTGGATGCGTTTACTGGCCCCAAAGTCCCCCAGCTTTATGTTGCCAGTGGAGTCTCTCAGGATGTTGGCACCTAGAGGACAACAGAGTTAGTATGAAGGAAAATACTAATACTATATAATATAATAAATACTACCACTATATAATATAATAAATACTACCACTATATAATATAATAATACTACCACTATATAATACAATAAATACTACCACTATACAATATAATAAATACTATAAAACTACCACTATATAATAAATACTATAAAACTATCACTATATAATATAATAATACTATAAAACTACCACTATATAATATAATAAATACTACCACTATATAATATAATAAATACTACCACTATATAATATAATAAATACTACCACTATATAATATAATAATACTATAAAACTACCACTATATAATATAATAATACTATCACTATATAATATAATAATACTACCACTATATAATATAATAATACTACCACTATATAATATAATAATACTATCACTATATAATAATACTATAAAACTACCACTAAATAATATAATAATACTATAATACTACCACTATATAATATAATAAATACTACCACTATATAATATAATAAATACTACCACTATATAATAATACTATAAAACTACCACTAAATAATATAATAATACTATAAAACTACCACTATATAATAATACTATAATACTACCACTATATAATATAATAATACTATAAAACTACCACTATATAATATAATAATACTATCACTATATAATAATACTATAAAACTACCACTATATAATATAATAATACTACCACTATATAATAATACTATAAAACTACCACTATATAATATAATAAATACTATAAAACTACCACTATATAATATAATAAATACTACCACTACATAATATAATAACACTATAAAACTACCACTATATAATAAATACTACCACTATATAATATAATAATACTATAAAACTACCACTATATAATATAATAATACTATCACCACTATATAATAATACGATCACTATATAGTATAATAATACTACCACTATATAATATAATAATACTACCACTATATAGTATAATAATACTATACTACTACCACTATATAAAATAATAATAATGCCACTATATACTATAATACTTTCACTATATAATATAATAATACTACCACTATATACTACAATAATACTACCACTATATAATACAATACTACCACTATATACTATAATAAATACTACCACTATATAATATAATAATACTATAAAACTACCACTATATAATATAATAAATACTATCACTATATAATAATACTATAAAACTACCACTATATAATATAATAATACTATAATACTACCACTATATAATATAATAATACTATAAAACTACCACTATATAATATAATAATACTATAATACTACCACTATATAATATAATAAATACTACCACTATATAATATAATAATACTATCACCACTATATAATAATACGATCACTATATAGTATAATAATACTACCACTATATAATATAATAATACTACCACTATATAGTATAATAATACTATACTACTACCACTATATAAAATAATAATACTGCCACTATATACTATAATACTTTCACTATATAATATAATAATACTACCACTATATACTACAATAATACTACCACTATATACTATAATAATACTACCACTACTATATAATACTATAATACTACCACTATATAATACTAAAATAATACTACCGCTATATAATATAATAACACTACCCCTATATAATACTGCCACTATATAATACAATAATACTACCACTTTATAATACTACCACTATATACTATAATAATACTACCGCTATATAATAATACTACCACTATATCATATAATACTACCGCTATATAATAATACTACCACTATATAATAATACAACACTACCACTAGTCTCTTGACACATGGGCCATAATCTTAGGTTCATTCACCTTCACAGTAGCACTATGGTAGTGAGGTAGTGCTACTGTGAAGGTGAATGAACCTACCGTAATGAGGTAGTGCTACTGTGAAAGTGACTGAACCTACGGTAATGAGGTAGTGTTACTGTGAAGGTTAATGAACCTACGGTAATGAGGTAGTGTTACTGTGAAGTTTAATGAACCTACGGTAATGAGGTAGTATTACTGTGAAGGTGAATGAACCTACGGTAATGAGGTAGTATTACTGTGAAGGTGAATGAACCTACGGTAATGAGGTAGTATTACTGTGAAGGTGAATGAACTTACGGTAATGAGGTAGTATTACTGTGAAGGTGAATGAACCTACGGTAATGAGGTAGTGCTACTGTGAAGGCGTATGAACCTACGGTAATGAGGTAGTGCTACTGTGAAGGTGAATGAACCTACGATAATGAGGTAGTATTACTGTGAAGGTGAATGAACCTACGGTAATGAGGTAGTGCTACTGTGAAGGTGTATGAACCTACGGTAATGAGGTAGTATTACTGTGAATGGATCAATGGTCCTGTCTGAATATGATTACAGGTTTCATCAGTCAGCTCTGGTGGAATGGTGAACGAGGTCAGACAGTAAAGTTAGACTAGCTCACACATTATGCAATCTCTATTGCACTCCACACTGCCCTTTCCCACCTGGACAAGAGAAACACCTATGTGAGAATGTTGTTCATTGACAACAGCTCAGTGTTCAACATCATAGTGCCCTCAAAGCTCATCACTAAGCTAAGGACCCTGGGACTAAACACCTCCCTCTGCAACTGGATCCTGGACTTCCTGACGGGACGCCCCCCAGGTGGTGAGGGTAGGTAACAACACATCCGCCACGCTGATCCTCAACACAGGGGCCCCTCAGGGGTGCGTGCTGAGTCCCCTCCTGTACTCCCTGTTCACCCACGACTCCAACTCAATCATCAAATTTTGTGACGACACGACAGTGATGAGACAGCCTATAGGGAGGTCTGAGACCTGGCCGCGTGGTACCAGGACAACAACCACTCCCTCAACGTCAGTAAGACCAAGGAGCCGATCGAGGACTACAGGAGAAAGAGGGGAGAGCACGCCCCCATTCACATAAACAGGGCTGTAGTGGAGCGAGTCAAAAGCTTCAAGTTCCTCGGTGTCCACATCACTAAGGATCTATCATGGTCCACACACCAACACATTCATGAAGAGGGCACGACAACGCTTCTTCCCCTCAGGAAGCTGAAAAGATTTGGCATGGACCCTCACATATCTTTAAAAAGTTCTACAGCTGTACCATCGAGAGCATCTTGACTGGCTCCACTTGGTATGGAAACTGCTTGGCATCTGACCGCAAGGCACTACAGAAGGTAGTGCGTACAGCCCAGTACATTACTGGGGCCGAGCTCCCTGCCATCCAGGACCTCTATACCAGGCGGTGTCAGAGGAAGGCCCTAAAAATTGCTACCAGGACTATCTGCATTGACCCTTTTCTACACTAACATGTCTGGCTCATTACTGCTACTACTGTTTATTACCAAATCAAAGATTACTTGTCACATGCGCCGAATACAACAGGTGTTGACCTTACAGTGAAATGCTGAATACAAGCTCTTAACCAAAAATGCAGTTTTAAGAAAATACCCCCCCCCCCCAAAAAAAGAGATATGAATAACAAATAATTAAGGAGCAGCAGTAAATAACAATAGCGAGGCTATATACAGGGGGTACCAGTACAGAGTCAATGTGGAGGCTATATACAGGGGGTACCGGTACAGAGTCAATGTGGAGGCTATATACAGGGGGAACCGGTACAGAGTCAATGTGGAGGCTATATACAGGGGGTACCGGTACAGAGTCAATGTGGAGGCTATATACAGGGGGTACCGGTACTGAGTCAATGTGGAGGCTATATACAGGGGGAACCGGTACAGAGTCAATGTGGAGGCTATATACAGGGGGTACCGGTACAGAGTCAATGTGGAGGCTATATACAGGGGGTACCGGTACAGAGTCAATGTGGAGGCTATATACAGGGGGTACCGGTACAGAGTCAATGTGGAGGCTATTCACAGGGGGTACCGGTACAGAGTCAATGTGGAGTTTATACACAGGGGGTACCAGTACAGAGTCAATGTGGAGGCTATATACAGGGGGTACCGGTACAGAGTCAATGTGGAGGCTATATACAGGGGGTACCGGTACAGAGTCAATGTGGAGGCTATATACAGGGGGTACCGGTACAGAGTCAATGTGGAGGCTATATACAGGGTATTACGGTACAGAGTCAATGTGGAGGCTATATACAGGGGGTACCGGTACAGAGTCAATGTGGAGGCTATATACAGGGGGTACCGGTACAGAGTCAATGTGGAGGCTATTTACAGGGGGTACCGGTACAGAGTCAATGTGGAGGCTATATACAGGGGGTACCGGTACAGAGTCAATGTGGAGGCTATATACAGGGGGTACCGGTACAGAGTCAATGTGGAGGCTATATACAGGGGGTACTGGTACAGAGTCAATGTGGAGGCTATATACAGGGGGTACCGGTACAGAGTCAATGTGGAGGCTATATACAGGGTATTACGGTACAGAGTCAATGTGGAGGCTATATACAGGGGGTACCGGTACAGAGTCAATGTGGAGGCTATATACAGGGGGTACCGGTACAGAGTCAATGTGGAGGCTATATACAGGGGGTACCGGTACAGAGTCAATGTGGAGGCTATATACAGGGGGTACCGATACAGAGTCAATGTGGAGGCTATATACAGGGGGTACCGATACAGAGTCAATGTGGAGGCTATATACAGGGGGTACCGGTACAGAGTCAATGTGGAGGCTATATACAGGGGGTACCGGTACAGAGTCAATGTGGAGGCTATATACAGGGGGTACCGGTACCAAGTCAATGTGGAGGCTATATACAGGGGGTACCGGTACAGAGTCAATGTGGAGGCTATATACAGGGGGTACCGGTACAGAGTCAATGTGGAGGCTATATACAGGGTATTACGGTACAGAGTCAATGTGGAGGCTATATACAGGGTGTTACGGTACAGAGTCAATGTGGAGGCTATATACAGGGTGTTACGGTACAGAGTCAATTTTGAGGCTATATACAGGGTGTACCAGTACAGAGTCAATGTGGAGGATATATACAGGGGGTACCGGTACAGAGTCAATGTGGAGGCTATATACAGGGGGTACCGGTACAGAGTCAATGTGGAGGCTATATACAGGGGGTACCGGTACAGAGTCAATGTGGAGGCTATATACAGGGGGTACCGGTACAGAGTCAATGTGGAGGCTATATACAGGGTATTACGGTACAGAGTCAATGTGGAGGCTATATACAGGGTGTTACGGTACAGAGTCAATGTGGAGGCTATATACAGGGTGTTACGGTACAGAGTCAATTTTGAGGCTATATACAGGGTGTACCAGTACAGAGTCAATGTGGAGGATATATACAGGGGGTACCGGTACAGAGTCAATGTGGAGGCTATATACAGGGGGTACCGGTACAGAGTCAATGTGGAGGCTATATACAGGGGGTACCGGTACAGAGTCAATGTGGAGGCTATATACAGGGGGTACCGGTACAGAGTCAATGTGGAGGCTATATACAGGGGGTACCGGTACAGAGTCAATGTGTGGGGTCACCGGTTTTGAGGTAATTGAAGTTAAACAAACCTAATATCTATCCTGTTGCCTAGTCACTTTAGTTCTAGTTATATGTACATACACTATATATACAAAAGTATGTGGACACCCCTTCAAATTAGTGGATTCGGCTATTTCAGCCCCACCCGTTGCTGACTGGTGAATAAAAATATCTCTGTACGATCATGTCGCTGTGTGACTGGACCTTTGATATCTCTGTGAACGATCATGTTGCTGTGAAGGTAGAAGACTCCCTGGAGGATCTGTCTGGTGTAGCGTCGCGTCACCTTCTCTGTCAGCGCCCCGTACGCCTTCAACTGGTCCTTAATGGAACCCTGAAACAGACAGACAGACTGGTCAGACAGACAGACAGGTCAGACAGACAGACAGACTGGTCAGACAGACAGACAGACAGACAGACTGGTCAGATAGACAGACAGACTGGTCAGACCGACAGAGAGACCAGACCGACCGGGGGGCCAGACAGACCGACAGGGGGGCCAGACCAGAGCGACCAGGACAGAGAGACCAGGACAGAGAGACCAGGACAGAGACCAGACAGGACAGGACAGAGACCAGACAAACGGACCGACCGACAGCTGCCCCCTACGCACCCCAGCCGCCCCCTACGCACCCCAGCCGCCCCCTACGCACCCCCAGCCGCCCCCTACGCACCCCCAGCCGCCCCCTACGCACCCCCAGCCGCCCCCTACGCGCCCCCAACGCACCCCAGCCGCCCCCAACGCACCCCAGCCGCCCCCCTACGCACCCCCAGCCGCCCCCTACGCACCCCCAGCCGCCCCCCATGCACCCCCAGCCGCCCCCTACGCACCCCAGGCATGAACTCAACAAAGATGGTGAGTTTCCTCTTCTCCAGGTCCCTCGAAGACCCGTAGTACTGAACGATCCGCTCGTGATGCAGGTTCTTCAACAACTGGACCTCACATTCCAGAGCATTCACCTCCTAGAGGGGGGAGAGAAAAGGGGAGAGAGGGGGAGATAAAGGGGGAGATAAACAGAGGGGAGAGAGAGAAGGGGGAGATAAAGGGGGAGATAAACAGAGGGGAGAGAGAGAAGGGGGAGATAAAGGGGGAGATAAACAGAGGGGAGAGAGAGAAGGGGGAGATAAAGGGGGAGATAAACAGAGGGGAGAGAGAGAAGGGGGAGATAAAGGGGGAGATAAACAGAGGGGAGAGAGAGAAGCGGGGGAGATAAACAGAGGGGAGAGAGAGAAGCGGGGGAGAGAGGGGGAGATAAACAGAGGGGAGAGAGAGAAGGGGGGAGATAAAGGGGGAGATAAACAGAGGGGAGAGAGAGAAGCGGGGGAGATAAAGGGGGAGATAAACAGAGGGGAGAGAGAGAAGGGGGGGAGAGAGGGGGAGATAAACAGAGGGGAGAGAGAGAAGGGGGGAGATAAAGGGGGAGATAAACAGAGGGGAGAGAGAGAAGCGGGGGAGATAAAGGGGGAGATAAACAGAGGGGAGAGAGAGAAGGGGGGGAGAGAGGGGGAGATAAACAGAGGGGAGAGAGAGAAGGTAAATCTGTGTTCTCAGGTAGCTCTGTGTTGTGACAGGTAAATCTGTGTTCTCAGGTAGCTCTGCGTTGTGACAGGTAAATCTGTGTTCTCAGGTAGCTCTGCGTTGTGACAGGTAAATCTGTGTTCTCAGGTAGCTCTGTGTTGTGACAGGTAAATCTGTGTTCTCAGGTAGCTCTGTGTTGTGACAGGTAAATCTGATCCCTCCCACTCACCTTGCTTGTTTCCTGACAGTCGGGGTCAAAGGGCACCTGTTTGGCGGCCAGCTCCCGTCCGGTGTCGGCGTCGTAACAGAGGTATACCTCCCCAAACGCCCCGCGACCCAGCAGCTTCCCCTGACGCCAGTTCACCGGCGCCTGCGGAGCTACAAGACAGAACACACCACACGTCATAAACTAGGAGGACACGCCACGTCTCCAGCCTAACACCTCCCACACGTCTCCAACCTAACACCTCCCACACGTCTCCAACCTAACACCTCCCACACGTCTCCCACCTAACACCTCCCACACGTCTCCAGCCTAACACCTCCCACACGTCTCCAGCCTAACACCTCCCACACGTCTCCAGCCTAACACCTCCCACACGTCTCCAGCCTAACACCTCCCACACGTCTGCAACCTAACACCTCCCACACGTCTCCAACCTAACACCTCCCACACGTCTCCAACCTAACACCTCCCACACGTCTCCAACCTAACACCTCCCACACGTCTCCAACCTAACACCTCCCACACGTCTCCAACCTAACACCTCCCACACGTCTCCAACCTAACACCTCCCACACGTCTCCAACCTAACACCTCCCACACGTCTCCAACCTAACACCTCCCACACGTCTCCAACCTAACACCTCCCACACGTCTCCAACCTAACACCTCCCACACGTCTCCAACCTAACACCTCCCACACGTCTCCAACCTAACACCTCCCACACGTCTCCAACCTAACACCTCCCACACGTCTCCAACCTAACCTCTCCCACACGTCTCCAACCTAACACCTCCCACACGTCTCCAACCTAACACCTCCCACACGTCTCCAACCTAACACCTCCCACACGTCTCCAACCTAACACCTCCCACACGTCTCCAACCTAACACCTCCCACACGTCTCCAACCTAACACCTCCCACACGTCTCCAACCTAACACCTCCCACACGTCTCCAACCTAACACCTCCCACACGTCTCCAGCCTAACACCTCCCACACGTCTCCAGCCTAACACCTCCCACACGTCTGCAACCTAACACCTCCCACACGTCTCCAACCTAACACCTCCCACACGTCTCCAACCTAACACCTCCCACACGTCTCCCACCTAACACCTCCCACACGTCTCCCACCTAACACCTCCCACACGTCTCCAACCTAACACCTCCCACACGTCTCCAACCTAACCTCTCCCACACGTCTCCAACCTAACACCTCCCACACGTCTCCAACCTAACACCTCCCACACGTCTCCAACCTAACACCTCCCACACGTCTCCCACCTAACACCTCCCACACGTCTCCAACCTAACACCTCCCACACGTCTCCAACCTAACACCTCCCACACGTCTCCAACCTAACACCTCCCACACGTCTCCCACCTAACACCTCCCACACGTCTCCCACCTAACACCTCCCACACGTCTCCAACCTAACACCAGGGTCTGTAGTGACAACTCTAGTACTGAGATGCAGTGCCTTAGACCGCTGTGCTACCTCGGGAGTATTACTACACTGTTGGAGCTAGGAACACAAGCATTTCACTACACCCACAATAACATCTGCTAAACATGTGCAAACGAGAGCAATCCAATTTGATTTGATCTATGGATAAGAATGCAGACGTGTTTGTGCTGATAAAAGAAGAAGGGTTGAATGAATTCAACTGTCTCAAAGTAAAATCAGAAACTGCACTGTTCACAAGTTCACAACCTTTGCAGTGAAATGCAGTACCGTGCAGTTCATAACGTCACCAGTAGATGTCAGCATGTGTATTGAGTAGATTCCCTACAGTCAAAAGTCATGAAAAGAAACACGAATGCAGCCTTGCAATGGGAGCTCCCGTACGGAGAAGTTAATTACGAAAATGTTTATTTTTTATTTATTTTTTTAAGTACCCTTTTTAATCCTCATGTTTGTGATATCCAAATTGGTAGTTACAGTCTTGTCCCATCGCAGCAACTCCAGTACGGACTCGGGAGAGGCGAAGGTCCAGAGCCGTGCGTCCTCCGAAACACGACCCTGCCAAGCCGCTCTGCTTCTTGACACACTGCTCACTTAACCCAGAAGCCAGCCGCACCAATGTGTCTGAGGAAACACCGTACACCTGGTGAAGGTGTCAGCGTGCACTGCGCCCAGCTCGCCACAGGAGTCGCTAGAGCGCGAAGGGACAAGAACATCCCTTCCGGCCAAACCCTCCCCTAACCCGGACGACACTGGGCCAATTGTGCATCGTCCCATGGGTCTCCCGGTCATGTACGGCTGTGACAGAGCCCGGGATCGAACCCAGATCTGTAGTGACGCCTCAAGTACTGCAGTGCCTAAGTCATTCAGCTCATCAGGAGGTCGTTAGAGGACCTGGTATGTCTCACTGTAACCAGGAGGTCGTTAGAGGACCTGGTATGTCTGTAACCAGGAGGTCGTTAGAGGACCTGGTATGTCTGTAACCAGGAGGTCGTTAGAGGACCTGGTATGTCTCACTGTAACCAGGAGGTCGTTAGAGGACCTGGTATGTCTGAATGTAACCAGGAGGTCGTTAGAGGACCTGGTATGTCTGTAACCAGGAGGTCGTTAGAGGACCTGGTATGTCTGACTGTAACCAGGAGGTCGTTAGAGGACCTGGTATGTCTGTAACCAGGAGGTCGTTAGAGGACCTGGTATGTCTGTAACCAGGAGGTCGTTAGAGGACCTGGTATGTCTGTAACCAGGAGGTCGTTAGAGGACCTGGTATGTCTCACTGTAACCAGGAGGTCGTTAGAGGACCTGGTATGTCTCACTGTAACCAGGAGGTCGTTAGAGGACCTGGTATGTCTGTAACCAGGAGGTCGTTAGAGGACCTGGTATGTCTGTAACCAGGAGGTCGTTAGAGGGCCTGGTATGTCTGTAACCAGGAGGTCGTTAGAGGACCTGGTATGTCTCACAGTAACCAGGAGGTCGTTAGAGGACCTGGTATGTCTGTAACCAGGAGGTCGTTAGAGGACCTGGTATGTCTGTAACCAGGAGGTCGTTAGAGGACCTGGTATGTCTGTAACCAGGAGGTCGTTAGAGGACCTGGTATGTCTGTAACCAGGAGGTCGTTAGAGGACCTGGTATGTCTCACTGTAACCAGGAGGTCGTTAGAGGACCTGGTATGTCTGTAACCAGGAGGTCGTTAGAGGACCTGGTATGTCTGTAACCAGGAGGTCCTTAGAGGACCTGGTATGTCTGTAACCAGGAGGTCGTTAGAGGACCTGGTATGTCTGACTGTAACCAGGAGGACGTTAGAGGACCTGGTATGTCTGTAACCAGGAGGTCGTTAGAGGACCTGGTATGTCTGTAACCAGGAGGTCGTTAGAGGACCTGGTATGTCTGTAACCAGGAGGTCGTTAGAGGACCTGGTATGTCTGTAACCAGGAGGTCGTTAGAGGACCTGGTATGTCTGTAACCAGGAGGTCGTTAGAGGACCTGGTATGTCTGTAACCAGGAGGTCGTTAGAGGACCTGGTATGTCTGACTGTAACCAGGAGGTCGTTAGAGGACCTGGTATGTCTGAATGTAACCAGGAGGTCGTTAGTGGACCTGGTATGTCTGAATGTAACCAGGAGGTCGTTAGTGGACCTGGTATGTCTCACTGTAACCAGGAGGTCGTTAGAGGACCTGGTATGTCTGACTGTAACCAGGAGGTCGTTAGAGGACCTGGTATGTCTGTAACCAGGAGGTCGTTAGAGGACCTGGTATGTCTGACTGTAACCAGGAGGTCGTTAGAGGACCTGGTATGTCTGACTGTAACCAGGAGGTCGTTAGAGGACCTGGTATGTCTGTAACCAGGAGGTCGTTAGAGGGCCTGGTATGTCTCACAGTAACCAGGAGGTCGTTAGAGGACCTGGTATGTCTGTAACCAGGAGGTCGTTAGAGAACCTGGTATGTCTGTAACCAGGAGGTCGTTAGAGGACCTGGTATGTCTGTAACCAGGAGGTCGTTAGAGGACCTGGTATGTCTGTAACCAGGAGGTCGTTAGAGGACCTGGTATGTCTGTAAACAGGAGGTCGTTAGAGGACCTGGTATGTCTCACTGTAACCAGGAGGTCGTTAGAGGACCTGGTATGTCTGTAACCAGGAGGTCGTTAGAGGACCTGGTATGTCTGTAACCAGGAGGTCGTTAGAGGACCTGGTATGTCTCACTGTAACCAGGAGGTCGTTAGAGGACCTGGTATGTCTCACTGTAACCAGGAGGTCGTTAGAGGACCTGGTATGTCTGACTGTAACCAGGAGGTCGTTAGAGGACCTGGTATGTCTCACAGTAACCAGGAGGTCGTTAGAGGACCTGGTATGTCTGTAACCAGGAGGTCGTTAGAGGACCTGGTATGTCTGTAACCAGGAGGTCGTTAGAGGACCTGGTATGTCTGTAACCAGGAGGTCGTTAGAGGACCTGGTATGTCTGTAACCAGGAGGTCGTTAGAGGACCTGGTATGTCTGTAACCAGGAGGTCGTTAGAGGACCTGGTATGTCTGTAACCAGGAGGTCGTTAGAGGACCTGGTATGTCTGAATGTAACCAGGAGGTCGTTAGTGGACCTGGTATGTCTCACTGTAACCAGGAGGTTTATATTGGTCTGTAACTCACATTTGTATGCTTCCCTGCGGGGGCAGCTCTTCTCTGTGACTCGGCCCAGTGTTCGGAGGTCGCTGTACTGCAGAGTACTGTCTCCGTTGTACCTCCGGGACTGACTGGATGGAACCAGCTGAAACAGGTTCTCCTGAGGCATGAAGCTCCGAGGGAACGTCCTCCGACCTGGACACACACAAGTAAATTTTTATGCAGAACCATGTTAATTTTACTAAACAGTACACAGGCATACACACACAGTTCTGAGTACGACAACGGACCGTTAAAGCAAGCATACTACCAACTATCACCTTCTGGTGATGAAAGATTACGCATATTATGGACACGTTGGAACTGCGGATAGTTGGAGGTTTAAAAACCTGGTAACATTTACTTGGAGGAGGTTTAAAAACCTGGTAACATTTACTTGGAGGAGGTTTAAAAACCTGGTAACATTTACTTGGAGGAGGTTTAAAAACCTGGTAACATTTACTTGGAGGAGGCTTAAAAACCTGGTAACATTTACTTGGAGGAGGCTTAAAAACCTGGTAACATTTACTTGGAGGAGGCTTAAAAACCTGGTAACATTTACATGGAGGAGGCTTAAAAACCTGGTAACATTTACTTGGAGGAGGTTTAAAAACCTGGTAACATTTACTTGGAGGAGGTTTAAAAACCTGGTAACATTTACTTGGAGGCTTAATCAAACTAGTCAGATTATTTTCTGTTATTACTGTCTTACTGTGTAACGATAGAGCAGCATTGTTCAGGAGAAAGCCCTTTTACTGTGTAATAATAGAGCAGCATTGTTCAGGAGAAAGCCCTCTTACTGTGTAACGATAGAGCAACATCGTTCAGGAGAAAGCCCTCTTACTGTGTAACGATAGAGCAACATCGTTCAGGAGAAAGCCCTCTTACTGTGTAACGATAGAGCAACATCGTTCAGGAGAAAGCCCTCTTACTGTGTAACGATAGAGCAACGTCGTTCAGGAGAAAGCCCTCTTACTGTGTAACGATAGAGCAACATCGTTCAGGAGAAAGCCCTCTTACTGTGTAACGATACAGCAACATCGTTCAGGAGAAAGCCCTCTTACCATCGCTGTAGTCTTTGCTGCCATTGGACAAGTGGAATTGACGAGGGAAAGTTCCTCCTTTACTGTGGCGCCCTGCAGGGGGAGCAGAGACAGAGATTTAGCCAGCCAGTCATCCAGTCCCCCCCCCCCCCCCCCCCAGCCAGCCAGCCAGCCAGCCAGCCAGCCATCCATCCATCCATCCAGCCAGCAATCCATCCAGCCAGCCAGCAATCCATCCATCCATCCAGCAATCCATCCAGCCAGCCAGCCTGCAATCCATCCAGCCAGCCAGCCATCCATCCAGCCAGCAATCCATCCAGCCAGCCAGCCCCCCATCCCCCATCCATCCATCCCCCCAGCCAGCACCATCCATCCAGCCATCCAGCCAGCCATCCATCCAGCCAGCCAGCCATCCATCCAGCCAGCCAGCTAACCATCCAGCGTTGTCACTACAATACAGTACAATGATAGTGCCCTCTAATCACATCGCTAAACTGTTGAACAAGTAAGCAACAGCAGATAGTCATGTCCTACTAATGACTAGATGAAGGAGGAAGGTAGGGAGGAGGAGGAAGGAGGGAGGAGGAAGGTAGGGGGGAGGAAGGGGGGAGGGAGGAGGAAGGTAGGGGGGAGGGACGGAGGAAGGAAGGAGGGACGTAGGAGGAAGGAAGGAGGGACGTAGGAGGAAGGAAGGAAGGAGGTAGGGAGGAGGGAGGAAGGAGGGAGGCTAACATCCCCACATCCCGGAGAGCTGAGATGACAAATCAAATCAAGTTTTATTAGTCACATGAAGCTGAATACAACAGGTGTAGTAGACCTCACAGTGACATGCTGAATACAACAGGTGTAGTAGACCTCACAGTGAAATGCTGAATACAACAGGTGTAGTAGACCTCACAGTGAAATGCTGAATACAACAGGTGTGGTAGACCTCACAGTGAAATGCTGAATACAACAGGTGTGGTAGACCTCACAGTGAAATGCTGAATACAACAGGTGTAGTAGACCTCACAGTGAAATGCTGAATACAACAGGTGTAGTAGACCTCACAGTGAAATGCTGAATACAACAGGTGTAGTAGACCTCACAGTGAAATGCTGAATACAACAGGTGTAGTAGACCTCACAGTGAAATGCTGAATACAACAGGTGTAGTAGACCTCACAGTGAAATGCTGAATACAACAGGTGTAGTAGACCTCACAGTGAAATGCTGAATACAACAGGTGTAGTAGACCTCACAGTGAAATGCTGAATACAACAGGTGTAGTAGACCTCACAGTGAAATGCTGAATACAACAGGTGTAGTAGACCTCACAGTGAAATGCTGAATACAACAGGTGTAGTAGACCTCACAGTGAAATGCTGAATACAACAGGTGTAGTAGACCTCACAGTGAAATGCTGAATACAACAGGTGTAGTAGACCTCACAGTGAAATGCTGAATACAACAGGTGTAGTAGACCTCACAGTGAAATGCTGAATACAACAGGTGTAGTAGACCTCACAGTGAAATGCTGAATACAACAGGTGTAGTAGACCTCACAGTGAAATGCTGAATACAACAGGTGTAGTAGACCTCACAGTGAAATGCTGAATACAACAGGTGTAGTAGACCTCACAGTGAAATGCTGAATACAACAGGTGTAGTAGACCTCACAGTGAAATGCTGAATACAACAGGTGTAGTAGACCTCACAGTGAAATGCTGAATACAACAGGTGTAGTAGACCTCACAGTGAAATGCTGAATACAACAGGTGTAGTAGACCTCACAGTGAAATGCTGAATACAACAGGTGTAGTAGACCTCACAGTGAAATGCTGAATACAACAGGTGTAGTAGACCTCACAGTGAAATGCTGAATACAACAGGTGTAGTAGACCTCACAGTGAAATGCTGAATACAACAGGTGTAGTAGACCTCACAGTGAAATGCTGAATACAACAGGTGTAGTAGACCTCACAGTGAAATGCTGAATACAACAGGTGTAGTAGACCTCACAGTGAAATGCTGAATACAACAGGTGTAGTAGACCTCACAGTGAAATGCTGAATACAACAGGTGTAGTAGACCTCACAGTGAAATGCTGAATACAACAGGTGTAGTAGACCTCACAGTGAAATGCTGAATACAACAGGTGTAGTAGACCTCACAGCGAAATGCTGAATACAACAGGTGTAGTAGACCTCACAGTGAAATGCTGAATACAACAGGTGTAGTAGACCTCACAGTGAAATGCTGAATACAACAGGTGTAGTAGACCTCACAGTGAAATGCTGAATACAACAGGTGTAGTAGACCTCACAGTGAAATGCTGAATACAACAGGTGTAGTAGACCTCACAGTGAAATGCTGAATACAACAGGTGTAGTAGACCTCACAGTGAAATGCTGAATACAACAGGTGTAGTAGACCTCACAGTGAAATGCTGAATACAACAGGTGTAGTAGACCTCACAGTGAAATGCTGAATACAACAGGTGTAGTAGACCTCACAGTGAAATGCTGAATACAACAGGTGTAGTAGACCTCACAGTGAAATGCTGAATACAACAGGTGTAGTAGACCTCACAGTGAAATGCTGAATACAACAGGTGTAGTAGACCTCACAGTGAAATGCTGAATACAACAGGTGTAGTAGACCTCCCAGTGAAATGCTGAATACAACAGGTGTAGTAGACCTCACAGTGAAATGCTGATTACAACAGGTGTGGTAGATCTCACAGTGAAATGCTGAATACAACAGGTGTGGTAGACCTCACAGTGAAATGCGGAATACAACAGGTGTAGTAGACCTCACAGTGAAATGCTGAATACAACAGGTGTAGTAGACCTCACAGTGAAATGCTGAATACAACAGGTGTAGTAGACCTCACAGTGAAATGCTGAATACAACAGGTGTAGTAGACCTCACAGTGAAATGCTGAATACAACAGGTGTAGTAGACCTCACAGTGAAATGCTGAATACAACAGGTGTAGTAGACCTCACAGTGAAATGCTGAATACAACAGGTGTAGTAGATCTCACAGTGAAATGCTGAATACAACAGGTGTAGTAGACCTCACAGTGAAATGCTGAATACAACAGGTGTAGTAGACCTCACAGTGAAATGCTGAATACAACAGGTGTAGTAGACCTCACAGTGAAATGCTGAATACAACAGGTGTAGTAGACCTCACAGTGAAATGCTGAATACAACAGGTGTAGTAGACCTCCCAGTGAAATGCTGAATACAACAGGTGTAGTAGACCTCACAGTGAAATGCTGAATACAACAGGTGTAGTAGACCTCCCAGTGAAATGCTGAATACAACAGGTGTAGTAGACCTCACAGTGAAATGCTGATTACAACAGGTGTAGTAGACCTCACAGTGAAATGCTGAATACAACAGGTGTAGTAGACCTCACAGTGAAATGCTGAATACAACAGGTGTAGTAGACCTCACAGTGAAATGCTGAATACAACAGGTGTAGTAGACCTCACAGTGAAATGCTGAATACAACAGGTGTAGTAGACCTCACAGTGAAATGCTGAATACAACAGGTGTAGTAGACCTCACAGTGAAATGCTGAATACAACAGGTGTAGTAGACCTTACAGTGAAATGCTGAATACAACAGGTGTAGACCTCACAGTGAAATGCTGAATACAACAGGTGTAGTAGACCTCACAGTGAAATGCTGAATACAACAGGTGTAGTAGACCTCACAGTGAAATGCTGAATACAACAGGTGTAGTAGACCTTACAGTGAAATGCTGAATACAACAGGTGTAGTAGACCTCACAGTGAAATGCTGAATACAACAGGTGTAGTAGACCTTACAGTGAAATGCTGAATACAACAGGTGTGGTAGACCTTACAGTGAAATGCTGAATACAACAGGTGTAGTAGACCTTACAGTGAAATGCTGAATACAACAGGTGTAGTAGACCTCACAGTGAAATGCTGAATACAACAGGTGTAGTAAACCTTACAGTGAAATGCTGAATACAACAGGTGTAGTAGACCTCACAGTGAAATGCTGAATACAACAGGTGTAGACCTTACAGTGAAATGCTGAATACAACAGGTGTAGTAGACCTCACAGTGAAATGTTTACTTACGAGCCCTTAATTATGAGCAAATAAACAACAATGCAGTTTTAAAAAATACAGATAAGATACAGAGATACGCTATATACAGGGGGTACCGGTACAGAGTCAATGTGGAGGCTATATACAGGGGGTACCGGTACAGAGTCAATGTGGAGGCTATATACAGGGGGTACCGGTACAGAGTCAATGTGGAGGCTATATACAGGGGGTACCGGTACAGAGTCAATGTGGAGGCTATATACAGGGGGTACCGGTACAGAGTCAATGTGGAGGCTATATACAGGGGGTACCGGTACAGAGTCAATGTGGAGGCTATATACAGGGGGTACCGGTACAGAGTCAATGTGGAGGCTATATACAGGGGGTACCGGTACAGAGTCAATGTGGAGGCTATATACAGGGTGTACCGGTACAGAGTCAATGTGGAGGCTATATACAGGGGGTACCGGTACAGAGTCAATGTGGAGGCTATATACAGGGGGGTACCGGTACAGAGTCAATGTGGAGGCTATATACAGGGGGTACCGGTACAGAGTCAATGTGGAGGCTATATACAGGGGGTACCGGTACAGAGTCAATGTGGAGGCTATATACAGGGGGTACCGGTACAGAGTCAATGTGGAGGCTATATACAGGGGGTACCGGTACAGAGTCAATGTGGAGGCTATATACAGGGGGTACCGGTACAGAGTCAATGTGGAGGCTATATACAGGGGGTACCGGTACAGAGTCAATGTGGAGGCTATATACAGGGGGTACCGGTACAGAGTCAATGTGGAGGCTATATACAGGGGGTACCGGTACAGAGTCAATGTGGAGGCTATATACAGGGGGTACCGGTACAGAGTCAATGTGGAGGCTATATACAGGGGGTACCGGTACAGAGTCAATGTGGAGGCTATATACAGGGGGGTACCGGTACAGAGTCAATGTGGAGGCTATATACAGGGGGTACCGGTACAGAGTCAATGTGGAGGCTATATACAGGGGGTACCGGTACAGAGTCAATGTGGAGGCTATATACAGGGGGTACCGGTACAGAGTCAATGTGGAGGCTATATACAGGGGGGTACCGGTACAGAGTCAATGTGGAGGCTATATACAGGGGGTACCGGTACAGAGTCAATGTGGAGGCTATATACAGGGGGTACCGGTACAGAGTCAATGTGGAGGCTATATACAGGGGGTTACCGGTACAGAGTCAATGTGGAGGCTATATACAGGGTGTTACGGTACAGAGTCAATGTGGAGGCTATATACAGGGTGTACCGGTACAGAGTCAATGTGGAGGCTATATACAGGGTATTACGGTACTGAGTCAATGTGGAGGCTATATACAGGGTATTACGGTACTGAGTCAACGTGGAGGCTATGTACAGGGGGTACCGGTACAGAGTCAATGTGGAGGCTATATACAGGGGGTACCGGTACAGAGTCAATGTGGAGGCTATATACAGGGGGTTACGGTACTGAGTCAACGTGGAGGCTATATACAGGGGGTACCGGTGCAGAGTCAATGTGGAGGCTATATACAGGGGGTACCGGTACAGAGTCAATGTGGAGGCTATATACAGGGTATTACGGTACCGAGTCAATGTGCGGGGGCACCGGTTAGTTGAGGTAGTATGTACATGTAGGTAGAGTTATTAAAGTGACTATTCATAGATGATAACAGAGAGTAGCAGCAGTGTACACGAGGGGGGGGGGGGGCAATGCAAATAGTCTGGGTAGCCATTTGATTAGCTGTTCAGGAGTCTTATGGCTTGGGGGTAGAAGCTGTTTAGAAGCCTTTTGGACCTAGACTTGGTTGCTCCGGTACCGCTTGCCGTGCGGTAGCAGAGAGAACAGTCTATGACTAGGGTGGCTGGAGTCTTGGACAATTTTTAGGGCCTTCCTCTGACACCGCCTGGTGTTGAGGTTCTGGATGGCAGGAAGCTTGGCCCCAGTAATGTACTCTGTAGTGGCTTGCGGTCGGAGGCCGAGCAGTTGCCATAGTTGCCTGCTCCACTACAGCCCCGTCGATGAGAATGGGGGCGTGCTCGGCCCTCCTTTTCCTGTAGTCCACAATCATCTCCTTTGTCTTGATCACGTTGAGGGAGAGGTTGTTGTCCTGGCACCACCCGGCCAGGTCTCTGACCTCCTCCCTATAGGCTGTCTCATCGTTGATCAGGCCTACCACCGTTGTGTAGTCGGCAAACTTACTGATTGTGTTGGAGTTGTGCCTGGCCATGCAGTCATGGGTGAACAGGGAGTACAGGGGACTCAGCACGCACCCCTGAGGGGCCCCAGTGTTGAGGATCAGCATGGCAGATGTGTTGTTACCTACCCTCACCACCTGGGGGCGGCCGGTCAGGAAGTCCAGGATCCAGTTGCAGAGGGAGGTGTTTAGTCCCAGGGTCCTTAGCTTAGTGATGAGCTTTGCGGGCACTATGATGTTGAACGCTGAGCTGTAGTCAATGAACAACATTCTCACATAGGTGTTCCTTTTGTCCAGGTGGGAAAGGGCAGTGTGGAGTGCAATAGAGATTTGCGTCATCTGTGGATCTGTTGTTGCAGTATGCAAATTGGAGTGGGTCTAGGTTTTCTGGGATGATGGTGTTGATGTGAGCCATGACCAGCCTTTCAAAGCACTTCATGGCTACAGACGTCGAGAGCTACGGGTCGGTAATCATTTAGGCAGGTTACCTTGGTGTTCTTGGGAAGATGTGATGACCGGCTGTCATTCAACTTTCAAGTTTTGTCACATGCACAAGAACAGTGAAATGCCTTTCCTGCATCTCTAACCCCTCTAATGCAGTAATCAATGTCAATAATATATAATATATATAGAAATAAATATATAACTATAAAATAAAGTACAACCAACAATTAGAAGAACACGAGAAAGTAAGGAAGCTACAGTTGAAGTCGGAAGTTTACATCCACTAAGGTTGGAGTCATTAAAACTCGTTTTTCAACCACCCCACAAGTTTCTTGTTAACAAACTATAGTTTTGGCAAGTCGGTTAGGACATCTACTTTGTGCATGACACAAGTCATTTTTTCCAACAATTGTTTACAGACAGATTATTTCACTTATAATTCACTGTATCACAATTCCAGTGGGTCAGAAGTGTACATACACTAAGTTGACAGTGCCTTTAAACTGCTTGGAAAATTCCTGAAAATGATGTCATGGCTTTAGAAGCTTATGATAGGCTAATTGACATCATTTGAGTCAATTGGAGGTGTATTTGTGGATGTATTTCAAGGCCTACCTTCAAACTCAGTGCCTCTTTGCTTGACATCATAGGAAAATCTAAAGAAATCAGCCAAGACCACAGAAAAAAAATTGTAGACCTCCACAAGTCTGGTTCATCCTTGGGAGCAATTTTCAAATGCCTGAAGGTACCACGTTCATCTGTACAAACAATAGTACGCAAGTATGAACAAAAAGTGCAAATCAATCCCAGAGCAACAGCAAAGGACCTTGTGAAGATGCTGGAGGAAACAGGTACAAAAGTATCTATATCCACAGTAAAACAAGTCCTATATCGACATAACCTGAAAGGACGCTCAGCAAGGAAGAAGCCACTGGTCCAAAACCGCCATAAAAAAGCCAGACTACCGTTTGCAACTGCACATGGGGACAAAGATCGTACTTTTTGGAGAAATGTCCTCTGGTCAGATGAAACAAAAATAGAACTGTTTGGCCATAATGACCATCGTTATGTTTGGAGGAAAAAGGGGGAGGCTTGCAAGCCGAAGAACACCATCCCAACCGTGAAGCATGGGGGTGGCAGCATCATGTTGTGGGGTGCTTTGCTGCAGGAGGGACTGGTGCACTTCACAAAATAGATGGCATCATGAGGAAAGAAAATTATGTGGATATATTGAAGCAACATCTCAAGACATCAGTCAGGAAGGTAAAGCTTGGTTACAAATGGGTCTTCCAAACGGACAATGACCCCAAGCATACTTCCAAAGTTGTGGCAAAATGGCTTAAGTACAATAAAGTCAAGGAATTGGAGTGGCCATCACAAAGACCTGACCTCAATCCTATAGAACATTTGTGAGAAGAACTGAAAAAGTGTGTGTGAGCAAGGAGGCCTACAAACCTGACTCAGTTACACCAGCTCTGTCAGGAGGAATGGGACAAAATTCACCCAACTTATTGTGGGAAGCTTGTGGAAGGCTACCCAAACATTTGACCCAGGTTAAACAATTTAAAGGCAATGCTACCAAATACTAATTGAGTGTATGTAAACTTCTGACCCACTGGGAATGTGATGAAAGAAATAAAAGCTGAAATAAATTATTCTCTTTACTATTATTCTGACATTTCACGTTCTTAAAATAAAGTGGTGGTCCATACCCCTCCCCATGTCTGTTTCCCTGAATCCAATGTCCTGTCCCCTCGGTGAACAGAGAATCCATTGAGTTGGATAGCCTAGTGGGGTGTCTTGTCCAAAAGTCATGTTTCCCAAAAGCAGAGAATATTGCAGCTACGAGAGTCAAATTGATAAAGAATCCGCATTTAGAGGTCATCCATCTTATTATCAACAATATTGGCAACAGGAGGGAAGAGGTGGCCGGTTTCCCCTTCTTAATCTCGCCGGGTCTCCCCCTCTCCGTAGCCCAAATTGGGTCGGAATCACACAAAGAGCACAGGGCAGATGAGTTGAAGTTGAAGCCAGAATTAAGGTGAGTTTCAAAAGTACTTGTTGATCATAAGAAATGATAGGGGACAAATTTGGTTGAAATAGTAAAGCTGGCAGCCATATAGTAAGGCGCCATCATAGGTCCCTAAGCCTGCTAACCTCAGAGAGACTGGCTGTCGTTAGCATTAGCCTGCTAACCTCAGAGAGACTGGCTGTTGTTAGCATTAGCCTGCTAACCTCAGGGAGACTGGCTGTCGTTAGCATTAGCCTGCTAACCTCAGGGAGACTGGCTGTCGTTAGCATTAGCCTGCTAACCTCAGGGAGACTGGCTGTCGTTAGCATTAGCCTGCTAACCTCAGGGAGACTGGCTGTCGTTAGCATTAGCCTGCTAACCTCAGGGAGACTGGCTGTCGTTAGCATTAGCCTGCTAACCTCAAGGAGACTGGCTGTCGTTAGCATTAGCCTGCTAACCTCAAGGAGCCTGGCTGTCGTTAGCATTAGCCTGCTAACCTCAGGGAGACTGGCTGTCGTTAGCATTAGCCTGCTAACCTGTTAGCCTCAGTGAAACTGGCTGTCGTTGGCATTAGCCTGCTAACCTGTTAGCCTCAGTGAGCCTGGCTGTCGTTAGGTAGATGGGGAGACAAGGGGAGGTAGAGGGGAGACAAGGAGGGGTAGAGGGGAGACAAGGAGAGGTAGAGGGGAGACAAGGAGAGGTAGAGGGGAGACGAGAGGTCGAGGGGAGACAAGGAGAGGTCGAGGGGAGACAAGGAGAGGTCGAGGGGAGACAAGGGGAGGTAGAGGGGAGACAAGGAGAGGTAGAGGGGAGGTAGAGGGGAGACAGGGAGAGGTAGAGGGGAGACAAGGAGAGGTAGAGGGGAGACAAGGAGAGGTAGAGGGGAGACAAGGAGAGGTAGAGGGGAGACAAGGAGAAGTAGAGGGGAGACAAGGAGAGGTAGAGGGGAGACAAGGAGAGGTAGAGGGGAGACAAGGAGAGGTAGAGGGGAGACAAGGAGAGGTAGAGGGGAGACAAGGAGAGGTAGAGGGGAGACAAGGGGAGGTAGAGGGGAGACAAGGAGAGGTAGAGGGGAGACAAGGGGAGGTAGAGGGGAGACAAGGAGAGGTAGAGGGGAGACAAGGAGAGGTAGAGGGGAGACAAGGAGAGGTAGAGGGGAGACAAGGGGAGGTAGAGGGGAGACAAGGAGAGGTAGAGGGGAGGTAGAGGGGAGACAGGGAGAGGTAGAGGGGAGACAATGAGAGGTAGAGGGGAGACAAGGAGAGGTAGTGGAGGAAGTAGTCTCATTGAGATTAAAAACCTATTTTCCAAGAGAGACCTGGCCAAAATAGCAGCAAACAAAGTGTCAGACATCATTACAACTTATAACACAAAGCACTACAGTTGAACAATCTCTACACATTGAGCAGGAAGGTCAGAATAAATACATTCAGAATGAACCCATACCTCTGTGTCCTTCATAGTTGAGGCTCAGGTAGTTGTTGTCTCGGTTGTTCTGGGAAAAAGGAGGGCTGAGTAAGAAGAGAGTAGAGAGAGAAACGAGAGAGAGAGAGAGAGAGAGAGAGAAACAAAATTGGTTATGTGAACGTTCCCAGAACGTTCATTAGGTCGCAGCAAATGTTCTCATGACAAAAAAATAAAATAAACTGTCGCCTTGATGATTATAGAATGTTTGTATAAACACATTCATTTAATGTTGCAAGAACATTTCTAGAACACTTGCAATCTGTTCTTTAAAAAAGGTTCCCAGAACATTTCATAAGGTTGTGGGAACATTGTGGGAACATTGTGGGAACATCACAAAAGCTTTGTTTCCAAAACACAAAAATGGTCCAGTTCTGCACTGGGCAAAACATTTTCTGTCATCAGTTATATGAAATGGTGCCAATTGTGTACTGTCACTACATATGATAACTTATAAGACAGGTGAAATCTCAGTTGTTTATCATTTGATTGGTACTATATTTAGAAAGCATTTCAAATTCCACTTTTGTTGAATATGAAAAAAGATTATACAGTGCCTTCTCAGAAGGTATTCACACCCTTTGACTTTTTCCATATTTTGTTGGGCTCTCGAGTGGCGCAGCGGTCTAAGGCACTGCATCTCAGTGCTAGAGGCGTCACTACAGACACCCTGGTTCGAATCCGGGCTGTACCACAACCGGCTGTGATTGGGAGTCCAATAGAGCGGCTCACAATTGGCCAAGCGTCGTCTGGGTTTGGCCGCAGTAGGCCGTCATTGTAAATAAGAACTTGTTATTTTACAACTAGCCATTTAACTAAGCAAGTCAGTTAAGAACAAATTCTTATTTACAATGACAGCCTACCGGGGAACAGTGGGTTAACTGCCTTGTTCAGGGACAGAACGACAGATTTTTAACCTCGTCAGCTCGGGGATTCAATCCAGCAACCTTTCGGTTACTAGTCCAACGCTCTAACCACTAGGCTACCTGCCGCCCTAACTTGCTTAGTTAAATAAAGGTTAAATAAAATAAACAGGGTGAATTTAAAATAGATTAAATATAGTTTTGTCGTCACCGGCCAACACAAAATACCCCATCATGTCAAAGTGGAATAATGTTTTTAGAATGTTTACAAATTAATTAAAAATGAAAACAATTCACTTAACAAGTCACATAAGTTGAATGGACTCTGTGTGCAATAATAGTGTTTAACATCTCTGTACTCCACACATACAGATAATTGTAAGGTCCCTCAGTCGAGCAGTGAATTTCAAACACAGATTCAACCACAAAGACCAGGGAGGTTTTCCAATCCCCTGCAAAGAAGAGCACCTATTGGGAGATGGGTAAAAAAATTAAAAGGCGGACATTGAATATCCCTTTCAGCATGGTGAAGTTATTAACTAGACTGGATGGTGTATCAATACACCCAGTCACTACAAAGATACAGGCATCCTTCCTAACTCAGTTGCCAGAGAGGAAGGAAACCGCTCAGGGATTTCGCTGGAAGTGTATTATGGTAGGGCAGAAGTGTGTTATGGGTAGGGGGGAAGTGTGTTATGGGTAGGGAGGAAGTGTGTTATGGGTAAGGAGGAAGTGCGTTATGGGTATGGAGGACGTGCGTTATGGGTAGGGGAGAAGTGCGTTATGGGTAGGGGGGAAGTGCGTTATGGGTAGGGTGGAAGTGCGTTATGGGTAGGGAGGAAGTGCGTTATGGGTAGGGAGGAAGTGTGTTATGGGTAGGGTGGAAGTGTGTTATGGGTAGGGGGGAAGTGCGTTATGGGTAGGGGGGAAGTGCGTTATGGGTAGGGGGGAAGTGCGTTATGGGTAGGGGGGAAGTGTGTTATGGGTAGGGAGGAAGTGTGTTATGGGTAGGGGGGAAGTGCGTTATGGGTAGGGTGGAAGTGCGTTATGGGTAGGGAGGAAGTGTGTTATGGGTAGGCTTGTAATCGGCAACGACTGGAGAGTTCCAAGATAAAAAAAAAAACAGAATGGAGTTGAGCACAGGCAGAGGAGAACCTGGTTCAGTCTGCTTTCCACCAGACACTGGGACATGAAGCACAGGCAAGATCCTAGAGGAGAACGTGGTTCAGTCTGCTTTCCACCAGACACTGGGACATGAAGCACAGGCAACATCCTAGAGGAGAACGTGGTTCAGTCTGCTTTCCACCAGACACTGGGACATGAACAGGACAATAACCTAAAACCATGACGACAGTGAATGTTCTTGAGTAGCCGAGTTACAGTTTTAACTTAAATCTACTGGAAAATCTATGGCGAGACCTGGAAATGGCTGTTTAGCAATGTCCAACAATCAACTTGACAGAGCTTGAAGAATTTTGAAAAGAACCAGTGTTGTACAATCCTGGTGTGGAAACTCTTACCCAGAAAACTCACAGCTCTAATCGCTGCCCAAGGGGATTCTATAAAGTATTGATTCAGGGGTATAAATACTTATGTAAATTAGATTATTTCTGTATTTCATTTTCAATCAATTTGCAAAAACTTCGAGAGAAACAAGAGAAAAACAAGAGAGCGAGAGAAGAGAGAGACGTCATTATGGGGTATTGTGATGTCATTATGGGGTATTGTGATGTCATTATGGAGTATTGTGATGTCATTATGGGGTATTGTGATGTCATTATGGGGTATTGTGTGTAGATAGGTGAGAAAAACCCCCCAATGTAATCAATATTGAATTCAGGCTGTAACACAAGGTGGAATAAGTCAAGAGGTATGAATACTTTCTGAAGGAACAGTGCATTCAGACTTCTTCCCTTTTTCCACATTTTATTACGTTACGGACTTATTCTGAAATGGATTAAATAAAATAAAATCCTCATCGATCTACAAACAATACCCCATAATGACATCACAATACCCCATAATGACATCACAATACCCCATAATGACATCACAATACCCCATAATGACATCACAATACCCCATAATGACATCACAATACTCCATAATGACATCACAAAACCCCATAATGACATCACAATACCCAAATAATTTTTGCAAATGTATTAAAAATAAAAAACAGAAATACTTTATTTAACAATATTCTATTTACCAATATTCTCAGATCTTGGCACTAGGTGCTATACTGTAGACAGCACCAGCCCCCTGGAGAGCCCTGCGGTTGCGGACGGTTTAATTGCCGCACCAGGCGATGATACAGCCCGACAGGATGCTCTCATTGGTTCATCTGTAGAAGTTTGTGAGGATCTTATGGACCAAGCTGAATTTCTTCAGCCTCCTGAGGTTGAAGAGGCGCTGTTGTGCCTTCTTCACCATGTCTGTGTGGATGGACCAGTTCAGCCCTGTGTGGATGGACCAGTTCAGCCCTGTGTGGTTGGACCAGTTCAGCCCTGTGTGGATGGACCAGTTCAGCCCTGTGTGGATGGACCAGTTCAGCCCTGTGTGGATGGACCAGTTCAGCCCTGTGTGGATGGACCAGTTCAGCCTGCCATTGCAGGTTTCCACCTTGTCCACTATGGCCCTGTTGATGTGGATGGGGTCATGCTCCCTCTGCTGTCTCCTGAAGTCCACGATCAGTTCCTTTGTTCTGTTGACGTCGAGGAAGAGGTTATTTCCCAGGCAGCACTCCGCCAAGGCCCTCACCTCCTCCCTGTAGGCCGTCTCGTCGTTGTTGCTAATCAGGCCTACCACTGTTGTATCATCAGCAAACCTGATGATTGAGTTGGAGGTGCACTTGGCCATGGGTGAACAGGGAGTACAGGAGAGGGCTGAGAACACACCTCAGTGTTGAGGATCAGTGGTGTTGTTTCCTACCTTCACCACCAGGGGTCATCTGTCAGAAAGTCCAGGACCCAATTGCACAGGGCAGGGTTGAGACCCAGGGCCTCCAGCTTGATGATGAGCTTGGAGGGTACTATGGTGTTAAATGCTCAGCTGTAGTCAATGAACAGCATTCTCACATAGGTATTCCTCTTGTCCAGATGGGATAGGGCAGTGTGCAGTGTGATGGTGATTGCATCGTCTGTGGATCTATTGGGGCGATAAGCAAACTGAAGTGGGTCTAAGGTTTCAGGTAGGGTGGAGGTGATATGATCCTTAACTAGTCTCTCAAAGCACTTCATGAGGACAGTAGTGAGTGTTACGGGGCGATAGTCATTTAGTTCAGTTACGTCATCTTCCCTGGGTACAGGAACAATGGTGGACATCTTAAAGCATGTGGGGACAGCAGACTGGGATAGGAAGAGATTGAATATGTCCGGAAACACTCATCTATCGCTGTGTGTGGCGAGGCAGACCCAGGATGGGTGGGCACGGCGCCCACTGGAGGGGAAGGTTCCAGCAACACATCCTGTCATTGTTCCCCAGGCCATATCTCTCTCTCTCTCTCTCTCTCTCTCTCTCTCTCTCTCTCTCTCCTCTCTCCTCTCTCTCCTCTCTCTCTCTCTCTCTCTCTCTCTCTCTCTCTCTCTCTCTCTCTCTCTCTCTCTCTCTCTCTCTCTCTCTCTCTCTCTCTCTCTCTCTCTCTCCCCTCTCTCTCTCTCTCTCCCCTCTCTCTCTCCCCTCTCTCTCTCTCCCCTCTCTCTCTCTCTCTCTCTCTCAACTTGGTTCTATTCGTGACGCGCTGCAAGTCCCATCTCCTCATTGGTTTTTAGGAGCATAGACCCACGTCCCGTCTCCTCATTGGTTGTTAGGAGCATAGACCCACGTCCCGTCTCCTCATTGGTTGTTAGGAGCATAGACCCACGTGGGTGATTGAAAGATGAACTGAGGTCCACACTCCAGTCCAGTTGGTGGTGGTAATGCACCTTAAAGTTGGTTGCCAACCGCCATATAAAGTCCACAGAAGAAGAAGAAGCCTGAAGGAGGAGAGATGACTAGAAACAAACTCAGTTTCCCCTTTTATCTGTGGATACATTTTAGGTGTAGAGGACCTTGTGCATTTCAGGTAAAATAACAACCCAATGTTTATATCCCAGGACAAATTACCTAGCAACAGCAAACTAGCTAGCTAAATTGACATGTTTAATGCTTTTCGACCTGCCCTCTAATTAATATAATTGGTTCAGAGTTGGTTTTGATATTTTAACCTGCGTGTCGTGATCGCGTCTGGTATCAGTTGACCACAACATGCGCACGATGGTGCACGTGGACGAGCGGTCTGGACAGTATATAACGGTCATAGTTAATATTCACATTGTCATCAGAGTCGCTCACTTCTAAATCCAAAGCAACAGCTGAACATGACCCCCAGACTGGACACGACCCCCAGACTGAACACGGCCCACAGACTGGACACGGCCCACAGACTGGACACGGCCCACAGACTGCACACGGCCCACAGACTGGACACGGCCCACAGACTGGACACGGCCCACAGACTGGACACGGCCCACAGACTGGACACGGCCCACAGACTGCACACGGCCCACAGACTGGACACGGCCCACAGACTGGACACGGCCCACAGACTGGACACGGCCCACAGACTGCACACGGCCCACAGACTGGACACGGCCCACAGACTGGACACGACCCACAGACTGGACACGACCCACAGACTGGACACGGCCCACAGACTGGACACGACCCACAGACTGGACACGGCCGCATCAGAACCAACTTCAGTTCAAAACAGTCAGTCAACAGACCAGTCTGTCTACTAACCAGTCAGTCTACTAACCTGTCAGTCTACTAACCAGTCAGTCTACTAACCAGTCTACTAACCAGTCAGTCTACTAACCAGTCAGTCTACTAACCAGTCAGTCAACAGACTAGTTAATAGACTGGTCCTGCTCTCTCCCTCTGCCCTTTTGAGCTCTTCCTCTCCTTCTTCCTCCCTCCTCTCTCTCCCCTCCTCCTCCTCTCTCCCCTCATGTGTTTCTGAACAGTATAAATCACTAAACACTCCACATTCTTGACAACAAACATAACTAATTTACATACATAGATGTTTCATATGGCAGAGAAGTAAGGGTCTCACCTGTCCAATGCTTGGTCTATTGATTGACAGCTGCTGGACAGAGAGTTGTCTGCACTGCCAAAGGGCTCCAGCAACTGAAGAAAACAACAGAACAATCACATTGTTATCTTTACTATGCCACTCAGAAACAGACTGAGACAGAGATGTACGAGGGAACAGAGACATTAGACAGAGATGTACGAGGGAACAGACACAGACTGAGACAGAGATGTACGAGGGAACAGAGACATTAGACTGAGACAGAGATGTACGAGGGAACAGACACATTAGACTGAGACAGAGATGTACGAGGGAACAGACACATTAGACTGAGACAGAGATGTACGAGGGAACAGACACAGACTGAGACAGAGATGTACGAGGGAACAGAGACATTAGACTGAGACAGAGATGTACGAGGGAACAGAGACATTAGACTGAGACAGAGATGTACGAGGGAACAGACACATTAGACTGAGACAGAGATGTACGAGGGAACAGACACAGACTGAGACAGAGATGTACGAGGGAACAGAGACATTAGACTGAGACAGAGATGTACGAGGGAACAGACACAGACTGAGACAGAGATGTACGAGGGAACAGAGACATTAGACTGAGACAGAGATGTACGAGGGAACAGAGACATTAGACTGAGACAGAGATGTACGAGGGAACAGAGACATTAGACTGAGACAGAGATGTACGAGGGAACAGAGACATTAGACTGAGACAGAGATGTACGAGGGAACAGACACATTAGACAGACAGAGATGTACGAGGGAACAGAGACATTAGACTGAGACAGAGATGTACGAGGGAACAGACACATTAGACTGAGACAGAGATGTACGAGGGAACAGAGACATTAGACTGAGACAGAGATGTACGAGGGAACAGACACAGACTGAGACAGAGATGTACGAGGGAACAGAGACATTAGACTGAGACAGAGATGTACGAGGGAACAGAGACATTAGACTGAGACAGAGATGTACGAGGGAACAGAGACATTAGACTGAGACAGAGATGTACGAGGGAACAGACACATTAGACTGAGACAGAGATGTACGAGGGAACAGAGACATTAGACTGAGACAGAGATGTACGAGGGAACAGACACATTAGACTGAGACAGAGATGTACGAGGGAACAGAGACATTAGACTGAGACAGAGATGTACGAGGGAACAGACACAGACTGAGACAGAGATGTACGAGGGAACAGAGACATTAGACTGAGACAGAGATGTACGAGGGAACAGAGACATTAGACTGAGACAGAGATGTACGAGGGAACAGAGACATTAGACTGAGACAGAGATGTACGAGGGAACAGAGACATTAGACTGAGACAGAGATGTACGAGGGAACAGACACATTAGACTGAGACAGAGATGTACGAGGGAACAGAGACATTAGACTGAGACAGAGATGTACGAGGGAACAGACACATTAGACTGAGACAGAGATGTACGAGGGAACAGAGACATTAGACTGAGACAGAGATGTACGAGGGAACAGACACAGACTGAGACAGAGATGTACGAGGGAACAGAGACATTAGACTGAGACAGAGATGTACGAGGGAACAGAGACATTAGACTGAGACAGAGATGTACGAGGGAACAGAGACATTAGACTGAGACAGAGATGTACAAGGGAACAGAGACATTAGACTGAGACAGAGATGTACGAGGGAACAGACACATTAGACTGAGACAGAGATGTACGAGGGAACAGAGACATTAGACTGAGACAGAGATGTACGAGGGAACAGACACATTAGACTGAGACAGAGATGTACGAGGGAACAGAGACATTAGACTGAGACAGAGATGTACGAGGGAACAGACACAGACTGAGACAGAGATGTACGAGGAAACAGAGACATTAGACTGAGACAGAGATGTACGAGGGAACAGAGACATTAGACTGAGACAGAGATGTACGAGGGAACAGAGACATTAGACTGAGACAGAGATGTACGAGGGAACAGAGACAGACTGAGACAGAGATGTACGAGGGAACAGACACAGACTGAGACAGAGATGTACGAGGGAACAGAGACAGACTGAGACAGAGATGTACGAGGGAACAGAGACATTAGACAGAGACAGAGATGTACGAGGGAACAGAGACATTAGACTGAGACAGAGATGTACGAGGGAACAGAGACAGACTGAGACAGAGATGTACGAGGGAACAGACACAGACTGAGACAGAGATGTACGAGGGAACAGACACAGACTGAGACAGAGATGTACGAGGGAACAGAGACATTAGACTGAGACAGAGATGTACGAGGGAACAGAGACATTAGACTGAGACAGAGATGTACGAGGGAACAGACACATTAGACTGAGACAGAGATGTACGAGGGAACAGACACAGACTGAGACAGAGATGTACGAGGGAACAGAGACATTAGACTGAGACAGAGATGTACGAGGGAACAGAGACAGACTGAGACAGAGATGTACGAGGGAACAGAGACATTAGACTGAGACAGAGATGTACGAGGGAACAGAGACATTAGACTGAGACAGAGATGTACGAGGGAACAGAGACATTAGACTGAGACAGAGATGTACGAGGGAACAGAAACAGACTGAGACAGAGATGTACGAGGGAACAGAGACAGACTGAGACAGAGATGTACGAGGGAACAGACACAGACTGAGACAGAGATGTACGAGGGAACAGAGACATTAGACTGAGACAGAGATGTACGAGGGAACAGACACAGACTGAGACAGAGATGTACGAGGGAACAGACACAGACTGAGACAGAGATGTACGAGGGAACAGAGACATTAGACTGAGACAGATGTACGAGGGAACAGAGACAGACTGAGACAGAGATGTACGAGGGAACAGAGACATTAGACTGAGACAGAGATGTACGAGGGAACAGAGACATTAGACAGAGACAGAGATGTACGAGGGAACAGAGACATTAGACAGAGACAGAGATGTACGAGGGAACAGAGATAGACTGAGACAGAGATGTACGAGGGAACAGAGACAGACTGAGACAGAGATGTACGAGGGAACAGAGACATTAGACTGAGACAGAGATGTACGAGGGAACAGAGACATTAGACTGAGACAGAGATGTACGAGGGAACAGAAACAGACTGAGACAGAGATGTACGAGGGAACAGAGACATTAGACTGAGACAGAGATGTACGAGGGAACAGAGACAGACTGAGACAGAGATGTACGAGGGAACAGAGACATTAGACTGAGACAGAGATGTACGAGGGAACAGAGACATTAGACTGAGACAGAGATGTACGAGGGAACAGAAACAGACTGAGACAGAGATGTACGAGGGAACAGACACAGACTGAGACAGAGATGTACGAGGGAACAGAGACATTAGACTGAGACAGAGATGTACGAGGGAACAGACACATTAGACAGAGATGTACGAGGGAACAGACACATTAGACAGAGATGTACGAGGGAACAGACACAGACAGAGTGAAATGCTTATTTAGGGACATTCCCAACAATGCAGAGAGAAAGACAGAAATGATACAAAAGTAAAACATGTCAATAAGTCATTATAACTAGGCTATATACACAGGGTACCAGTACTGAGTAATGATAACCAGGCTATATACACAGGGTACCAGGCTATATACACAGGGTACCAGTACTGAGTAATGATAACCAGGCTATATACACAGGGTACCAGGCTATATACACAGGGTACCAGTACTGAGTAATGATAACCAGGCTATATACACAGGGTACCAGGCTATATACACAGGGTACCAGGCTATATACACAGGGTACCAGGTTATATACACAGGGTACCAGGCTATATACACAGGGTACCAGGCTATATACACAGGGTACCAGGCTATATACACAGGGTACCAGGCTATATACACAGAGTACCAGGCTATATACACAGAGTACCAGGCTATATACACAGGGTACCAGGCTATATACACAGGGTACCAGGCTATATACACAGGGTACCAGGCTATATACACAGGGTACCAGTACTGAGTAATGATAACCAGGCTATATATACACAGGGTACCAGGTTATATACACAGGGTACCAGGCTATATACACATGGTACCAGGCTATATACACAGGGTACCAGGCTATATACACAGGGTACCAGGCTATATACACAGGGTACCAGGCTATATACACAGGGTACCAGTACTGAGTGGATGTGCAGGAGTATGAGGTCTTTGAGGTAGATATGTACAGTGGGGGGAAAAAGTATTTGATCCCCTGCTGATTTTGTACGTTTGCCCACTGACAAAGAAATGATCAGTCTATAATTTTAATGGTAGGTTTATTTGAACAGTGAGAGACAGAATAACAACAAAAAAATCCAGAAAAACGCATGTCAAAAATGTTGTCAAATGATTTGCATTTTAATGAGGGAAATAAGTACTTGACCCCTCTGCAAAACATGACTTAATACTTGGTGGCGAAACCCTTGTTGGCAATCACAGAGGTCAGACGTTTCTTGTAGTTGGCCACCAGGTTTGCACACATCTCAGGAGGGATTTTGTCCCGCTCCTTTTTGCAGATCTTCTTCAAGTCATTAAGGTTTCGAGGCTGACGTTTGGCAACTCGAACCTTCAGCTCCCTCCACAGATTTTCTATGGGATTAAGGTCTGAAGACTGGCTAGGCCACTCCAGGACCTTAATGTGCTTCTTCTTGAGCCACTCCTTTGTTGCCTTGGTCGTGTGTTTTGGGTCATTGTCATGCTGGAATACCCATCCACGACCCATTTTCAATGCCCTGGCTGAGGGAAGGAGGTTCTCACCCAAGATTTGACGGTACATGGCCCCGTCCATCGTCCCTTTGATGCGGTGAAGTTGTCCTGTCCCCTTAGCAGAAAAACACCCCCAAAGCATAATGTTTCCACCTCCATGTTTGGCGGTGGGGATGGTGTTCTTGGGGTCATAGGCAGCATTCCTCCTCCTCCAAACACGGCGAGTTGAGTTGATGTCAAAGAGCTCCATTTTTGGTCTCGTCTGACCACAACACTTTCACCAGTTGTCCTCTGAGTCATTCAGATGTTCATTGGCAAACTTCAGACGGGCATGTATATGTATTCTTGAGCAGGGGGACCTTGCGGGCGCTGCAGGATTTCAGTCCTTCACGGCGTAGTGTGTTACCAATTGTTTTCTTGGTGACTATGGTCCCAGCTGCCTTGAGATCATTGACAAGATCCTCTCGTGTAGTTCTGGGCTGATTCCTCACTGTTCTCATGATCATTGCAACTCCACGAGGTGAGATCTTGCATGGAGCCCCAGGCCGAGGGATATTGACAGTTCTTTTGTGTTTCTTCCATTTGCGAATAATCGCACCAAATGTTGTCACCTTCTCACCAAGCTGCTTGGCGATGGTCTTGTAGCCCATTCCAGCCTTGTGTAGGTCTACAATCTTGTCCCTGACATCCTTGGAGAGCTCTTTGGTCTTGGCCATGGTGGAGAGTTTGGAATCTGATTAATTGATTGCTTCTGTGGACAGGTGTCTTTTATACAGGTAACAAGCTGAGATTAGGAACACTCCCTTTAAGAGTGTGCTCCTAATCTCAGCTCGTTACCTGTATAAAAGACACCTGGGAGCCAGAAATCTTTCTGATTGAGAGGAGATCAAATACTTATTTCCCTCATTAAAATGCAAATCAATTTATAACATTTTTGACATGCGTTTTTCTGGATTTTTTTGTTGTTATTCTGTCTCTCACTGTTCAAATAAACCTACCATTAAAATTATAGACTGATCATTTCTTTGTCAGTGGGCAAACGTACAAAATCAGCAGGGGATCAAATACTTTTTCCCCCACTGTACGTACAACTAGGAATGAAGTGACTGATAATAAGCAGTAGCAGCAGCGTTGTCGTGTCCTTCTTCACGACTGTGTTGGTGTGAGTAGACAACGATAGATCCTTAGTGATGTGGACACCGAGGAACTTGAAGCCCTCTACCCACTCCACTACAGCCCCGTCGATGTGGATGGTCCTCCTTTTCCTGTAGTCCACAATCATCTCCTTAGTCTTGGTTACGTTGAGGAAGAGGTTGTTATTCTGGCACCACCCGGCCAGGTCTCTGACCTCCTCCCTATAGGCTGTCTGATCGTTGTTGGTGATCAGGTCCTACCACCAGGTCTCTGATCAGGTCCTACCACCAGGTCTCTGATCAGGTCCTACCACCAGGTCTCTGATCAGGTCCTACCACCAGGTCTCTGATCAGGTCCTACCACCAGGTCTCTGATCAGGTCCTACCACCAGGTCTCTGATCAGGTCCTACCACCAGGTCTCTGATCAGGTCCTACCACCAGGTCTCTGATCAGGTCCTACCACCAGGTCTCTGATCAGGTCCTACCACCAGGTCTCTGATCAGGTCCTACCACCAGGTCTCTGACCTCCTCCCTATAGGCTGTCTGATCGTTGTTGGTGATCAGGTCCTACCACCAGGTCTCTGATCAGGTCCTACCACCAGGTCTCTGATCAGGTCCTACCACCAGGTCTCTGATCAGGTCCTACCACCAGGTCTCTGATCAGGTCCTACCACCAGGTCTCTGATCAGGTCCTACCACCAGGTCTCTGATCAGGTCCTACCACCAGGTCTCTGATCAGGTCCTACCACCAGGTCTCTGATCAGGTCCTACCACCAGGTCTCTGATCAGGTCCTACCACCAGGTCTCTGATCAGGTCCTACCACCAGGTCTCTGATCAGGTCCTACCACCAGGTCTCTGATCAGGTCCTACCACCAGGTCTCTGACCTCCTCCCTATAGGCTGTCTGATCGTTGTTGGTGATCAGGTCCTACCACCAGGTCTCTGATCAGGTCCTACCACCAGGTCTCTGATCAGGTCCTACCACCAGGTCTCTGATCAGGTCCTACCACCAGGTCTCTGATCAGGTCCTACCACCAGGTCTCTGATCAGGTCCTACCACCAGGTCTCTGATCAGGTCCTACCACCAGGTCTCTGACCTCCTCCCTATAGGCTGTCTCCTCGTTGTTGGTGATCAGGTCCATCACCAGTGTCGTCGGCAATCTTACTGATGGAGTTGGAGTCGTGCACGGCCACACAGTCGTGGGTGAACAAGGAGTACAGGAGGGGACTAAGAACGCACCCCTGGGGGGGCCCTTGTGATGAGCATCAGCGTGGTGGGCCCAGGGTGGCTGGGATGATGGTGCTGCTGATGTGAGCCATGACCAGCCTTTCAAAGCCCTTCATGGCTACAGAGTGAGTGCTACGGAACTATAATCATTCAGGCAGGTTACCTTGGCGTTCCTTTGGCACAGGGATGGTGGGCTGCTTGAAACATGTAGGTATTAGACTGGGTCAGGGAGAGGATGAAAATGTCAGTGAAGACATTACCAGCTGGTCAGCGAATGCTCTGTGTACTGAGTCCTGGTAATCTGTCTGGCCCTGAAGCCTTGTGAATGTTAACCTGTTTAAAAAGTCTTACTCACATCGGCTACGGCGAGTGTGATCACACAGTCGTCTGGAACAGCTGGTGCTCTCATGCGTGTTTAAGTGTTGCTTGCCTCAAAGTGAGCATAGAAAGTATTTAGCTTGTCTGGTAGGCTCGCGTCACTGGGCCGGTCGCAAATGAGAGAGTACTATGTTGTCTCTTACCTTCTGATCCAGGCCCTCAGGTATAAACTGTCCTTCTGTGTGAATAGAGGTGAAGGAGCCCTGTCTAGCAATCTGCTGCTGCTCCTCTGGGACCGAGCCTGGAGGGGGGGACCTGCGACCTGCATGGAGAGAACCTGACAAGGAGAGAGACGAGAGACACAACACATAGTATACACGGGGTTGGAAAAGAGTGGGAATGAAGGAGGAGAGAGAGATGTCTGTCAAACATTCTCCATTAAGATTCAGGGATACTGTACAGCATGTTTGTATCAGTGTTTGTAGTAATTGTACATTAACACTGAGCACAAACACTGAGTACAAACTAACACGGCATTAAAACGGAGTAGATTAACACTGTGTACATTAAGACAAGCTCTCAGGTGATTTCACACCTGGACAAAATAAAGCTTGACTTCATTGAAACTCATTCACTCTCTTTTCATTCCTGTAGAGGTGGATGTGAGTACAGGAAGTCAGTGTGTGTGTCTGTGTGTGTGTGTACTGACTAACCTGTGGAGTGTGTGTGTGTGTGTGTGTGTGTGTGTGTGTGTGTGTGTGTGTGTGTGTGTACTGACTAACCTGTGGAGTGTGTGTGTGTGTGTGTGTGTGTGTGTGTGTGTGTGTGTGTGTGTGTGTGTGTGTGTACTGACTAACCTGTGGAGTGTGTGTGTGTGTGTGTGTGTGTGTGTGTGTGTGTGTGTGTGTGTGTGTGTGTGTGTGTGTGTGTGTGTGTGTGTGTGTGTGTGTGTGTGTACTGACTAACCTGTGGAGTGTTTGCGGACCCTCTCTGAGCTCTTGAGTATACAGCCCTTCAGATCCCCTAGAGAACGGGACGACCTCAGCTCGCTCTGTTTGTCCCTGCTGCCCACTTGTAGGAACTAGACACACAGGAAGTGGACAGGAGAGGAAGTGAAGAAGGACAGCGAAGGAAGTGACTGTTGTCAGTCAGTTAGTTCATCTCTGTGCATGTCACAACAGGAAGTAAGGTTGGGCAATAAGGCCAAAACATCACATCGCAATATTTTCCACATTTGACAGTATTTGATGGGATTTTATGTTTAAAATGTATAAATGTATGAAAAAGAAATAAGATATTTGTCCTCCGAAGAGGAGGGGTGGTGAAGGGGTTAATAAAAATGAATAATCCAAGTAGTAAATTTGCTTTCTGATTAGTTCATGACCTTAGCTTGGCAACACACATTATAAGTGATTTCAAATCGGACTTTTTCCATGTCTACTGTTCAATCCAACTTCAAAACCAAAATTATTTTCAGCATTTCCTACACTTGTATTATTAATTCCACATTGTGCCACGCAGCATAATATATTTATTCATTTTTATTTAATCTTTATTTAACTAAATAAACATTGGATTATTGTAATTCTATAGTGGGAATGTAGTGGGCAGCACTATATTACAAACTCTGCCTTCACGGCGGGACCTGAGAGCGAAGCAAGGGCACTATAGGTCTACCGCTGGCTAATCGGATAGCTCAGATGACCAAGTCTGCAGTAATGTAGCAGGTGTAAAAGAAATCTACAGCCACGTTAATACTGTAGGATTTAACAATGTTTAAACCCCCACGACTAGAGAGACTTAATACTGTAGGATTTAACAATGTTTAAACCCCCACGACTAGAGAGACTTAATACTGTAGGATTTAACAATGTTTAAACCCCCACGACTAGAGAGACTGACCCCCTCAGTCTGCTGCTCTCTCCCTCCGCTGAGACTGACCCCCTCAGTCTGCTGCTCTCTCCCTCCGCTGAGACTGACCCACTCAGTCTGCTGCTCTCTCCCTCCGCTGAGACTCACCCCCTCAGTCTGCTGCTCTCTCCCTCCGCTGAGACTCACCCCCTCAGTCTGCTGCTCTCTCCCTCCGCTGAGACTCACCCCCTCAGTCTGCTGCTCTCTCCCTCCGCTGAGACTGACGCCCTCAGTCTGCTGCTCTCTCCCTCCGCTGAGACTGACCCCCTCAGTCTGCTGCTCTCTCCCTCCGCTGAGACTGACGCCCTCAGTCTGCTGCTCTCTCCCTCCGCTGAGACTGACCCCCTCAGTCTGCTGCTCTCTCCCTCCGCTGAGACTGACCCCCTCAGTCTGCTGCTCTCTCCCTCCGCTGAGACTGACCCCCTCAGTCTGCTGCTCTCTCCCTCCGCTGAGACTGACCCCCTCAGTCTGCTGCTCTCTCCCTCTGCTGACACTGACCCTCACAAGTAATACAACAACTGATCTATTACTGGTGTGATCATATAGTCCACCTCAAATTTAGAAATATATATTTTTTGTAATGGTTTGAACAACAATGCATTGGCAGGTAAATTCAATCAAAGCCAGTATGCGGTGATAATGTATTGAGCCTATAGCTTACTGCACAAACCTCATTGCTACAGAACTGTTTTTAAATTGGTTAATGTTGCACAGGCTTAAGTTTTTGTTAAAGTCACGTTAAAAAAAAACAATCTGAGCGGTAGATAATTTTGACCAAGTGATCTTGACCACTGCTCTGTCCAGGTAATCACAATAATACACATTAGAGAATTTCCTCACAACCAAATTATAACACACACATCATGGAGGGGAAAACAGTGGAGAGAAGATATACATAACGCCTATAGAGGCGTAGTATTTGTTGCATGTGTACTACATGCTTGGACACGGTCTCCTAAGGCGTGTAGACTCACCTGGTCGTTCGTGGGAGTTTTCAGCAGTAGTCTGAGCAGGCTGCTGGACCCCACGTTGAGCACAGCTCTGTCGAGATCGTCCTGGTTCTTTAGAGGAACCAGCCGCTGGAGGGAGACATTCACATAACGTCATAGATCCACCAGCCGTTACTACGTCAGATCCACCAGCCGTTACTACGTCAGATCCACCAGCCGTTACTACGTCAGATCCACCAGCCGTTACTACGTCAGATCCACCAGCCGTTACTACGTCAGATCCACCAGCCGTTACTACGTCAGATCCACCAGCCGTTACTACGTCAGATCCACCAGCCGTTACTACGTCAGATCCACCAGCCGTTACTACGTCAGAGACACCAACCGTTACTACGTCAGATCCACCAGCCGTTACTACGTCAGATCCACCAGCCGGTACTACGTCAGATCCACCAGCCGTTACTACGTCAGATCCACCAGCCGTTACTACGTCAGATCCACCAGCCGTTACTACGTCAGAGACACCAACAGTTACTACGTCAGATACACCAACAGTTACTACGTCAGATACACCAGCCGTTACTACGTCAGATCCACCAGCCGGTACTACGTCAGATCCACCAGCCGTTACTACGTCAGATCCATCAGCCGTTACTACGTCAGATCCACCAGCCGTTACTACGTCAGAGACACCAACAGTTACTACGTCAGATACACCAACAGTTACTACGTCAGATACACCAACAGTTACTACGTCAGAGACAAGATAGAGGTCCATCTGTTGTGTTATTGTGTTATCTACCTCTCTGTCTGTGTAGAAGAGGTCCATCTGTTCTCCAAAGGCCTCTGTGACCTTCTGGAGCAGCTCCTTGATCTTCAGAGGTCGCTGGAACGGGATGATGCTGCGGAACAGAGGATAGAGGTCATCCTGAAGGTTAAGACAGAGGATAGAGGTCATCCTGAAGGTTCAGACAGCGGGCCCCGGCACAGAGGGGCCCCGGCACAGAGGGGCCCCGGCACAGAGGGCCCCCGGCACAGAGGGGCCCCGGCACAGAGGGGCCCCGGCACAGAGCCACGTCTATCAGAGGGTTAACGTTCTGTTTCCAACTCTACACTCTTTAGTCAGTCATCTCTGGTGTTGTGATGGCATCATACGGCTACAGGTGAGAGGCAGTGTGTTTGTCTACTGCTTCTCTGTCACTTGTTCCGCCACAATTACCGTATAACACAATACCCCCACTTCTCCCTCCTCACTGAGGCAATACCCCCACTTCTCCCTCCTCACTGAGGCATTAAGGCCATGAGATCTCATGGTATAACACAATACCCCCACTTCTCCCTCCTCACTGAGACATTAAGGCCATGAGATCTCATGGTATAACACAATACCCCCACTTCTCCCTCCTCACTGAGGCATTAAGGCCATGAGATCTCATGGTATAACACAATACCCCCACTTCTCCCTCCTCACTGAGACATTAAGGCCATGAGATCTCAGTCATGGTATAACACAATACCCCCACTTCTCCCTCCTCACTGAGGCATTAAGGCCATGAGATCTCATGGTATAACACAATACCCCCACTTCTCCTCCTCCTCACTGAGGCATTAAGGCCATGAGATCTCATGGTATAACACAATACCCCCACTTCTCTCCCTCCTCACTGAGACATTAAGGCCATGAGATCTCATGGTATAACACAATACCCCCACTTCTCCCTCCTCACTGAGACATTAAGGCCATGAGATCTCAGTCATGGTATAACACAATACCCCCACTTCTCCTCCTCCTCACTGAGGCATTAAGGCCATGAGATCTCATGGTATAACACAATACCCCCACTTCTCTCCCTCCTCACTGAGACATTAAGGCCATGAGATCTCATGGTATAACACAATACCCCCACTTCTCCCTCCTCACTGAGACATTAAGGCCATGAGATCTCAGTCATGGTATAACACAATACCCCCACTTCTCCCTCCTCACTGAGGCATTAAGGCCATGAGATCTCATGGTATAACACAATACCCCCACTTCTCCCTCCTCACTGAGGCATTAAGACCATGAGATCTCAGTCATGGTATAACACAATACCCCCACTTCTCCTCCTCAATGAGACATTAAGGCCATGAGATCTCAGTCATGGTATAACACAATACCCCCACTTCTCCCTCCTCACTGAGGCATTAACCTCTTATGGCTAGGGGGCAGTATTTTCACGGCTGGATAAAAAACGTACCCGATTTAATCTGGTTACTAATCCTACCCAGTAACTAGAATATGCATATACTTATTATATATGGATAGAAAACACCCTAAAGTTTCTAAAATTATTTGAATGGTGTCTGTGAGTATAACAGAACTCAAATGGCAGGTCAAAACCTGAGAGATTCCTTTACAGGAAGTGGCCTGTCTGACCATTTCTGGAACTTCTTTGCCATCTCTATCTTTTACTAAGGATCTCTGCTCTAACGTGACACTTCCTACGTCGTCCATAGGCTCTCAGAGCCCGGGAAAAACCTGAATGTCGTCATCCCAGCCCCAGGCTGAAACACATTATCGCCTTTCTCAAGTGGCCGATCAAGGGACTGTGGGCTTAGGCGCGTGACCTGCCTGCCCCCGTCTTTGTGATTTTTTCCTCTGTTTGCCGAAAAGGAGATTCCCTTTTGGAATATTATCGCTTTTCTACGAGAAAAATGGCATAAAAATTTATTTTAAACAGCGGTTGACATGCTTCGAAGTACGGTAATGGAATATTTAGATTTTTTTTGTCACGAATTGCGCCATGCGCGCGACCCTTCTTTACCATTTCGGATAGTGTCTGGAACGCACGAACAAAACGCCGCTATTCGGATATAACGATGGATTATTTTGGACCAAACCAACATTTGTTATTGAAGTAGCAGTCCTGGGAGTGCATTCTGACGAAGACAACAAAGGTAATGAAACTTTTGTAATAGTAAATCGGAGTTTGATCAGGGCTAAACTTGGTCGGTGTCTAAATGGCTAGCCGTGATGGCTGGGCTATCTACTGAGAATATTGCAAAATGTGCTTTCACCGAAAAGCTATTTTAAAATCGGACATATCGAGTGCATAGAGGAGATCTGTATCTATAATTCTTAAAATAATTGTTATGTTTTTTGTGAACGTTTATCGTGAGTAATTTAGTAAATTCACCGGATGTTTGCGGGGGGTATGCTAGTTCTGAACGTCACATGCTAATGTAAAAAGCTGTTTTTTGATATAAATATGAACTTGATTGAACAAAACATGCATCTATTGTATAACATAATGTCCTAGGAGTGTCATCTGATGAAGATCATCAAAGGTTAGTACTGCATTTAGCTGTGGTTTTGTTTTTTGTGACATTATATGCTAGCTTGAAAAATGGGTGTCTGATTATTTCTGGCTTGGTACTCTGCTGACATAATCTAATGTTTTGCTTTCGCTGTAAAGCCTTTTTGAAATCGGACAGTGTGGTTAGATAAAGGAGAGTCTTGTCTTTAAAATGCTGTGAAATAGTCATATGTTTGAAAAATTGAAGTTTTTGTATTTTTGAGGAATTTGTAATTCGCGCCACGCCTATCATTGGATATTGGAGCGGTGTTCCGCTAGCGGAACGTCTAGATGTAAGAGGTTAAGGCCATGAGATCTCATGGTATAACACAATACCCCCACTTCTCCCTCCTCACTGAGACATTAAGACCATGAGATCTCATGGTATAACACAATACCCCCACTTCTCCTCCTCACTGAGACATTAAGGCCATGAGATCTCATGGTATAACACAATACCCCCACTTCTCCCTCCTCACTGAGACATTAAGACCATGAGATCTCATGGTATAACACAATACCCCCACTTCTCCTCCTCACTGAGACATTAAGGCCATGAGATCTCATGGTATAACACAATACCCCCACTTCTCCCTCCTCACTGAGACATTAAGACCATGAGATCTCATGGTATAACACAATACCCCCACTTCTCCTCCTCACTGAGACATTAAGGCCATGAGATCTCATGGTATAACACAATACCCCCACTTCTCCCTCCTCACTGAGACATTAAGGCCATGAGATCTCATGGTATAACACGATACCCCCACTTCTCCCTCCTCACTGAGGCATTAAGGCCATGAGATCTCATGGTATAACACAATACCCCCACTTCTCCTCCTCACTGAGACATTAAGGCCATGAGATCACACAATACCCCCACTTCTCCCTCCTCACTGAGACATTAAGGCCATGAGATCTCATGGTACAACACGATACCCCCACTTCTCCCTCCTCACTGGAAAGAGAAGTAGAAAAACAGTGGAAGTTTGCAACTCACCGTTTCTCTCTCTCATGCTCCAGCTTGACTCTTAAATCCTGTTGAAAGGAAAAACGGCAACAGAGAGGATTATAAGGTTGGAAAGATCAAGTGAAAGAAATCTGATGGTATCTGTGTTGTTAATCCCTGTACGGAGAGACATAAAGTAATACAATACTTTATTTATTTGTCAGTTTGCACGGATATCGTAAAAATTTTAAAAAAAAAAGAATTCTGTCACAACACCCAACCGGACAGTCACCAGGCTGGGAACAGGGTAGCACAACGCTGCTCCACTGAAGCACGTAGTGGTTAAGTGCCTTGGAGTTATTGAACCAAATGGATGTTATTTAACTATGATATTATTATTACTGACCTTCTGTTGTTCACAGTTGATTAATACTTTATAAAGAAAGCCTATTAACCCATAACAGTCTAAGCCGGGGGATATATAAGAAAATATCAGGAAACATTTGTTATAATTTATTTTTTTTAGGTATTTATTCCCCTTATTTTTGGCACTAAACAGTCTAAGCCGGGAAGGGGAGGGGTATATGGAATTGTTTTAAGGTCATACCAAGGATCATTATGCTGTTTGATCTTGAATTTTAAGACCTTTCAAAAAGGAAGTTTGTTCTATAGTGCCTTTACAATATCTGAAAGATATAAGACCAGGAAACATTTGTTATTTATTTCTGACATGTATTTAAGCCCTTATTTTTGGCGCTAAACAGTCTTCATATACTACAGAGGGGATCTTCAGACTAGGAAATCTATATGTACGTGTTTCCACAGAGGGTTCATTCATATTGAAGGACGCAGGACAAACTGTTTGGCTGCTACAGACAATTTTGTGAAAAGTCAGATTTTTTTTTTAGGGATGTCTCATGGTCTGATAAATACAGCTCTAGATATCTCACTTTTCACTGCGGTTGCAGAAGCGCCACATCGGCGGAGACGGTGGATTGCGAAGAATCCAGTGTAAAAACACATCTCCAGCTTCAACTGATAGAGTTTAATGGAGATTGTTTTATTGTGCTAATTAGATTTTCACGAGGGAGGGAACTCGACTCCAGTTAAGGTACTACTACCATTAATACTACTAACATTAATACTACTACTACTACTACTACTACTACTACTACTACTACTACTACTACTAGTACTACTACTACCACCATCATTAATACTACTACCGCCATCATTAATACTACTACTACTACTACTACTACCACCATCAATACTACTAACATGAATACTACTACTACTACCACCATTAATACTACTACCGCCATCAGTAATACTATTACTACCATCAATACTACTAACATGAATACTACTACTACTACCACCATTAATACTACCACCGCCATCATTAATACTACTACCGCCATCATTAATACTACTACTACCGCCATCAATACTACTACTACCATTAATATGACTACTACCACCATTAATACTACTACTACCGCCATCATTAATACTACTACTACTACTACTACTACTACTACTGGGTATTAGGGGTATAGGCCTGTGTGTATAGCAGGGTCCTGGGTATTAGGGGTATAGGCCTGTGTGTATAGCAGGGCCCTGGGTATTAGGGGTATAGGCCTGTGTGTATAGCAGGGCCCTGGGTATTAGGGGTATAGGCCTGTGTGTATAGCAGGGTCCTGGGTATTAGGGGTATAGGCCTGTGTGTATAGCAGGGCCCTGGGTATTAGGGGTATAGGCCTGTGTGTATAGCAGGGCCCTGGGTATTAGGGGTATAGGCCTGTGTGTATAGCAGGGCCCTGGGTATTAGGGGTATAGGCCTGTGTGTATAGCAGGGCCCTGGGTATTAGGGGTATAGGCCTGTGTGTATAGCAGGGCCCTGGGTATTAGGGGTATAGGCCTGTGTGTATAGCAGGGCCCTGGGCTTATGGCTGTTGTGTTGCTGTAAGGCTATATGGTGAAGGCTAGGGGCTAGGTTAGAGGCTAGGGTAAAGGCTAGGGGCTAGGTTAGAGGCTAGGGTAAAGGATAGGAGCTAGGTTAGAGGCTAGGGTAAAGGCTAGGGGCTAGGTTAGAGGCTAGAGTAAAGGCTAGGGGCTAGGTTAGAGTCTAGGGTAAAGGATAGGAGCTAGGTTAGAGGCTAGGGTAAAGGCTAGGGGCTAGGTTAGAGGCTAGGGTAAAGAATAGGGGCTAGGTTAGAGGCTAGAGTAAAGGCTAGGGGCTAGGATATTAGGCTAGCGGTAGGGGGTAGGGTCTTAGGGTAGGGCAGGGACAGGGGATGGGTAGAGGCTAGGATATAGGCTAGGGTCTTAGGGTAGGGGATGGGGTTGGGTGGAGGCTATGAGTAGAGGCTAGGGTATTAGAGAATGACCTAGGGTATTAGGGTAGGGGCAGGGGATAGGTTAGAGGCTAGGGTAAGGCTAGAGTAAAGGCTAGGGGCTAGGGTATTAGGGTAGGGGCAGGGGATAGGTTAGAGGCTAGGGCCTAAGGGGCTAGGGTAGGGGCAGGGGATAGGTTAGAGGCTAGGGTTGGGCCTAAGGGGCTAGGGTAGGGGAGGGGATAGGTTAGAGGCTAGGGTTGGGCCTAAGGGGCTAGGGCAGGGCTACGGGCAGGGCCTAGGGTATTAGGGTAGGGGAGGGGATAGGTTAGAGGCTAGGGTAGGGCCTAAGGGGTGAGGGCTACGGGCAGGGCCTTGGGTATTAGGGTAGGGGCAGGGGATAGGTTAGAGGCTAGGGTTGGGCCTAAGGGGCTAGGGTGAGGGCTACGGGCAGGGCCTAGGGTATTAGGGTAGGGGGTAGGTTAGAGGCTAGGGTTGGGCCTAAGGGGCTAGGGTGAGGGCTACGGGCAGGGCCTAGGGTATTAGGGTAGGGGGTAGGTTAGAGGCTAGGGTTGGGCCTAAGGGGCTAGGGTGAGGGCTACGGGCAGGGCCTAGGGTATTAGGGTAGGGGGTAGGTTAGAGGCTAGGGTTGGGCCTAAGGGGCTAGGGTGAGGGCTACGGGCAGGGCCTAGGGTATTAGGGTAGGGGGTAGGTTAGAGGCTAGGGTTGGGCCTAAGGGGCTAGGGTGAGGGCTACGGGCAGGGCCTAGGGTATTAGGGTAGGGGATAGGTTAGAGGCTAGGGTTGGGCCTAAGGGGCTAGGGTGAGGGCTACGGGCAGGGCCTAGGGTATTAGGGTAGGGGGTAGGTTAGAGGCTAGGGTTGGGCCTAAGGGGCTAGGGTGAGGGCTACGGGCAGGGCCTAGGGTATTAGGGTAGGGGGTAGGTTAGAGGCTAGGGTTGGGCCTAAGGGGCTAGGGTGAGGGCTACGGGCAGGGCCTAGGGTATTAGGGTAGGGGGTAGGTTAGAGGCTAGGGTTGGGCCTAAGGGGCTAGGGTGAGGGCTACGGGCAGGGCCTAGGGTATTAGGGTAGGGGGTAGGTTAGAGGCTAGGGTTGGGCCTAAGGGGCTAGGGTGAGGGCTACGGGCAGGGCCTAGGGTATTAGGGTAGGGGGTAGGTTAGAGGCTAGGGTTGGGCCTAAGGGGCTAGGGTGAGGGCTACGGGCAGGGCCTAGGGTATTAGGGTAGGGGGTAGGTTAGAGGCTAGGGTTGGGCCTAAGGGGCTAGGGTGAGGGCTACGGGCAGGGCCTAGGGTATTAGGGTAGGGGGTAGGTTAGAGGCTAGGGTTGGGCCTAAGGGGCTAGGGTGAGGGCTACGGGCAGGGCCTAGGGTATTAGGGTAGGGGGTAGGTTAGAGGCTAGGGTTGGGCCTAAGGGGCTAGGGTGAGGGCTACGGGCAGGGCCTAGGGTATTAGGGTAGGGGCAGGGGATAGGTTAGAGGCTAGGGTAGGGCCTAAGGGGTGAGGGCTACGGGCAGGGCCTAGGGTAGGGGGCATAAGATATGTACCTGTTTGGACAGCAAGGTCCTGGGCTTGGGTTTGTGGCTGCTGCTGTCGTGTTGCTGGGCGTAGCAGCGACCCAACGCCGCCAGGTCCTTCATGATAGAGTTCAGAGCCTCCTCGTCATCTAGAGGAACACAGAGAGACAGAGAAATGTTACAACAATGCTCGACTATAGACTCACATCAATGACAGAGATGTTATACTCTACAGACAGAGCTGTTACATTAATATACAGTGGGGGAATAAAGTATTTGATCCCCTGCTGATTTTGTATGTTTTCCAACTGACAAAGAAATGATCAGTCTATAATTTTAATGTTAGGTTTATTTGAACAGTGAGAGACAGAATAACAACAAAAATATCGAGAAAAACGCATGTCAAAAATGTTATAAATTGATTTGCATTTTAAATGAGGGAAATAAGTATTTGACCCCCTCTCAGTCAGAAAGATTTCTGGCTCCCAGGTGTCTTTTATACAGGTAACGAGCTGAGATTAGGAGCACACTCTTAAAACCTGTTGGGGATAGGGGGCAGTATTTGCACGGCCAGATAAAAAACGTACCCGATTTAATCTGGTTACTACTCCTGCCCAGTAACTAGAATATGCATATAGATTTGTAGATTTGGATAGAAAACACTCCAAAGCTTCTAAAACTGTTTGAATGGTGTCTGTGAGTATAACAGAACTCATATGGCAGTCAAAACCCTGAGACAAATCCTAACAGGAAGTGGAAATCTGATGTGTGGAATCACTTTCAAGCCTTTGCCATTGAAACACACAGGGACTTATTAATCATTTAGCACTTCCTAAGGCTTCCACTAGATGTCAACAGTCTTTACAAAGTGGTTTTAGTCTTCTATGGTAGAAACTGACCCAAAGAGAGGCTTGGGAAGTTGGTCACAGAGGGAGGGCCATTACTACTATGACGCGGGCGCCCATGGGAACCCTTTTGTTCCGAAACGTTTAGTAAGACAATGCAATCGTCCGCCTTGAATATTATTGAAGCTCTGGTTGAAAAAGGCCCTAAAGATTTATGTTATACAACGTTTGACATGTTTGAACGAACGTAAATATAGTTTTTTTGCACATTCGTGACGACAAGTCCAGCGCGCCTCGTACATTATGAGTAGCCTTCGGAACGCGCTAACAAGAAGGAACTATTGGGACATAAAAAGTTAATAATTTCGAACAAAACTACATTTGTTGTGGACCTGGGATTCCTGGAAGTGCCTTCTGATGAAGATAATCAAAGGTAAGGGAATATTTACAATAGTATATTTGATTTTAGATGGTTCCAAGATGGCGCTAACATGTATCACCTAGCCTATTTTTCTGAGCATACCACGTTGTTTATTGCAAAGTGTGATTTCCCAGTAAAGTTATTTTAAAATCTGGCAATGCGGTTGCATTCACGAAATGTTAATCTATAATTATTTGAATGACAATATTAAATTTTAACAATGTTTTCGAATAGTAATTTTGTAAATTGTAGCGCTGAGTCACCGGAAGCATTTGAGGGAAAATATTTTCTGAACGTCACACGCCAATGTAAAATGCTGTTTTTATATATAAATATGAACTTTATCGAACAAGAAAATGCATGTATTGTGTAACATGATGTCTTAGGAGTGTCATCTGATGAAGATTGTCAAAGGTTAGTGCTGCATTTAGCTGTGTTTTGGGTATTTGTGATGCATGCTAGTTGCTTTGAAAATGGCAGTGTGATTTTTTTTGGCAGGGTACTCTCCTAACATAATCTAATGTTTTGCTTTTGCTGTAAAGCCTTTTTGAAAAATCGGACAACGTGGTTCGATTCAGGAGAGGTGTATCTATAAAATGGTGTAAAATAGTCATATGTTTGAGAAATTGAAGTTATAGCATTTATGAGGTATTTGTATTTCGCGTGACGCGATTCCACTGGCTGTTGACTAGGGTGGGACGCAAGCATCCCAGGTTCCCAGACAGGTTAAAGGGAGTGCTCCTAACCGCAGCTTGTTACCTGTAAAAAGACACCTGTCCACAGAAGCAATCAATTAATCAGATTCCAAACTCTCCACCATGGCCAAGACCAAAGAGCTCTCCAAGGATGTCAGGGACAAGATTGTAGACCTACACAAGGCTGGAATGGGCTACAAGTCCATCACCAAGCAGCTTGGTGAGAAGGTGACAACAGTTGGTGTGATTATTCGCAAATGGAACACAAAAGAACTGTCAATATCCCTCGGCCTGGGGCTCCATGCAAGATCTCACCTCGTGGAGTTGCAATGATCATGAGAACTGTGAGGAATCAGCCCAGAACTACACGGGAGAATCTTGTCAATGATCTCAAGGCAGCTGGGTCCATAGTCACCAAGAAAACAATTGGTAACACACTACGCCGTGAAGGACTGAAATCCTGCAGCGCCCGCAAGGTCCCCCTGCTCAAGAATACATATACATGCCCGTCTGTAGTTTGCCAATGAACATCTGAATGAATCAGAGGACAACTGGTGAAAGTGTTGTGGTCAGATGAGACCAAAATGGAGCTCTTTGGCATCAACTCAACTCGCCGTGTTTGGAGGAGAAGGAATGCTGCCTATGACCCCAAGAACACCATCCCCAAACATGGAGGTGGAAACATTATGTTTTGGGGGTGTTTTTCTGCTAAGGGGACAGGACAACTTCACCGCATCAAAGGGACGATGGACAGGGGCCATGCACCGTCAAATCTTGGGTGAGAACCTCCTTCCCTCAGCCAGGGCATTGAAAATGGGTCGTGGAGGGGTATTCCAGCATGACAATGACCCAAAACACACGGCCAAGGCAACAAAGGAGTGGCTCAAGAAGAAGCACATTAAGGTCCTGGAGTGGCCTAGCCAGTCTCCAGACCTTAATCCCATAGAAAATCTGTGGAGGGAGCTGAAGGTTCGAGTTGCCAAACGTCAGCCTTGAAACCTTAATGACTTGGAGAAGATCTGCAAAGAGGAGTGGGACAAAATCCCTCCTGAGATGTGTGCAAACCTGGTGGCCAACTACAAGAAACGTCTGACCTCTGTGATTGCCAACAAGGGTTTCGCCACCAAGTACTAAGTCATGTTTTGCAGAGGGGTCAAATACTTATTTCCCTCATTAAAATGCAAATCAATTTATAACATTTTTGACATGCGTTTTTCTGGATTCTTTTGTTGTCATTCTGTCTCTCACTGTTCATATAAACCTAACATTAAAATTATAGACTGATCATTTCTTTGTCAGTGGGCAAACCTACAAAATCAGCAGGGGATCAAATACTTTTTCCCCCCACTGTACTAGAGAGTCACATCAATTAGGGAACAAATAGACAGACAGACATGTTATAGAGATGTCATACATAAATAAAGTTGAAGTCGGAAGTTTACATCCACTTAGGTTGGAGTCATTAAAACTCGTTTTTCAACCACTCCACAAATCTCTTGTTAACAAACTATAGTTTTGGCAAGTCAGTTAGGACATCTACTTTGTGCATGACACAAGTCATTTTTCCAACAATTGTTTACAGACAGATTATTTCACTTATAATTCACTGTATCACAATTCCAGTGGGTCAGAAGTTTACATACACTAAGTTGACTGTGCCTTTAAACAGCTTGGAAAATTCCAGAAAATGATGTCATGGCTTTAGAAGCTTCTGATAGGCTAATTGACATCATTTGAGTCAATTGGAGGTGTATCTGTGGATGTATTTCAAGGCCTACCTTCAAACTCAGTGCCTCTTTGCTTGACATCATGGGAAAATCTAAAGAAATCAGCCAAGACCTCAGAAAAAAAACTGTAGACCTCCACAAGTCTGGTTCATCCTTGGGAGCAATTTCCAAATGCCTGAAGGTACCATGTTCATCTGTACAAACAATAGTACGCAAGTATAAACACCATGGGACCACGCAGCCGTCATACCGCTCAGGAAGGAGACGCGTTCTGTCTCCTAGAGATGAACGTACTTTGGTGCGAAAAGTGCAAATCAATCCCAGAACAACAGCAAAGGACCTTGTGAAGAGCTGGAGGAAACAGGTACAAAAGTATCTATATCCACAGTAAAACGAGTCCTATATCGACATAACCTGAAAGGCCGCTCACCAAGGAAGAAGCCACTGCTCCAAAACCGCCATAAAAAAAGCCAGACTACGGTTTGCAACTGCACATGCTTTTTGGAGAAATGTCCTCTAGTCTGATGAAACAAAAATAGAACTGTTTGGCAATAATGACCATCGTTATGTTTAGAGGAAAAAGGGGGAGGCTTGCAAGCCAAAGAACACCATCCCAACCGCGAAGCACGGACGTGTGTGTGTGTGTGTGTGTGTGTGTGTGTGTGTGTGTGTGTGTGTGTGTGTGTGTGTGAGTGTGTGTGTGTGTGTGTGTGTGTGTGTGTGTGTTGCTGCATGCTACTCACCCATGTTTACTGTCATCATCAGGAAGCGATCTTGTGGAACTCTGAGCTCAACTCCTCCGGCCTGGTCGGCTCTGAGCTCAACTCCGCCGGTCTGGTCGGCTCTGAGCTCAACTCCTCCGGCCTGGTCGGCTCTGAGCTCAACTCCTCCGGTCTGGTCGGCTCTGAGCTCAACTCCTCCGGCCTGGTCGGCTCTGAGCTCAACTCCTCCGGCCTGGTCGGCTCTGAGCTCAACTCCTCCGGCCTGGTCGGCTCTGGGCTCAACTCCTCCGGCCTGGTCGGCTCTGAGCTCAACTCCTCCGGCCTGGTCGGCTCTGGGCTCAACTCCTCCGGTCTGGTCGGCTCCGAGCTCAACTCCTCCGGTCTGGTAAAGTCTTCACCTTGAGAGAAAGGACAAACACACACACAGGTTAAAATACATACTACATGGACCAGATAACAATACAGGGTCTTTAAAGAGAGATGCTCATCTCATGTCCTCTATCAATGTTCTTCAACTAGTCCTCAAGCACTTCAATCCATCCCTACAGGGAAAACACGTCATGGGCTGGACAATACGTGTCGTGGAAAATTGTCTTAAGAACATAATACTCTTGCAAGAACTTTGTGAATTCAATATAGACTTTAATACAGAGTAGCAAAACCACATTTGGTTGGTCTGGACCAATCAATCATAGACATCTGTGGATCACAAGTTTGGACATCAAAGTACAGTAGAGGGCAGTACAGTAAAGTTCATTATAATACAGTAGAGGGCAGTACAGTAAAGTTCATTATAATACAGTAGAGTTCAGTACACTACATTATAGAGTCCTGAACTATACTCAACTTTTTGCTGGACCTTTACTGTACTCTGACTACCATACTATGCTTTTCTTTAATGTACCTTTCTTTACTATACCTTTCCGTGCCCTGCCTTTCCGTGCCCTGCCTTTCCCTGCCCTGCCTTTCCCTGCCCTGCCTTTCCGTGCCCTGCCTTTCCCTGCCCTGCCTTTCCCTGCCCTGCCTTTCCCTGCCCTGCCTTTCTTTCCCTGCCTGCCTTTCCCTGCCCTGCCTTTCCCTGCCCTGCCTTTCCGTGCCATGCCTTTCCCTGCCCTGCCTTTCCCTGCCCTGCCTTGCCTTTCCCTGCCCTGCCCTGCCTTTCCCTGCCTTTCCCTGCCCTGCCCTGCCTTTCCCTGCCCTGCCCTGCCTTTCCCTGCCCTGCCCTGCCTTTCCCTGCCCTGCCCTGCCTTTCCCTGCCCTGCCCTGCCCTGCCCTGCCTTTCCCTGCCCTGCCCTGCCTTTCCGTGCCATGCCTTTCCCTGCCTTTCCCTGCCCTTTCCTGTACCTTTCTACACTGTACTTTACTGCACAAACTTGTGATCCTAACTGGTTTGTGACTAATATAATTTCCCATCTGTTTTCCAACTGCTTATTCAAAATGTTTACAATGAAAAGCGGTTGAAAACAATATACATTTCCCAGAAATAGAGACTCCTAGCTTCCATTTGACATGCTCCCAGAAATAGAGACTCCTAGCTTCCATTTGACATGCTCCCAGAAATAGAGACTCCTCTTAGCTTCCATTTGACATGCTCCCAGAAATAGAGACTCCTAGCTTCCATTTCACATGCTCACAGAAATAGAGACTCCTAGCTTCCATTTGACATGCTCCCAGAAATAGACTCCTAGCTTCCATTTGACATGCTCCCAGAAAAAGACTCCTAGCTTCCATTTGACATGCTCCCAGAAATAGAGACTCCACCTAGCTTCCATTTGACATGCTCCCAGAAATAGAGACTCCTCCTAGCTTCCATTTGACATGCTCCCAGAAATAGAGACTCCTAGCTTCCATTTGACATGCTCCCAGAAATAGAGACTCCTAGCTTCCATTTGACATGCTCCCAGAAATAGAGACTCCTCCTAGCTTCCATTTGACATGCTCCCAGAAATAGAGACTCTTAGCTTCCATTTGACATGCTCCCAGAAATAGAGACTCCTCCTAGCTTCCATTTGACATGCTCCCAGAAATAGAGACACCTAGCTTCCCATCTTGACATGCTCCCAGAAATAGAGACTCCTCCCAGCTTACATTTGACATGCTCCCAGAAATAGAGACTCCCCCTAGCTTCCATTTGACATGCTCCCAGAAATAGACTCCTAGCTTCCATTTGACATGCTCCCAGAAATAGAGACACCTAGCTTCCATTTGACATGCTCCCAGAAATAGAGACTCCTGCCTAGCTTCCATTTGACATGCTCCCAGAAATAGAGACACTGCCTAGCTTCCATTTGACATGCTCCCAGAAATAGAGACTCCTCCTAGCTTCCATTTGACATGCTCCCAGAAATAGAGACACCTAGCTTCCATTTGACATGCTCCCAGAAATAGAGACTCCTCCTAGCTTCCATTTGACATGCTCCCAGAAATAGAGACTCCTAGCTTCCATTTGACATGCTCCCAGAAATAGAGACACCTAGCTTCCATTTGACATGCTCCCAGAAATAGAGACTCCTCCCAGCTTACATTTGACATGCTCCCAGAAATAGAGACTCCTCCTAGCTTCCATTTGACATGCTCCCAGAAATAGAGACTCCTAGCTTCCATTTGACATGCTCCCAGAAATAGAGACTCCTAGCTTCCATTTGACATGCTCCCAGAAATAGAGACTCCTAGCTTCCATTTGACATGCTCCCAGAAATAGAGACTCCTCCTAGCTTCCATTTGACATGCTCCCAGAAATAGAGACTCTTAGCTTCCATTTGACATGCTCCCAGAAATAGAGACACCTAGCTTCCATTTGACATGCTCCCAGAAATAGAGACTCTTAGCTTCCATTTGACATGCTCCCAGAAATAGAGACTCCTAGCTTCCATTTGACATGCTCCCAGAAATAGAGACTCCTCCTAGCTTCCATTTGACATGCTCCCAGAAATAGAGACTCCTCCTAGATTCCATTTGACATGCTCCCAGAAATAGAGACTCCTCCTAGCTTCCATTTGACATGCTCCCAGAAATAGAGACTCCTCCTAGCTTCCATTTGACATGCTCCCAGAAATAGAGACTCCTCCGAGCTTCCATTTGACATGCTCCCAGAAATAGAGACTCCTAGCTTCCATTTGACATGCTCCCAGAAATAGAGACTCCTCCTAGCTTCCATTTGACATGCTCCCAGAAATAGAGACTCCTCCTAGCTTCCATTTGACATGCTCCCAGAAATAGAGACCCTAGCTTCCATTTGATATGCTCCCAGAAATAGACTCCCCTAGCTTCCATTTGACATACTCCCAGAAATAGAGACTCCTCCTAGCTTCCATTTGACATGCTCCCAGAAATAGAGACTCCTCCTAGATTCCATTTGACATGCTCCCAGAAATAGAGACTCCTCCTAGCTTCCATTTGACATGCTCCCAGAAATAGAGACTCCTCCTAGCTTCCATTTGACATGCTCCCAGAAATAGAGACTCCTCCGAGCTTCCATTTGACATGCTCCCAGAAATAGAGACTCCTAGCTTCCATTTGACATGCTCCCAGAAATAGAGACTCCTCCTAGCTTCCATTTGACATGCTCCCAGAAATAGAGACTCCTCCTAGCTTCCATTTGACATGCTCCCAGAAATAGACGACCCTAGCTTCCATTTGATATGCTCCCAGAAATAGACTCCCCTAGCTTCCATTTGACATGCTCCCAGAAATAGACTCCCCTAGCTTCCATTTGACATGCTCCCAGAAATAGACGCCTCCTAGCTTCCATTTGACATGCTCCCAGAAATAGAGACTCCTAGCTTCCATTTGACATGCTCCCAGAAATAGAGACTCCTAGCTTCCATTTGACATGCTCCCAGAAATAGAGACTCCTAGCTTCCATTTGACATGCTCCCAGAAATAGAGACTCCTCCTAGCTTCCATTTGACATGCTCCCAGAAATAGAGACTCTTAGCTTCCATTTGACATGCTCCCAGAAATAGAGACTCCTAGCTTCCATTTGACATGCTCCCAGAAATAGAGACTCTTAGCTTCCATTTGACATGCTCCCAGAAATAGAGACTCCTAGCTTCCATTTGACATGCTCCCAGAAATAGAGACTCCTCCTAGCTTCCATTTGACATGCTCCCAGAAATAGAGACTCCTCCTAGATTCCATTTGACATGCTCCCAGAAATAGAGACTCCTCCTAGCTTCCATTTGACATGCTCCCAGAAATAGAGACTCCTCCTAGCTTCCATTTGACATGCTCCCAGAAATAGAGACTCCTCCGAGCTTCCATTTGACATGCTCCCAGAAATAGAGACTCCTAGCTTCCATTTGACATGCTCCCAGAAATAGAGACTCCTCCTAGCTTCCATTTGACATGCTCCCAGAAATAGAGACTCCTCCTAGCTTCCATTTGACATGCTCCCAGAAATAGAGACCCTAGCTTCCATTTGATATGCTCCCAGAAATAGACTCCCCTAGCTTCCATTTGACATACTCCCAGAAATAGAGACTCCTCCTAGCTTCCATTTGACATGCTCCCAGAAATAGAGACTCCTAGCTTCCATTTGACATGCTCCCAGAAATAGAGACTCCTAGCTTCCATTTGACATGCTCCCAGAAATAGAGACTCCTAGCTTCCATTTGACATGCTCCCAGAAATAGAGACTCCTCCCAGCTTCCATTTGACATGCTCCCAGAAATAGAGACTCCTCCCAGCTTACATTTGACATGCTCCCAGAAATAGAGACTCCTCCTAGCTTCCATTTGACATGCTCCCAGAAATAGAGACTCCTAGCTTCCATTTGACATGCTCCCAGAAATAGAGACTCCTAGCTTCCATTTGACATGCTCCCAGAAATAGAGACTCCTCCTAGCTTCCATTTGACATGCTCCCAGAAATAGAGACTCTTAGCTTCCATTTGACATGCTCCCAGAAATAGAGACTCCTCCTAGCTTCCATTTGACATGCTCCCAGAAATAGAGACTCCTAGCTTCCATTTGACATGCTCCCAGAAATAGAGACTACTCCTAGCTTCCATTTGACATGCTCCCAGAAATAGAGACTCCTCCCAGCTTACATTTGACATGCTCCCAGAAATAGAGACTCCTCCTAGCTTCCATTTGACATGCTCCCAGAAATAGACTCCTAGCTTCCATTTGACATGCTCCCAGAAATAGAGACACCTAGCTTCCATTTGACATGCTCCCAGAAATAGAGACTCTGCCTAGCTTCCATTTGACATGCTCCCAGAAATAGAGACTCCTAGCTTCCATTTGACATGCTCCCAGAAATAGAGACACCTAGCTTCCATTTGACATGCTCCCAGAAATAGAGACTCCTCCTAGCTTCCATTTGACATGCTCCCAGAAATAGAGACACCTAGCTTCCATTTGACATGCTCCCAGAAATAGAGACTCCTCCTAGCTTCCATTTGACATGCTCCCAGAAATAGAGACACCTAGCTTCCATTTGACATGCTCCCAGAAATAGAGACTCCTCCTAGCTTCCATTTGACATGCTCCCAGAAATAGAGACTCCTAGCTTCCATTTGACATGCTCCCAGAAATAGAGACACCTAGCTTCCATTTGACATGCTCCCAGAAATAGAGACTCCTCCCAGCTTACATTTGACATGCTCCCAGAAATAGAGACTCCTCCTAGCTTCCATTTGACATGCTCCCAGAAATAGAGACTCCTAGCTTCCATTTGACATGCTCCCAGAAATAGAGACTCCTAGCTTCCATTTGACATGCTCCCAGAAATAGAGACTCCTAGCTTCCATTTGACATGCTCCCAGAAATAGAGACTCCTAGCTTCCATTTGACATGCTCCCAGAAATAGAGACTCCTCCTAGCTTCCATTTGACATGCTCCCAGAAATAGAGACTCTTAGCTTCCATTTGACATGCTCCCAGAAATAGAGACTCCTAGCTTCCATTTGACATGCTCCCAGAAATAGAGACTCTTAGCTTCCATTTGACATGCTCCCAGAAATAGAGACTCCTAGCTTCCATTTGACATGCTCCCAGAAATAGAGACTCCTCCTAGCTTCCATTTGACATGCTCCCAGAAATAGAGACTCCTCCTAGATTCCATTTGACATGCTCCCAGAAATAGAGACTCCTCCTAGCTTCCATTTGACATGCTCCCAGAAATAGAGACTCCTCCTAGCTTCCATTTGACATGCTCCCAGAAATAGAGACTCCTCCGAGCTTCCATTTGACATGCTCCCAGAAATAGAGACTCCTAGCTTCCATTTGACATGCTCCCAGAAATAGAGACTCCTCCTAGCTTCCATTTGACATGCTCCCAGAAATAGAGACTCCTCCTAGCTTCCATTTGACATGCTCCCAGAAATAGAGACCCCCTAGCTTCCATTTGATATGCTCCCAGAAATAGACTCACCTAGCTTCCATTTGACATACTCCCAGAAATAGAGACTCCTCCTAGCTTCCATTTGACATGCTCCCAGAAATAGAGACTCCTCCTAGCTTCCATTTGATATGCTCCCAGAAATAGACTCCCCTAGCTTCCATTTGACATACTCCCAGAAATAGAGACTCCTCCTAGCTTCCATTTGACATGCTCCCAGAAATAGAGACTCCTAGCTTCCATTTGACATGCTCCCAGAAATAGAGACTCCTAGCTTCCATTTGACATGCTCCCAGAAATAGAGACTCCTAGCTTCCATTTGACATGCTCCCAGAAATAGAGACACCTAGCTTCCATTTGACATGCTCCCAGAAATAGAGACTCCTCCCAGCTTACATTTGACATGCTCCCAGAAATAGAGACTCCTCCTAGCTTCCATTTGACATGCTCCCAGAAATAGAGACTCCTCCTAGCTTCCATTTGATATGCTCCCAGAAATAGACTCCCCTAGCTTCCATTTGACATGCTCCCAGAAATAGAGACTCCTCCTAGCTTCCATTTGACATGCTCCCAGAAATAGAGACTCCTAGCTTCCATTTGACATGCTCCCAGAAATAGAGACACCTAGCTTCCATTTGACATGCTCCCAGAAATAGAGACACCTAGCTTCCATTTGACATGCTCCCAGAAATAGAGACTCCTCCCAGCTTACATTTGACATGCTCCCAGAAATAGAGATTCCTCCTAGCTTCCATTTGACATGCTCCCAGAAATAGAGACTCCTAGCTTCCATTTGACATGCTCCCAGAAATAGAGACTCCTAGCTTCCATTTGACATGCTCCCAGAAATAGAGACTCCTAGCTTCCATTTGACATGCTCCCAGAAATAGAGACTCCTCCTAGCTTCCATTTGACATGCTCCCAGAAATAGAGACTCTTAGCTTCCATTTGACATGCTCCCAGAAATAGAGACTCCTAGCTTCCATTTGACATGCTCCCAGAAATAGAGACTCTTAGCTTCCATTTGACATGCTCCCAGAAATAGAGACTCCTAGCTTCCATTTGACATGCTCCCAGAAATAGAGACTCCTCCTAGCTTCCATTTGACATGCTCCCAGAAATAGAGACTCCTCCTAGATTCCATTTGACATGCTCCCAGAAATAGAGACTCCTCCTAGCTTCCATTTGACATGCTCCCAGAAATAGAGACTCCTCCTAGCTTCCATTTGACATGCTCCCAGAAATAGAGACTCCTCCGAGCTTCCATTTGACATGCTCCCAGAAATAGAGACTCCTAGCTTCCATTTGACATGCTCCCAGAAATAGAGACTCCTCCTAGCTTCCATTTGACATGCTCCCAGAAATAGAGACTCCTCCTAGCTTCCATTTGACATGCTCCCAGAAATAGAGACCCTAGCTTCCATTTGATATGCTCCCAGAAATAGACTCCCCTAGCTTCCATTTGACATACTCCCAGAAATAGAGACTCCTCCTAGCTTCCATTTGACATGCTCCCAGAAAGAGACTCCTAGCTTCCATTTGACATGCTCCCAGAAATAGAGACTCCTAGCTTCCATTTGACATGCTCCCAGAAATAGAGACTCCTCCTAGCTTCCATTTGACATGCTCCCAGAAATAGACTCCTAGCTTCCATTTGACATGCTCCCAGAAATATAGACTCCTCCTAGCTTCCATTTGACATGCTCCCAGAAATAGACTCCTAGCTTCCATTTGACATGCTCCCAGAAATAGACTCCTAGCTTCCATTTGACATGCTCCCAGAAATAGAGACTCTGCCTAGCTTCCATTTGACATGCTCCCAGAAATAGAGACTCTGCCTAGCTTCCATTTGACATGCTCCCAGAAATAGAGACTCTGCCTAGCTTCCATTTGACATGCTCCCAGAAATAGAGACTCCTCCTAGCTTCCATTTGACATGCTCCCAGAAATAGAGACTCCTAGCTTCCATTTGACATGCTCCCAGAAATAGAGACACCTAGCTTCCATTTGACATGCTCCCAGAAATAGAGACTCTGCCTAGCTTCCATTTGACATGCTCCCAGAAATAGAGACTCCTCCTAGCTTCCATTTGACATGCTCCCAGAAATAGAGACTCCTCCTAGCTTCCATTTGACATGCTCCCAGAAATAGACTCCCCTAGCTTCCATTTGACATGGTCCCAGAAATAGAGACTCCTCCTAGCTTCCATTTGACATACTCCCAGAAATAGACTCCTCCTAGCTTCCATTTGACATGCTCCCAGAAATAGACTCCTAGCTTCCATTTGACATGCTCCCAGAAATAGAGACTCCTCCTAGCTTCCATTTGACATGCTCCCAGAAATAGAGACCCTAGCTTCCATTTGATATGCTCCCAGAAATAGACTCCCCTAGCTTCCATTTGACATGCTCCCAGAAATAGAGACTCCTCCTAGCTTCCATTTGACATACTCCCAGAAATAGAGACTCCTCCTAGCTTCCATTTGACATGCTCCCAGAAATAGAGACTCCTAGCTTCCATTTGACATGCTCCCAGAAATAGAGACTCCTCCTAGCTTCCATTTGACATGCTCCCAGAAATATAGACTCCTAGCTTCCATTTGACATGCTCCCAGAAATATAGACTCCTCCTAGCTTCCATTTGACATGCTCCCAGAAATAGACTCCTCCTAGCTTCCATTTGACATGCTCCCAGAAATAGACTCCTAGCTTCCATTTGACATGCTCCCAGAAATAGAGACACCTAGCTTCCATTTGACATGCTCCCAGAAATAGAGACTCTGCCTAGCTTCCATTTGACATGCTCCCAGAAATAGAGACTCTGCCTAGCTTCCATTTGACATGCTCCCAGAAATAGAGACTCCTAGCTTCCATTTGACATGCTCCCAGAAATAGAGACTCCTCCTAGCTTCCATTTGACATGCTCCCAGAAATAGAGACTCCTCCTAGCTTCCATTTGACATGCTCCCAGAAATAGAGACACCTAGCTTCCATTTGACATGCTCCCAGAAATAGAGACTCCTCCTAGCTTCCATTTGACATGCTCCCAGAAATAGAGACTCCTCCTAGCTTCCATTTGACATGCTCCCAGAAATAGAGACGCCTAGCTTCCATTTGACATGCTCCCAGAAATAGAGACTCCTCCTAGCTTCCATTTGACATGCTCCCAGAAATAGAGACGCCTAGCTTCCATTTGACATGCTCCCAGAAATAGAGACTCCTAGCTTCCATTTGACATGCTCCCAGAAATAGAGACTCCTCCTAGCTTCCATTTGACATGCTCCCAGAAATAGAGACTCCTAGCTTCCATTTGACATGCTCCCATAAACTTCACATTTTGGTGCTCATGGGTCCTTTTACATTTTGTATCACAAACATTATTTTTTTTTTTAATCCTGATGAAAGTGGCCATTTTAGACCTTTATATGCCTCCTGTCAGACCCCATGATCTGTATGGTTTACATCTTAACCTCATGTCTGTATCATGTAGAGTTAACAGGTCCCGTGTGGCTCAGTTGGTAGAGCATGGTGTTTGCAACGCCAGGGTTGTGGGTTCGATTCCCACGGGGGAACCAGTACGGAGAAAGAAAATCTATGAAATGTATGCATTCACTACTACTGTAAGTCGCTCTGGATAAGAGCGTCTGCTAAAATGACTAAAATGTAAAAATGTAATAGGGTCTAATGACAGATGTAGTCTGTATTATGTATAGTTAACAGATCATGGGGTCTGACAGGAGGCATATAAAGGTCTAAAATGGCCACTTTCATCAGGATTTTAAAAATGGTTTGTGATACAAAATGTAAAAAAAGCATTTTAAAAACATCCTTTACTCCCATTTAAGTTTGAGAGAGAGAGAGAGAACTGCCAGAACAATCTCCCGATGTCGTGGAATCGCCCAGATGTGACGCTAATCTGTATCTGCAGCAGCGTGGGCTTCACTTCCTGGAAACGAGAGCTGGAGAGCGTACTGGAATCATTAGTAAGGGGTGTGGTTAGGAGTCTGGCTACTCACGACCAACACTACCTCACACGCTGACGTAAGCCGTTTCCTTATGCGCTGCAACAGCCAGGGGTGACATCACCACTTGGAATGAGTTGTCAATTGAAGAAAGTGTTTTAGTTACGGGACATAACAGCCTGTAAAGGACTGAGATAGTGTTGTTGTTATGGGACATAACAGCCTGTAAAGGACTGAGAAAGTGTTGTTGTTATGGGACATAACAGCCTGTAAAGGACTGAGATAGTGTTGTTGTTATGGGACATAACAGCCTGTAAAGGACTGAGAAAGTGTTGTTGTTATGGGACATAACAGCCTGTAAAGGACTGAGAAAGTGTTGTTGTTATGGGACATAACAGCCTGTAAAGGACTGAGAAAGTGTTGTTGTTATGGGACATAACAGCCTGTAAAGGACTGAGAAAGTGTTGTTGTTATGGGACATAACAGCCTGTAAAGGACTGAGAAAGTGTTGTTGTTATGGGACATAACAGCCTGTAAAGGACTGAGAAAGTGTTGTTGTTATGGGACATAACAGCCTGTAAAGGACTGAGATAGTGTTGTTGTTATGGGACATAACAGCCTGTAAAGGACTGAGAAAGTGTTGTTGTTATGGGACATAACAGCCTGTAAAGGACTGAGAAAGTGTTGTTGTTATGGGACATAACAGCCTGTAAAGGACTGAGAAAGTGTTGTTGTTATGGGACATAACAGCCTGTAAAGGACTGAGAAAGTGAAGTAAAAAGTGAATAGACTGGGATTGATCGAGGGGGAAAAAATCTAAGATTTCACACACGTCCCTCACACTCATACACAAATGTACGGACGCATGCATGCGCACGCACGCTGACCAACACACACACACACACACACACACACACACACACACACACACACACACACACACACACACACACACAGTTCTTTCAGCTCTCTTACATCACTCATTAAATAAACATTTCTTTATCCGTCTCTCAGGGTATTTCCCCATTCCTCTCACCAGAGCAGAACACTGGAGAAAGAGGCAGGCAGAGAGAGAGAGATAAAAGATAGATTGAGAGAGCGACAAAGAAAGAGAAAGTTAGTTCTGTTTAATTGCATCCCCCCACCAGCTCTGAACACCATGACATCATGTTTACATAATTCCTCTCAGATGGAGCCACAAGACAACGTCTCTCCTCCCCTCTCCTCCCTCCTCTCCTCCAGAGCCAAGACAACATCTCTCCTCCCCTCTCCTCCCTCCTCTCCTCCAGAGACTAGACAACATCTCTACCCTCCTCTCCCCCAGAGCCAAGACAACGTCTCTCCTCTCCTCCAGAGACTAGACAACATCTCTCCTCTCCTCCAGAGCCAAGACAACATCTCTCCTCCCCTCTCTACCCTCCTCTCCCCCAGAGCCAAGACAACGTCTCTCCTCCCCTCTCCTCCCTCCTCTCCTCCAGAGCCAAGACTACGTCTCTCCTCCCCTCTCTACCCTCCTCTCCCCCAGAGCCAAGACAACGTCTCTCCTCCCCTCTCCTCCCTCCTCTCCTCCAGAGCCAAGACAACGTCTCTCCTCCCCTCTCCTCCCTCCTCTCCTCCAGAGCCAAGACTACGTCTCTCCTCCCCTCTCTACCCTCCTCTCCCCCAGAGCCAAGACAACGTCTCTCCTCCCCTCTCCTCCCTCCTCTCCTCCAGAGCCAAGACAACATCTCTCCTCCCCTCTCCTCCCTCCAGAGACTAGACAACATCTCTACCCCTCCTCTCCTCCAGAGACTAGACAACGTCTCTCCTCTCCTCCAGAGACTAAACATCTCTCCTCTCCTCCAGAGCCAAGACAACATCTCTCCTCTCCTCCAGAGCCAAGACAACATCTCCCCTCTCCTCCCTCCTCTCCTCCAGAGCCAAGACTACGTCTCTCCTCCCCTCTCTACCCTCCTCTCCCCCAGAGCCAAGACAACGTCTCTCCTCCCCTCTCCTCCCTCCTCTCCTCCAGAGCCAAGACAACATCTCTCCTCCCCTCTCCTCCCTCCAGAGACTAGACAACGTCTCTCCTCTCCTCCAGAGACTAGACAACGTCTCTCCTCTCCTCCAGAGACTAGACAACATCTCTCCTCTCCTCCAGAGCCAAGACAACATCTCTCCTCTCCTCCAGAGCCAAGACAACATCTCTCCTCCCCTCCCTCCTCTCCTCCCTCCTCTCCTCCAGAGCCAAGACAACATCTCCCCTCTCCTCCCTCCTCTCCTCCAGAGCCAAGACAACGTCTCTCCTCCCCTCTCTACCCTCCTCTCCCCCAGAGCCAAGACAACATCTCCCCTCTCCTCCAGAGCCAAGACAACATCTCTCCTCCCCTCCCTCCTCTCCTCCCTCCTCTCCTCCAGAGCCAAGACACCATCTCTCCTCTACCCTCCTCCAGAGCCAAGACAACATCTCCCCTCTCCTCTACCCTCCTCCAGAGCCAAGACAACGTCTCTCCTCCCCTCTCTACCCTCCTCTCCTCCAGAGCCAAGACACCATCTCTCCTCTCTACCCTCCTCCAGAGCCAAGACAACATCTCTACCCTCCTCTCTCCAGAGCCAAGACAACATCTCTCCTCTCCTCCAGAGCCAAGACAACATCTTTACCCTCCTCCAGAGACTAGACAACATCTCTCCTCTCCTCCAGAGACAACATCTCTCCTCTCCTCCAGAGCCTAGACAACATCTCTCCTCTCCTCCAGAGCCAAGACAACATCTCTCTTCTCCTCCAGAGCCAAGACAACATCTCTCTTCTCCTCTCCTCCAGAGCCAAGACAACATCTCTCCTCTCCTCCAGAGCCAAGACAACATCTCTCCTCTCCTCCAGAGCCAAGACAACATCTCTCCTCTCCTCCAGAGACTAGACAACATCTCTCCTCTCCTCCAGAGACTAGACAACATCTCTCCTCTCCTCTCCTCCAGAGACAAGACATCTCTCCTCTCCTCCAGAGCCTAGACAACATCTCTCCTCTCCTCCAGAGCCTAGACAATATCTCTCCTCTCCTCCAGAGCCAAGACAACATCTCTCCTCCTCCCTCCAGAGCCTAGACAACATCTCTCCTCTCCTCCCTCCAGAGCCTAGACAACATCTCTCCTCTCCTCCCTACAGAGCCTAGACAACATCTCTCCTCTCCTCCCTCCAGAGCCTAGACAACATCTCTCCTCTCCTCCCTACAGAGCCTAGACAACATCTCTCCTCTCCTCCCTCCAGAGCCTAGACAACATCTCTCCTCTCCTCCCTCCAGAGCCTAGACAACATCTCTCCTCTCCTCCCTCCAGAGCCTAGACAACATCTCTCCTCTCCTCCCTCCAGAGCCTAGACAACATCTCTCCTCTCCTCCCTCCAGAGCCTAGACAACATCTCTCCTCTCCTCCCTCCAGAGCCTAGACAACATCTCTCCTCTCCTCCCTCCAGAGCCTAGACAACATCTCTCCTCTCCTCCCTCCAGAGCCTAGACAACATCTCTCCTCTCCTCCCTCCAGAGCCTAGACAACATCTCTCCTCTCCTCCCTCCAGAGACTAGACAACATCCCTCCTCTCCTCCAGAGACTAGACAACATCTCTCCTCTCCTCCAGAGACTAGACAACATCTCTCCTCTCCTCCAGAGACTAGACAACATCTCTCCTCCAGAGACTAGACAACATCTCTCCTCCAGAGACGAGACAACATCTCTCCTCCAGAGACGAGACAACATCTCTCCTCCAGAGCCTAGACAACATCTCTCCTCTCCTCTCCTCCAGAGCCTAGACAACATCTCTCCTCTCCTCCAGAGACTAGACAACATCTCTCCTCTCCTCCAGAGCCTAGACAACATCTCTCCTCTCCTCCAGAGCCTAGACAACATCTCTCCTCTCCTCCAGAGCCTAGACAACATCTCTCCTCTCCTCCAGAGACTAGACAACATCTCTCCTCTCCTCCAGAGACAACATCTCTCCTCTCCTCCAGAGACATCTCTCCTCTCCTCCAGAGACAACATCTCTCCTCTCCTCCAGAGCCAAGACAACATCTCTACCCTCCTCTCCTCCAGAGACAACATCTCTCCTCTCCTCCCTCCTCTCCTCCAGAGACTAGACAACATCTCTCCTCTCCTCCAGAGACTAGACAACATCTCTCCTCTCCTCCCTCCTCTCCTCCAGAGACTAGACAACATCTCTCCTCTCCTCCCTCCAGAGCCAAGACAACATCTCTCCTCTCCTCCCTCCAGAGCCTAGACAACATCTCTCCTCTCCTCCCTCCAGAGACAAGACAACATCTCTCCTCTCCTCCCTCCAGAGACAAGACAACATCTCTCCTCTCCTCCCTCCAGAGACTAGACAACATCTCTCCTCTCCTCCCTCCAGAGACTAGACAACATCTCTCCTCTCCTCCCTCCAGAGACGAGACAACATCTCTCCTCTCCTCCAGAGACGAGACAACATCTCTCCTCTCCTCTCCTCCAGAGCCGAGACAACATCTCTCCTCTCCTCTCCTCCAGAGCCTAGACAACATCTCTCCTCTCCTCTCCTCCAGAGCCTAGACAACAACTCTCCTCTCCTCTCCTCCAGAGCCTAGACAACATCTCTCCTCTCCTCTCCTCCAGAGCCTAGACAACATCTCTCCTCTCCTCTCCTCCAGAGCCTAGACAACATCTCTCCTCTCCTCTCCTCCAGAGCCTAGACAACATCTCTCCTCTCCTCTCCTCCAGAGCCTAGACATCTCTCCTCTCCTCTCCTCCAGAGCCTAGACAACATCTCTCCTCTCCTCCGAGCCAGACAACATCTCTCCTCTCCTCCAGAGACTAGACAACACCTCCTCTCCTCCAGAGCCTAGACAACATCTCTCCTCCAGAGCCTAGACAACATCTCTCCTCTCCTCTCCTCCAGAGCCTAGACATCTCTCCTCTCCTCCAGAGCCTAGACAACATCTCTCCTCTCCTCCAGAGACAACATCTCTCCTCTCCTCCAGAGACTAGACAACATCTCTCCTCTCCTCCCTCCTCTCCTCCAGAGACTAGACAACATCTCTACCCTCCTCTCCTCCAGAGACTAGACAACATCTCTCCTCTCCTCCAGAGACTAGACAACATCTCTCCTCTCCTCCAGAGACTAGACAACATCTCTCCTCTCCTCCAGAGCCAAGACAACATCTCTACCCTCCTCTCCTCCAGAGACAACATCTCTCCTCTCCTCCAGAGACTAGACAACATCTCTCCTCTCCTCCCTCCTCTCCTCCAGAGACTAGACAACATCTCTACCCTCCTCTCCTCCAGAGACTAGACAACATCTCTCCTCTCCTCCAGAGACTAGACAACATCTCTCCTCTCCTCTCTCCTCTCCTCCAGAGCCAAGACAACATCTCTACCCTCCTCTCCTCCAGAGACTAGACAACATCTCTACCCTCCTCTCCTCCAGAGACTAGACAACATCTCTCCCCTCCTCTCCTCCAGAGACTAGACAACATCTCTCCCCTCCTCTCCTCCAGAGACAACATCTCTCCCCTCCTCTCCTCCAGAGACAACATCTCTCCTCTCCTCTCCTCCAGAGACAACATCTCTCCTCTCCTCCAGAGACAACATCTCTCCTCTCCTCCAGAGACAACATCTCTCCTCTCCTCCAGAGACAACATCTCTCCTCTCCTCCAGAGACAACATCTCTCCTCTCCTCCAGAGCCAAGACAACATCTCTCCTCTCCTCCAGAGACTAGACAACATCTCTCCTCTCCTCCAGAGACTAGACAACATCTCTCCTCTCCTCCAGAGACTAGACAACATCTCTCCTCTCCTCCAGAGACTAGACAACATCTCTCCGCTCCTCTCCTCCAGAGACTTGACAACATCTCTCCTCTCCTCCAGAGACTAGACAACATCTCTCCTCTCCTCCAGAGACATCTCTCCTCTCCTCCAGAGACATCTCTCCTCTCCTCCAGAGACATCTCTCCTCTCCTCCAGAGACAACATCTCTCCTCTCCTCCAGAGACAACATCTCTCCTCTCCTCCAGAGACAACATCTCTCCTCTCCTCCTTCCTCTCCTCCAGAGCCAAGACAACATCTCTACCCTCCTCTCCTCCAGAGACTAGACACGCCTCTCCTCTCCTCCAGAGCCTAGACAACGCCTCTCCTCTCCTCCAGAGCCTAGACAACGCCTCTCCTCTCCTCCAGAGCCTAGACAACGCCTCTCCTCTCCTCCAGAGCCTAGACAACGCCTCTCCTCTCCTCCAGAGCCTAGACAACGCCTCTCCTCTCCTCCAGAGCCTAGACAACGCCTCTCCTCTCCTCCAGAGACTAGACAACATCTCTCCTCTCCTCCAGAGACTAGACAACATCTCTCCTCTCCTCCAGAGACTAGACAACATCTCTCCTCTCCTCCAGAGACTAGACAACATCTCTCCTCTCCTCTCCTCCAGAGATTAGACAACATCTCTACCCTCCTCTCCTCCAGAGACTAGACAACATCTCTACCCTCCTCTCCTCCAGAGACTAGACAACATCTCTTCTGATTAAAAGTTTAACATGTTTGTCACAACTCCAGAACACTCAGATTCCATTCTCCAATTATGCAGCCTACAACACACGTCAACAAACAGACAGACAGACAGACAGACAGACAGACAGACAGACCCAGACAGACCCAGACAGAGACAGACACAGACACAGAGACAGAGAGAGACAGACAGAGACAAAGAGTTATAGGCTAATCAATAGAACCAGGGCTCTGTTGGCAGTGCCAGCAGTGATGCCAGTGTTTTGGGTTTAAGACATTACATACAGATGGCATTACTGAAGAGCTGGAGACCAACTACTGCATTAGAGACTGACTACTGCATTAGAGACTAACTACTGCATTAGAGCCTGGAGACCGACTACTGCATTAGAGACCGACTACTGCATTAGAGACTAACTACTGCATTAGAGCCTGGAGACCGACTACTGCATTAGAGACCGACTACTGCATTAGAGACCGACTACTGCATTAGAGACTAACTACTGCATTAGAGACTAACTACTGCATTAGAGACTAACTACTGCATTAGAGACTAACTACTGCATTAGAGACTAACTACTGCATTAGAGACTAACTACTGCATTAGAGACTGACTACTGCATTAGAGACTGACTACTGCATTAGAGACTGACTACTGCATAAGAGACTAACTACTGCATTAGAGACTAACTAATGCATTAGAGACTGACTAATGCATTAGAGACTAACTACTGCATTAGAGCCTGGAGACCAACTACTGCATTAGAGTCCGACTACTGCATTAGAGACTAACTACTGCATTAGAGCCTGGAGACCGACTACTGCATCAGAGACCGACTACTGCATCAGAGACCGACTACTGCATCAGAGACCGACTACTGCATCAGAGACCGACTACTGCATTAGAGACTGGAGACTAACTACTGCATTAGAGACTAACTACTGCATTAGAGACTGGAGACCGACTACTGCATTAGAGACTAACTACTGCATTAGAGACTAACTACTGCATTAGAGCCTGGAGACCGACTACTGCATTAGAGACCGACTACTGCATTAGAGACCAACTACTGCATTAGAGACTGGAGACCGACTACTGCATTAGAGACTGGAGACTAACTACTGCATTAGAGACCGACTACTGCATTAGAGACTGGAGACTAACTACTGCATTAGAGCCTGGAGACTGACTACTGCATTAGAGCCTGGAGACTGACTACTGCATTAGAGCCTGGAGACCGACTACTGCATTAGAGACCGACTACTGCATTAGAGACTGACTACTGCATTAGAGACTGACTACTGCATTAGAGACTGACTACTGCATTAGAGACTGACTACTGCATTAGAGACTAACTACTGCATTAGAGACTAACTACTGCATTAGAGACTAACTACTGCATTAGAGACTGACTACTGCATTAGAGACTGACTACTGCATTAGAGACTGACTACTGCATTAGAGACTGACTACTGCATAAGAGACTGACTACTGCATTAGAGACTAACTACTGCATAAGAGACTAACTACTGCATTAGAGACTAACTAATGCATTAGAGACTGACTAATGCATTAGAGACTAACTACTGCATTAGAGCCTGGAGACCAACTACTGCATTAGAGTCCGACTACTGCATTAGAGACTAACTACTGCATTAGAGCCTGGAGACCGACTACTGCATCAGAGACCGACTACTGCATCAGAGACCGACTACTGCATCAGAGACCGACTACTGCATTAGAGACTGGAGACTAACTACTGCATTAGAGACTAACTACTGCATTAGAGACTGGAGACCGACTACTGCATTAGAGGCTAACTACTGCATTAGAGACTAACTACTGCATTAGAGCCTGGAGACCGACTACTGCATTAGAGACCGACTACTGCATTAGAGACCAACTACTGCATTAGAGACTGGAGACCGACTACTGCATTAGAGACTGGAGACTAACTACTGCATTAGAGACCGACTACTGCATTAGAGACTGGAGACTAACTACTGCATTAGAGCCTGGAGACTAACTACTGCATTAGAGACTAACTAATGCATTAGAGACTGACTAATGCATTAGAGACTAACTACTGCATTAGAGCCTGGAGACCAACTACCCGACTACTGCATCAGAGACCGACTACTGCATCAGAGACCGACTACTGCATCAGAGACCGACTACTGCATTAGAGACTGGAGACTAACTACTGCATTAGAGACTAACTACTGCATTAGAGACTGGAGACCGACTACTGCATTAGAGACTAACTACTGCATTAGAGACTAACTACTGCATTAGAGCCTGGAGACCGACTACTGCATTAGAGACCGACTACTGCATTAGAGACCAACTACTGCATTAGAGACTGGAGACCGACTACTGCATTAGAGACTGGAGACTAACTACTGCATTAGAGACCGACTACTGCATTAGAGACTGGAGACTAACTACTGCATTAGAGCCTGGAGACTGACTACTGCATTAGAGCCTGGAGACTGACTACTGCATTAGAGCCTGGAGACCGACTACTGCATTAGAGACCGACTACTGCATTAGAGACTGACTACTGCATTAGAGACTGACTACTGCATTAGAGACTGACTACTGCATTAGAGACTGACTACTGCATTAGAGACTAACTACTGCATTAGAGACTAACTACTGCATTAGAGACTGACTACTGCATTAGAGACTGACTACTGCATTAGAGACTGACTACTGCATTAGAGACTAACTACTGCATAAGAGACTAACTACTGCATTAGAGACTAACTACTGCATTAGAGACTAACTACTGCATTAGAGACTAACTAATGCATTAGAGACTGACTAATGCATTAGAGACTAACTACTGCATTAGAGCCTGGAGACCAACTACTGCATTAGAGTCCGACTACTGCATTAGAGACTAACTACTGCATTAGAGCCTGGAGACCGACTACTGCATCAGAGACCGACTACTGCATCAGAGACCGACTACTGCATCAGAGACCGACTACTGCATTAGAGACTGGAGACTAACTACTGCATTAGAGACTAACTACTGCATTAGAGACTGGAGACCGACTACTGCATTAGAGGCTAACTACTGCATTAGAGACTAACTACTGCATTAGAGCCTGGAGACCGACTACTGCATTAGAGACCGACTACTGCATTAGAGACCAACTACTGCATTAGAGACTGGAGACCGACTACTGCATTAGAGACTGGAGACTAACTACTGCATTAGAGACCGACTACTGCATTAGAGACTGGAGACTAACTACTGCATTAGAGCCTGGAGACTAACTACTGCATTAGAGCCTGGAGACCGACTCCTGCTTTAGAGCCCGACTACTGCATTAGAGCCCGACTACTGCATTAGAGACTAACTACTGCATTAGAGGCTGACTACTGCATTAGAGACCGACTACTGCATTAGAGGCCAACTACTGCATTAGAGCCTGGAGACCAACTACTGCATTAGAGACTAACTACTGCATTAGAGGCTGACTACTGCATTAGAGGCCGACTACTGCATTAGAGACCGACTACTGCATTAGAGACTGGAGACCAACTACTGCATTAGAGCCTGGAGACCAACTACTGCATTAGAGACCGACTACTGCATTAGAGACCGACTACTGCATTAGAGACCGACTACTGCATTAGAGACCGACTACTGCATTAGAGACCGACTACTGCATTAGAGACTAACTACTGCATTAGAGACTGACTACTGCATTAGAGACTGACTACTGCATTAGAGACTGGAGACGAAATAGTTTCAATCTCTAATAAACTAAATGTCCAAAACATTAGGAACACCTGCTCTTTCAAATGACATAGACTGACTGACCTAGTGAATCCAGACTGAACATGTGATGTTCCTAATGTTTTGTACACAGTGTTTAATACTATATTACAAGTCTAAATATTAGCTAACCAATTCAGTTGTACGGACCAATAGTTCCTCATCTCGCAGTGTTCATAGGAAAACATAAAACTCAGACTGGAGTAAAACACATCTGTCAAGAGGCAGACAGCAGAACAAAGGAAACTAGCAGATCATCACAGACACATTCACAGTAACCATGCAGACGGAGGCAGACGAAATCCAGGCAATCAGATACAGTAGAAGACTGATCTGAGAACCATGGTAGAACCCTGGTAGAACCCTGCTGTCTATCATCTCTCTGGCTGAGTAGGAACATCTTTCCCCCTGGTAGAACCCTGGTAGAACCCTGCTGTCTACCGTCTCTCTGGCTGAGTAGGAACATCTTTCCCCCTGATAGAACCCTGATAGAACCCTGGTAGAACCCTGCTGTCTATCATCTCTCTGGCTGAGTAGGAACATCTTTCCCCCTGGTAGAACCCTGGTAGAACCCTGGTATAACCCTGCTGTCTATCGTCTCTCTAGCTGAGTAGGAACATCTTCCCCCCTGATAGAACCCTGGTAGAACCCTGATAGAACCCTGGTAGAACCCTGCTGTCTATCGTCTCTCTGGCTGAGTAGGAACATCTTTCCCTGGTAGAACCCTGGTAGAACCCTGCTAGAACCCTGGTAGAACCCTGCTGTCTATCGTCTCTCTAGCTGAGTAGGAACATCTTTCCCCCTGATAGAACCCTGGTAGAACCCTGCTGTCTATCGTCTCTCTAGCTGAGTAGGAACATCTTTCCCTGAGATGAAGCTAACAGGCCATCTGTAGATTAGAGCTGTTCTTTCCATTACACTGGGACACTGATGACGTTATCAAACACTTTGTGTTTTTCCTCCCCATATGAAGCCATGCAGAGCAGAGTTGAAGACAAGAGATGCTAGTTAGCTACGGCACATAGTCCCATGAATTGGTTTATTTTTGAAAGCTTCCCCATGGAAACATACCCAGCTTAGGACAAGTTATCTTCATCCTAGAGTCATTTCAGGAAGGTTAACAGAAATTCAAAAAATGTAATATTTGAAAAAAAAAAAAATAAAAAGCACCATATTTTTTCAATGACTTTTCAATAAACTGAAAAGTCAATTTATGAAGTTTAAATTCAAATCACTTCCTGAATTGACCCTAGCGCAGAGGCTTATACGGTCTCGTCTCATCGCTACAACTCCGCAACGCGCTCGGGAGAGGCGACGGTCGAGTCACGTGACCCTCCTAAACATGACCCTCCTAACCGCGCTTCTTAACACCCGCCAGCTTAACCCGGAACACAGCCGCACCCAAGTATCAGAGGAAACGCTGTTCAACTGACGACCGAGGTCAGCCTGCAGACGCCCGGCCCACCACAAAGAGTCGCTAGAGTGCGATGAGCCAAGGAAACCCCCCCCCTTCACGGCCAAACCCTCCCCAAACACAGAGGACGCTGGGCCAATTGTGCGCCGCCCTAATCGGACTTGTGACACAGCCTGGAATCGAACCAGGGTCTGTAGTGACGCCTCAAGCGCTGCGATGCCTTAGACCGCTGCACTACTCGGGAGGCCACGTTGCTCCACTTTAAATCAAGGGGCTGCCATGAAAACACCCCCCCACACCACCACCAGCCTGCGACATGATGGATTCATCTACACGTGGTTTTCTCCAATCGTTTCAACGTACGACAAGTTGAGCGTTCTTTTATGGGTGTTTGGGCACCAATGTTGTACTGGACTGTCAGTGGACTAACTGCAGCCCGTCTGTTGCTGTGCACAATTCATCAGCCTCCTTTGTCCTCTTTCATCAATGACCCGTTCCGACCACTGGCTGCGCTGAACTCCGCTTCGCTGCGCTGAACTGCGCTTAACTCCACTGCGCTGAACTCCGCTCTACTGCGCTGAACTCCACTGCACTGCGCTGAACTCCACTGCGCTGAACTCCGCTGCGCTGCGCTGAACTCCGCTGCGCTGCGCTGAACTCCGCTGCGCTGCGCTGAACTCCGCTGCGCTGCGCTGAACTGAGCTGCGCTGCGCTGAACTGAGCTGCGCTGCGCTGAACTGAGCTGCGCTGCGCTGAACTCCGCTGCACTGCGCTGAACTGAACTCCGCTGAACTTGTGAAACATAGATGTCTACGATTGGATCAGATTTGGTCCGGTTTAGACCAAGCAAATGTGGTTTTGTTTGGGGGCCGAGCGCATTAAAATAAGCCAGCGTGTAGAATAATACCCAAATATGCAAAATAAGGATATTGTATATTTCTACCTTTGTACCTATTGAGGAAACATCATCATGAAGAGAATGACATTCATATCCATCATTATGCGTTTCTGTGTTCTACAGATCAGGCACCCATGTTGTAATTCAGTAACCGGGTGGAAATCCACTTCACCTGCTGTAGTTCAAGTCAAGGTGTCATGGCTGACACCCCATTTCTTCTGCAGACATCTTTAAATGAATCTTAATTCAGAGCAAATATTTAACAGGGTTTTTAGAAAACATGGACTGAAATCATGTTATCAAAACTTTGAATCTACACAGTTCTTCAAGTAAAATGTATTCTAGTAAAATGTATTCTAGTAAAATGTATTCTAGTAAAATGTATTCTAGTAAAATGTATTCTAGTAAAATGTATTCTAGTAAAATGTATTCTAGTAAAATGTATTCTAGTAAAATGTATTCTAGTAAAATGTATTCTAATAAAATGTGTTCTAGTAAAATGTGTTTTAGTAAAATGTGTAAATTGTTAAAAAAAGTAGTCCTTGAGCATTGAGTTGTATGGTTTGTTAAAAGTTTGAAATAAAATGGCTTTTGTTTGGTGTCTCAGCGCAGCGACCGTTGGGGTGGTGTCCGGTCGCTAGGGACGATCAGAGTCCGCTGACGTCACCAGCGGAGAGGCTACAGTACCGGGGTCACGCAGTAGAACTAAAACCCGGTTACCATGGAGACACTGCAGCGATCCTAAACCCTCAAGAGGAGAACGCTCTATTCCTCTGAATCAGATGGTTACTCACGCAGAAGCCACGGGGAAATTGTGGCGAGAGTTCATAGAAAGGCTAAAGGAGAGTTTTTTTTTTCTAACAGCACTTTTCCACGCGTGTGTTAAGTTAGTGTCAGCGGCGTCCCTAGAATGATTAAGTCTATTCAAGAACTGGGACATATTCAGCTTCCAGGAATTGTGTACAGATCCTTGTGACATCGGGCCGTGTGCATTATCATGCTGAAACATGAGGTGATGGTAGTAGATGAATGGCACGACAATGGGCCTCAGGATCTCATCACGGTATCTCTGGAAATGTGAATCAATAAAATGCATTTGTGTTCGTTGTCCGTAGCTTATACCTGCCCCGCACCATAACCCCACCACCACGGGGCGCTCTGCAGTCAGCATGCCAATTACACGCTCCCTTAAAACTTGGCATTGTGTTGTGACAAAACTGCATATTTTAGAGGGGCCTTTTATTGTCCCCAGCACAAGGTGCACCTATGTAAAGATCATATTAAACAACTGATTAAACAATCAGCTTCTTGATATCACACACCTGTCAGGTGGATGGATTATTTTGGTAAAGGAAAAAATCTCACTAACAGGGGATGTAAACAAATATGTTCACAAATCAGCTTTTTGAGCGTTTGAAACATTTCTGGGATCTTTTATTTCAGCTCATGAAACATGTGACCAATATTTTCCATGTTGTGTTTATATTTTTGTTCAGTGTACATTAGGGAAGGGACAACTGAGTCAAGTCATTCATTTAAACAAGAACAGATGACTAGTAGCCTACTTCCTAGAGCCAGTCCACCCACCTCACTGAGACCAGGGAACCCCACCTCACTGAGACCAGGGAACCTGGGGAACCCCACCTCACTGAGACCAGGGAACCTGGGGAACCCCACCTCACTGAGACCAGGGTACCTGGGGAACCCCACCTCACTGAGACCAGGGTACCTGGGGAACCCCACCTCACTGAGACCAGGGAACCTGGGGAACCCCACCTCACTGAGACCAGGGTACCCCACCTCACTGAGACCAGGGTACCTGGGGAACCCCACCTCACTGAGACCAGGGAACCTGGGGAACCCCACCTCACTGAGACCAGGGAACCTGGGGAACCCCACCTCACTGAGACCAGGGAACCCCACCTCACTGAGACCAGGGATACCCCACCTCACTGAGACCAGGGAACCTGGGGAACCCCACCTCACTGAGACCAGGGTACCTGGGGAACCCCACCTCACTGAGACCAGGGAACCTGGGAACCCCACCTCACTGAGACCAGGGTACCCCACCTCACTGAGACCAGGGTACCTGGGGAACCCCACCTCACTGAGACCAGGGAACCCTGGGGAACCCCACCTCACTGAGACCGGGACCGGGGAACCCCACCTCACTGAGACCAGGGAACCTGGGGAACCCCACCTCACTGAGACCAGGGAACCTGGGGAACCCCACCTCACTGAGACCAGGGATACCCCACCTCACTGAGACCAGGGAACCTGGGGAACCCCACCTCACTGAGACCAGGGAACCTGGGGAACCCCACCTCACTGAGACCAGGGAACCTGGGGAACCCCACCTCACTGAGACCAGGGAACCTGGGGAACCACCTCACTGAGACCAGGGAACCTGGGGAACCCCACCTCACTGAGACCAGGGAACCTGGGGAACCCCACCTCACTGAGACCAGGGAACCCCACCTCACTGAGACCAGGGAACCCCACCTCACTGAGACCAGGGAACCCCACCTCACTGAGACCAGGGAACCCCACCTCACTGAGACCAGGGTACCTGGGGAACCCCACCTCACTGAGACCAGGGAACCTGGGGAACCCCACCTCACTGAGACCAGGGAACCTGGGGAACCCCACCTCACTGAGACCAGGGAACCCCACCTCACTGAGACCAGGGTACCCCACCTCACTGAGACCAGGGTACCCCACCTCACTGAGACCAGGGTACCTGGGGAACCCCACCTCACTGAGACCAGGGTACCTGGGGAACCCCACCTCACTGAGACCAGGGAACCTGGGGAACCCCACCTCACTGAGACCAGGGTACCCCACCTCACTGAGACCAGGGTACCTGGGGAACCCCACCTCACTGAGACCAGGGAACCTGGGGAACCCCACCTCACTGAGACCAGGGAACCTGGGGAACCCCACCTCACTGAGACCAGGGAACCTGGGGAACCCCACCTCACTGAGACCAGGGAACCTGGGGAACCCCACCTCACTGAGACCAGGGAACCCCACCTCACTGAGACCAGGGAACCTGGGGAACCCCACCTCACTGAGACCAGGGAACCTGGGGAACCCCACCTCACTGAGACCAGGGAACCTGGGGAACCCCACCTCACTGAGACCAGGGTACCCCACCTCACTGAGACCAGGGTACCTGGGGAACCCCACCTCACTGAGACCAGGGAACCTGGGGAACCCCACCTCACTGAGACCAGGGAACCTGGGGAACCCCACCTCACTGAGACCAGGGAACCCCACCTCACTGAGACCAGGGTACCTGGGGAACCCCACCTCACTGAGACCAGGGAACCTGGGGAACCCCACCTCACTGAGACCAGGGAACCTGGGGAACCCCACCTCACTGAGACCAGGGAACCTGGGGAACCCCACCTCACTGAGACCAGGGTACCCCACCTCACTGAGACCAGGGAACCTGGGGAACCCCCACCTCACTGAGACCAGGGTACCTGGGGAACCCCACCTCACTGAGACCAGGGAACCTGGGGAACCCCACCTCACTGAGACCAGGGAACCTGGGGAACCACACCTCACTGAGACCAGGGAACCTGGGGAACCCCACCTCACTGAGACCAGGGAACCTGGGGAACCCCACCTCACTGAGACCAGGGAACCTGGGGAACCCCACCTCACTGAGACCAGGGAACCTGGGGAACCCCACCTCACTGAGACCAGGGAACCCCACCTCACTGAGACCAGGGAACCCCACCTCACTGAGACCAGGGAACCCCACCTCACTGAGACCAGGGAACCCCACCTCACTGAGACCAGGGAACCTGGGGAACCCCACCTCACTGAGACCAGGGAACCTGGGGAACCCCACCTCACTGAGACCAGGGAACCTGGGGAACCCCACCTCACTGAGACCAGGGTACCCCACCTCACTGAGACCAGGGAACCTGGGGAACCCCACCTCACTGAGACCAGGGAACCTGGGGAACCCCACCTCACTGAGACCAGGGAACCTGGGGAACCCCACCTCACTGAGACCAGGGAACCTGGGGAACCCCACCTCACTGAGACCAGGGTACCCCACCTCACTGAGACCAGGGTACCCCACCTCACTGAGACCAGGGTACCCCACCTCACTGAGACCAGGGAACCTGGGGAACCCCACCTCACTGAGACCAGGGAACCTGGGGAACCCCACCTCACTGAGACCAGGGAACCTGGGGAACCCCACCTCACTGAGACCAGGGAACCTGGGGAACCCCACCTCACTGAGACCAGGGAACCTGGGGAACCCCACCTCACTGAGACCAGGGTACCCCACCTCACTGAGACCAGGGAACCTGGGGAACCCCACCTCACTGAGACCAGGGAACCCCACCTCACTGAGACCAGGGAACCTGGGGAACCCCACCTCACTGAGACCAGGGTACCCCACCTCACTGAGACCAGGGAACCCCACCTCACTGAGACCAGGGAACCTGGGGAACCCCACCTCACTGAGACCAGGGAACCCCACCTCACTGAGACCAGGGAACCTGGGGAACCCCACCTCACTGAGACCAGGGAACCCCACCTCACTGAGACCAGGGAACCCCACCTCACTGAGACCAGGGTACCCCACGTCACTGAGACCAGGGTACCCCACCTCACTGAGACCAGGGTACCCCACGTCACTGAGACCAGGGTACCCCACCTCACTGAGACCAGGGTACCCCACCTCACTGAGACCAGGGTACCCCACCTCACTGAGACCAGGGAACCCCACCTCACTGAGACCAGGGA